>NC_044274.1:13773147-14100230 GCF_003957555.1 Calypte anna
AAAACTTGATTGCTGAAGGCAAGAGGAAATGTATAGAAGTAAAAGGGAAAGAAAGCGCATTGATCATATTCAGAGTACAGGCTGTATTTTGGGATTGCCATCTATTTTTATTTCTGTTTTTATTTCCACTATAAACCCAGTAAAACTTCCTAATGGCATGCAGCATGAGAATTCATCCTAAGTGTAAACTTGTTCTAACAGAATAATAAATTTTTCAGAGACTGGCTTTCATCACCTGTGTATGTTGTTTATTTTAACATACACAATACTGAAATACTAAGCTTTCTAGTGTAGTTTTAACAAAAGGCGCTTTTGGTAGTCTGCTTTTTCATGTGCTTTTCCATTTGAACTTTTGTGTGTCTGTAAGATGACATATTGCAATGCTGATTGAGTGCAGTTTAAGGTGATTATGAATAATTTAAAGATATATCCTGTGCATCTTGTGCTATTTCCAACTGGTCACCCCTGTACAACAATATAAGAGTAAAGTGATTTCCTAGTGGAAGTTAAGTTGATAGTGTCCTTGGATTTGTGTTTCTAAACCTAAAGAGGTTTTGTCCTTGCTTTTATTGGTGTCCTTAAAAACATGCAAGATTTTTGTTTAAAGGAGCAGTGTGAATTTTTTTTTATCAGTCGCATTTTTACCTGAAACTGCTGGTGACGTCTGGAAATATTTGTAGACAGTTAAAATCAATCAGGCATTTCAAAGACATCTTCATGAAATTTAAAAAAAAAAAAAAAAAAAAAAGTCTTTATCTTATTTTCAGGGGGTGGTGAGGGATAAAGATAAAATATTAAAAAGGAACATTTGTTAGAAGTGGGAGGATGGGGTAAACTTCTGCACTGCAATGATGATAGCAGTGATGATTGTGGCTGACAGGATGCAGAGTTGCTTCCAAAGGTGAGCAAGAAAATGTCAAGAAAAAGTGGTGGAGTCTTGGGGGTACAAACTGTAGGTGACACAGGAAAATAGGTAAAGATGTGGAGAATCAAGACGTGAGGGTCAATCTCCTTGAAGAAATATATAAAAGAAATATATAATAGAAATGTTAACTTCTGTTTTTCACAGGAAAAAAAAAATTTCCATCCAGCAAATCCAATCTGACTTTGTTGAAATAAGTATAAAACTGTATACACAGATCTGCTGCACAGCACTGTTTCAAGTCAAAATTAAAACAGCATTTGTGTTTACCTTGAGAAGGCTCTATTGAGTCTGTAACAAGAATCACTAGTGTTTGAAAGCAGAAAATTGTTGCTCTAATTTTTTATACTTGATAAGTTAGGAATGATTCTGGCATTATTCTAGACTATGAATTTGGCACGTATGCTGCAGGAAGGAGGACAGATTCAGGAAGGTGTTTAAAGTTGACTATAACTTAGTTGACTGTGTTGCTGTGCCAGTGATGGTCTGATAAAAGCCTGTTTTAAGAGTTTGAATTAATTTTTTGTGTTTAAGCAAAAATATAAATGACATTTCAACCTTGCTGTTCACTGTTCCTGCTTATGACAGCAACAGCACAACTAAAAGTAGGAAGGTTTTCCTACCAGATAGTATGGCTCCCACTCTGCACTGTCCATAGTGCCTGTTAGCCTAATGTCTGTGAAGATTTTTAGACACATTTATTTTTGAGAGGAGTAAAAACTCCTGTCAAACATAAAGCCTACTTCAGAGACAGGGAGGTTTCTCTTTGCTTCAGTGAAAACATACAGCCCTGGCTTTTCCACAGGAGAAGGGTCATAAAAAGGGCAGTACCCAGGGGCAGATGTGGATACCTTGATAATGCCCTTCCCTGCAGCAGAAGGGGAGGTTCATGAGAGGCAGGCATAGTGCTGCAGTGCTGGTCAGAAACCATTCAGGGGGATCACAAAGACAACACCACTTTACAGGGTGGCAGAAGTACCCTGAAGAACCTCCCAGAAATCTTCTTTGCCACTGTAGTCAGAGCTTTTGACTACTAGTTACGAGTTTATTATCCTCTACTCCTTTGGTATGGTAACTTTGCACCTGTCTTCAGGAATCCTACTGCTTTGTATATCAAAGGGTAAACATTAAAAATCAGCCTGGGTGGCATCTCCATCACCACTGTGGCATAATTTGTGTTTTCTGCTCTGTAGTGCAGAAATTAGTCACAGCATGCAGGCACAACTAATTCTTTGACTTTTTTAAATTTAGAAAGAAACAAGACCTTTTATATCCCACGTTTTATCATCCCTTCTGATGTCAAAGTTAGGGTCATGAGTTAGTTGTTTTTTTTCAGGCCACCTAGAGCCATCTCAGTATCTACTTTTAAAAAATTGTATTGTGTCAGTATTTTGGTGTGTGAGCCATTCCCTTTTTTAGTTCTGACTAGTAATGCACGCTGTGAGTGTTTCTTTCAGTTTTCTGCTTCCACTGTTCTTTGGTGCAATTCCAAATCTTCCAACTGCAGTTTTGGAACTTTTGGAAGAAGACTTTTTTGTCTTCGTGACACTAACATTGGCAACTTGCTAATGCTGAAGCTAGCCAAATGCATTCCAGCTCTGCCTTGCCTGTCTCCAAACTTCCTCAGCATGGTCATGATCCATTATTATCACCTGCCTCAGAAATGTGTCATAAATCTGTATTATTTTCTCACATGTGTTATTTTGTCAGTGCATGGTTTTTCTTTAAGGTTCACGTACATATGCATTTACAGTGCACATTAGCAGTACAATCTGTCAGCTTGTTTGAAATATTATGAACATTGTCAGCTTGGCTTAAAATAACAGCTTCAAAGGACATAAAATATAACTTCCTTAAAGCTTGCAATGAATAGTGGAAACAATGGTGTGAAATAGTCAATCATAACATAAAACACATTAGTACTCTCTCAGTTTTCTGAGATATAGAGTGTCTGGGAAATATGGAGAGTTGGAGGGCATTAGTGGTCACAATAAGACAGGACCCTGAAAATTACTGAATCACTGGGCAGTGTGGTAAAACTGCCCTGAACCTGCAGTTCAGATCCTCATCTTGCCTGTGTTTGCTCATTCAGAGCTTTTTGCAAGACCATACTGCTGAGTGAATAGATCCATGGAGCCAATGCCATTCTTCAGGCATTTGCTGCTCAGAAGTGAGCATCTACTATTGTACTGCAGATCTACAGCTTTGCTAGTGTTTTCCTTTTTTCTGGCTTTAAAACTTTATCTGATTTGAAATTGCTGGAATAATTTATGCAACTTTGTAAGTTTAAAATAATTTACCTAAAGCTCAAAATTATTTCAGAGGACTTACAATGTACAATATGTAATAACATGCAACACTGTACTGATGTACTGCCTACATCAATATCCCTACATCAAAATGGTGTGATCAAGTGGTAATCCCAGTAACCTCTTTTCCACACACTGCCTGTAAGCCACCTTATCCTCAAAATGTAAGGGGAATAAAAGTGTGATGCCACAGCATGTACTGAAGTTAAACAGATCTAAGGCCTGTACCTTTTAATTACAAATACTCATGTTAAAAGTATTTTTAAAATAATTACATGACTTACAGGTGTAAGATAAATACATTTCTCTCTTTAGTGATTGTTTCCTTTGAAAGGGTTTTTGTAAGCTTAAGTTTTGTGGTGAGCAGTATGAAGTTTTAAGGTAGACTATTCAGAGAAAAAAGGTTTTACAAGTACTGGAGGCATTTTGAAGAAATACTATATAACTAGTACCACAAATTTAGGTAATGCAAAAATACCATGTAAGATACTTTTAAAATTATTTTTTTTTCCTAAATAGGATCCTTTTGCTTCTGAGTAGAGATACAAGCCCAGGTTTTATTTGGAAATTTTTTGGTAATCCTTTCTTTGCTGTCCTTGATGGATTTTACAGCTGATGCTGCCAAATCAGAGTAATAAGATCTGAGACTTGCTGTAGATATTTTCTGCAGAACTTGAAGTTTATACCCATGCATTGGTAGGATTAGATTGTTGGATATTTGCACTGCAAAGGGTTGCTTTCTGCATAGAGATGCAGAAGACATAGCTCTCAGTAGTAGGTTCTTGAAATGTATGTCTTATGTCTTGTCTACTAAAAGGCTTTAGTAGTGTGCATATGCTGTTGCAGCTCTACCAGATAAATATCGTGGTATATCTTTGGCATCTGCTTCGTCACAGCATTTAAGGATTGTGCTCTCTTCACACCAACTAGATTTTATTAATCTTTTGGCCATGGAATATTTACTTGTCTATTTGGGTATTTGGTTTTGGTTTTTCTTATGTAGAACTTTGGGTTAATACTGATGTCTTCAAAGCACTGAAATAATTTCAGTGAAATGTCAATACTTAACAGAGACAATTTACAATTACTATTCTTAAATTTGCTGTATATTAATACTAGAGCTAAACAGCAGACAAATCTTCCAATTTCCCCTAAGTTTGTAACATGCTTCATGCTTTGAAGAGGGCAGTCTGGCTACATCTGGAAATTTCTTGTGTAAATACAAGATGAAAGATATCCAAATATACTATGTTCCCCTTTCAAACTTAAGGTAAGTTTTCCATATCCATAATATTCCACCCTTTCATTCCATAGGTATATGTGCCAGACGTCTGCTCCAGAAACTGGAAATCACACACGGGCTTGCAAGCAGCAAATATTAACAGATTCATATATTACTTCTTTTTGTATACGTCTGGTTTAGCCAGTACATCACTGTCTATACCCTGAAGAAAGCTGCAGTAAAGAATCTGACAATCATATGCTAAGATAAAATGTGCCCTGCTGTATTTCTAAGTGCATTTCTCTCTGGTGTGATAAACATTTATAGTTAAGAACTATCTAAATGTTTGCACTATCTAATATAGTGATGAAAGGCAATTCTAAATCTTAAAGACTGTCTCACCCCAGTGAAAATAGCATAAAGGATTTTACTTTGGAATCATGTATGGTTAAAGGAAAAAGGCTTATCCCACAAGGATTATATATCTTTCTTTGCTACGAAAATAGCAGAAGAGCTTACAGGAATAATTTCACAATGACAATTTGAGACAAAGAGAGTAGGCATATAGCAACATGATTGGCTTTAGTAATATCATACTGTTAGTTACTAGTGTAGAATGAATGATGTTGAAGAATTAGAAAGGTGAAATAATGAAAAAGAGTGAAACAGAAGAGCCTTCTTGATCTAGCTTTGCTATTTTAGACAAAATTTCTAGGGGCAAAAAATGAAAAGTAGAGATTCTACATTTTGTTCTAACAAGAAGTGAGCTCCAGAGTAGTCAGAAAAATGGCCTTTAAATGACCTTTGCTTAAGCAAGCTGAACACTTCATTAGTTTACAACCTAAGAGAGTTTGTAAGTAAAAAAAAATAATTTAAAAAAATAATAATAATAAAAAAAGTGCTTGATGTGTATATTAGGAAGCTAATTTTGCCTCCAAATGTTTCTCATTGTGGTTCATAGTACGTCACCATTTCTTTAAGGAGGTAGATGTACAGCAGGTTTATACAGTGAATTTTGTAAAAGCAATTAAAAGTATATTTCTGTAATTCTTGGTCATTAAGTTTATTTTACTGAAGAAGCCTAAAACTCCGTGTTTAAAATAGTTCTGAAAGGAAAGTTGTTACAGCTTGATGAAGTGGATTTATTTCAGAACAAAACAGTTAGGAAATAATAACTTCTGATCTTTGGAGCATACTGAATGAGGATTTGGAACTTCCTGTCTGCATATGCTTCATCTGTCTCTTGGGTTAATTTATGGGCTTTTAGTCTCCTTCCAGCTTCTTATTTGGATGTATCTCTTGCAGGCTTCATTTTTCTCATCAATTCATTACTTTTATAAAGCTTTCTTTTTTGAGGGTATTCATGAAGGGTAATGTGAAGTTTAGAAAACAGTCTACCAAGAACTAGCTGAGTTTGGTTTCTAGGTTTGGATTTTGTTACAAAAAAAGAAGATTAAAGGGTTTTTTTTACAATGAAATAGTTATTTCAGAGAATGAAAAATATCTAAAATAATGATTGGGAATTTTTAAACTTTTGAAGTGTAATTTGTATTTCCCTCCTCGATTCTCCTCAATTCTTACTATAGAGAACTTTTATTTTTCTTCTTATTTTTTTCTGCTCTTATTTTAAATACCATAAATTTCTAGTTTTTTCAGACATCTAACATAGCAGATGGTTAAGAAGAGTTGTGGGATTTTCATGTATGCCATTGTCACTGGCCTAGGAAACCCATACTTTAATGTTGTACTGTGCTTGTGCATAGTCTTTTCCAACTATATAATTAAGAGAAAACAAATTTACCAATGAGAAACAGAAAATTAAAATAATTTTTTTACTTCAATAGAATAAGGGAGTGATTTGTTTTGAAACAGGCTCAGTTTTATGACATTAAGAGATATATAAGTTTTAAATGTGCTTAAATAGCTGGACTTAATACAGTATGGACTGCTCTCAATTTCTAAAGAACACCTTGTAAGTCTAGTTAACTTTAATTAAAAAATATGCATGGCATTTGGAGGAAATTCATAATAAGATCATAAAAGAAAGAAGTAATTTTTTGTGTCCATCATTATCCATGAGAAGATAAACACAACTATTCCATCTCTTGGAAGCAGGTATAGACTAAACCAGTCATATGAAATGAAAAGTATTTGTAGCAATACTGCATTTTTTGTAAGACAGTCTTCAGTGAGCAAAGTTCTTTCAAATTCGGGTAAAAACCTAATTGAATATATATTTGGCTTTATTTACAGGTGAGTACATATTTCACTTTCCAGTGAAAAATATTTTATAAGAAAGGTTTTTTTTTTAGTGATATCTCTTTTTTCCTGAAGTTTGTTTTCAACAGATGTTGGTGCTAAACAGTTAGCAGAGAAGGTGATGAAATAGGTGGAGTGTTATCCAGCTGTGTTTTATTTAATGTATGACTGCAGTGATACTACACAGACTGAAATCAGATACATCCATGGAACAGCTGCCTTCCTCAGACCAAGTTCTGATGAATTTCTCATGGGATGGAGAACTAGATTTGGAGTAGGATAAGAGATTACCTATATATTTCATATACTATGCATAAATATACATACGGGGTGTCTATATGTCTTTTAAGTATGCCCACAAACTTACTGAATATCTAGTTTAATAGAATGTCTGAATGTTTTTAATCATTCTAAGCTCTAGTAATTTAAACAAGGTACTCTTAAGAGAAATCAAGGTATGGAATTTACATTCAGGTTAAGTAATCCATGGAGATTTTAAAAAATGCCTTTATAGTTACTATTACCTGATTTACCATGTTTATGTATCCCTTTCGGATTTGGCTTGGTTTTCTGTGATTGCTGTGTGACCAAAGCAGTTACCTGTAATCAGCACTAAAAATGTACACTTAATGTTTGTTGTAATGCATTTTATTAAGGATGGAATAAGATGTCCAAATTAGAAACTACTGTGCCAGTTTGCATACAAAGAGTGAAATATTCTGGAAAAATCCAATTAATTGTACGACCATGGACCATGTTTTTTAATGGGCACTAAGCTCCTGATAAATGTATCTGCTGTGGTCAGTGTATACTCTAGTAAGAGCATATAAATAGCACTGTATCCTAACTCCTTACTTTCTAGCCTGTTTCATTGCCCTCACCACTGTGCTGGTGTGTGGTCTCATTTGGGGAGCAGATTGAGCCCAAGACCTGCAAGCAAGTTTCATCTTGTGGAGAACACCAGAGAATAGTGTTGTCACCTTTATAGAGGCTGTTCCACCAGGGTGTGCAAAAGCACAGCGAGTACAGGTAGAGTGTTCCTGCCTTTGCAGCAAGGGCTTATATTCAAGACTGCCTTCAAGAGCTTGAGTGATTTGTTTTGGAACTGGGGCACCTGTTCCAGTGAGCAGAAAGCATTGCATTGCCAGCTGTTGGCATGTCACTTATTACTAATATGCAAATACCTGGTTCATTTTGATATTTGATGTGTGAAAGTGTGCTGCTGAACTGAGTAGGAGTTGACAAGGATGTAGGAATATTTTCTGCAGTCCAGACAGATCACTGTTGTTTCTTGGCTGCTGCACTGAGGTTGGAGGGCAAGGCAGAACTGAACTAATCTGTGCTACTGTCTGTGCATTTAAAGCAAATTTCATCTTTTATTGTTCTTATGAAGCCAATGTGGTTGTGTCAGACTCCTTTGGTGTCAAGATGTTAGCAGCTTTATAGCTACTAACAAAGGTAGGCAGTGTGCAAAATCAGATACTAGTGCTTCCCACTTTTTTTTGGTCATTTTAACACCATAGTTTACTGCACATCTATATGTTACGGAAATGGAAATGGTGGCTTTATTGGGTTTTACTTAGTTTTTCTTTATGTGAGAAAGTGCTTGAGGATTAAGTAAATGATCTTTAATTGCTGTTGTTGGAAGAATATATATTTAAGTCACTGGTAAAATACAGCTGTTAAAGAATTCAAAATTAGGTGACAGTGGGCCTGAAAAGTAAACTCATTCTCAAGGAAACAAAAAGGAAAAGACATCAAAGTAGTAATGCCAGCTGTGAGTTATTGATTAGATTTATTATGGTGTAATTTACAGTTCATGACAGAAAGGATGTGACACATTGTGATGCATATAACAACACTTCTCTTTTTCTGGTGAAGTCCCCACTGACTGGAAGAGGGAAAATATAACCCCCATTTTCAAAAAGGGAAAGAAAGAAGGAAGGTCCGGGGAACTATAGGCTGGTCAGTCTCACCTCGATGCCCAGCAAGATCATGGAAAAGATCCTCCTGGAGGCAATTCTGAAGCAGAAGAATAATGAAGAGGTGATTGGGTATAGTCAACACAGGTACACCAAGGGCAAATTGTGCCTACAAAACCCTGTGGCATTCTGTGAAAAGGTCACAACATGAATAGACAAGGGAAGAGCAACTGACACCATTTACCTTGACCTGAGCAAAGCCTTTAACACTGTCCCGCACTACATCCTGGTCTCCAAGCTCGTAAAACATGGGTTTGATGGATGGACCACTTGGTGGATTGAGAACTGGCTTGATGGCTGCACCCAAAGAATGGCTGTCAGTGGGTAAATATCCAAGTGGTGGCCAGAGACAAGTGGAGTCCCTCAAGGATCAGTACTGGGTATGGACTTGTTTAACGTCTTTATCAGCGACATGGGCAGTGGCATTGAGTGCACCCTCAGCAAATTCACTGATGACACCAAACTGTGTAGTGTAGCTGACACACTGGAGGGAAAGGATGCCATCCAGAAGGACCTTGGAGAGGTGGGCCCATGCCAACCTCATGAAGTTCAACAGGACCAAGTGCAAGCTCCTGCATCTGGGTTGAGGCAATGTCAAGCATCTATATAGGCTGGGAAGTGACTGGCTTGAGAGAAGCCCTGAGGAAAAGGACTTGGGGGTGCTGATGGATGAGAAGTTCAACGTGAGCCACTGGTGTACAGTTGCAGCCCAGAAAGCTAAACCCTATCCTTGGCTGCATCATGGCCAGCAGGTCGAAGGAGTTGATTCTCCCTCTCTACTCTGCTCACATGAGACCCCACCTGGAGCACTGCATCCATTTCTGGAGCCCCTTTTACAGGACAGACATGAAGGTGCTGGAGTGTGTCCAGAGAAGGGCCATGAGGATCATCAGAGGGCTGGAGCATCTCTCCTATGAAGATAGACTGAGAGAGTTGGGGTTATTCAGTCTGGAGAGAAGAAGGCTTAAAAAAGACCTTATTGTAGCCTTCCAGTATCTGAAGGGAGCTACAAGAAAGCTGGTCAGGTAGTCATGGGACTAGGGGAAATGGATTCAAACTAGAGGGGGATAGATTTAGATTGGATGTTAAGAAGAAGTTCTTCACCATGAGGGTGGTGAGACTCGCACAGGTTGCCCATAGAGGGGGTGAAAGTCCCATCCCTGGAAGTTTTTAAGGCCAGGCTGGAGAGGGCTCTGAGCAACCTTATCTAGTGGGAGATGTCCCTGCCCATGGCAGGGGACGGGAACTAGATGGTCTTAAATGTCCCTTTCAACTCTGAAAATTCTGTGATTCTATGGTTCTTAAAATTAATTTTTAAAAGAGCATCTAGGCAAATTGAGAAAATAGGGTATCCAGGTAAGCAAATCAGAAACAGCTTTGATTATATTGAATTTAATTGCCAGTTTCTTAACATCCACAAGATGTGAAGATGAACTAAGATGTTAAGCAGACAGAGGAGGGTAGTTTTACAGTTTTATAGAAGATATTGGTAGTCATGGTTGTGAAGAAGGTTTTTTTAAAATGCATTGTTTAGTAACCAAGGAGATTAAGTAATAGTGAATAGCTAGTGAAACTGAGAGAAAGAGAGAATCATGGATTAGAGGGATTATAGTGAAGAAGGGAGACAACATGTAAAAAAGATGTATAGGAGATTCTGGACCTGATAAAACAATGAAGAATGGGAAAGATGGTATTTTTTTCTGTTTCTGATAGGAATGAGGATGGGGTAGCATTGACTTTTCTTTTTCTGTTGAGACTCAGGAAGGAATTTTAATGATGTTGGCAAGGAGTAAGGATGGAGGAGAAGGCAATATTGCCTTGTAATGGAGAGAGAAAGACAGCTGCAGCAAATGGGTGAAAAGTGAAGAATTCAAGTGAGATTTCTGCAATACAACTTTCACAAATAGCAATTCATGTGTCTCCCTGTGCTCTGAATGTGCCACTGATGGAGAAGAAATACAGAGCTGCCAGGCATGAGTGTGAAATACAATGCTGAAATGAAACTGGAAAGCTGGGATGAAAAAATGCATCTTTTTGTTGGATGGAGAAGAATTTTAGGGATGCTGCTGGGGAAGGATAGTTGTTGTCTGGAGAGGTACTACAGAGTGTCATAAAATGGAAAAGGAGAAGAGGGTTTGGAGCCACATTAGCAGTAGAGGAACAGGCTGATTGCAGAATGAAAATTTCTGGAACTATTCTGCACTCCTCAGAGACAAACAGATACTTGAAAAGTGATTCATGTTTGAAATGTTCTCAGGACTCTCAGTGTAGAACAACAAACCACATTGTTCAGAAAGATGTTACAAGATTTTTCACTCTTCCTATTACTTAGATACTTTATTTTTGCTCTGTAGGCTAGCTCAGAAAACTGACCTGACCAGGTGTTGTGCAGTATAGATAGGTAAGTATAGTGTATCTTAGAACCAGAACACTCATTTTCACACAGTTTCAGTATTGAGTGTCAGAATCAAATCAAAGTATACCAGAGCCTCCTCTTGCAGAAGCAGTGAAATCTTGGTTTAAAATTTAATTTATTTTATGAAATATCTTTAAATATGAAAATTTGGGGGGGGGGGTTTGAAGTTGATGCTACCACAAAACCTAAACTTCCAGAGTTATTAAAGACAGTAGGTTGTTTATGAGGTACATATGAATTCAGATACACTACGCAGTGATAATTTGTTGTGAACAAAATCACATTTTGTCAAAAAATCATTCAGCAACTGTGTATTATACACATAGAAGGAGTGACTGACACTGTAATGTGTTACACGTGAAAGCAGTGAATGTGTTATTTGCACCTTTGCTTTTACAGGCTCTGAAGCTAAGGGATTTTATTTCTTTTCTCTCTGGAATGCTGTGTTCAGTCAATACAAACCTCTTGGAGAAAACAGTTATTAAAAATTGCAGGGTTTTCTGTTGTTTTGCTTATTTAGCTAGTCAGTTACATAAAACTTTTGTGAGAAAAAATGCAATGTCAAAGAAGTGATCATGAAACTGTAATAAGAATACTGCTTGAAAATAAAATAAAGTAGCCTAATCCTGATACTGCTAAATTCATCAGGTAAAACTCTTGAGTTCAAAGTAATGGGAACTGAGGACATTGAGCATCTCTACATCTTGCAGATTAATAGCAACATATCTTTAGCTGTTAAAAAATACATATCCCCCAACACCTAAAAGTGATTTTCTCAAAAATTACTTCTCTCAACAACTCGATTTGCTGAATAATGGTAGGTTTTTTTCTTTTTTAGAGGCTTTAAAAAAATTAAAGTATCTGTGGTATTTGAAAATCAGTCTGATGTATATTAAGCTTTTAATCTCAACCACTCTGTGTAAAGAACACCCATTCTATCACTAAAATATACCATATGGCAAAATGCTACTTGCCCTTTTAACTGAGGCATTCTTCCTTCTTTGCCTTTCCAGGAGAATAAGTAAAACCAAATCCATTTTTTAAAAAATTGTATTTATTTAAATACTAAGTAGAGTGCTTTCTGTGCTGTCTTTTCTCCTTCAGTCTGATTTTGTATGTGTTCCCAAAGGAGGCAGCAGTGTTATGGATGCAGTGTCTCCATGTCTCCCGACTGGAGGCCAGAGGGGACCACTGATGGCAGCCAGTATGGCCAAAGCTCAGGCATTGTTTCAGGGAGTCCTTGTATCTCTCTTAGGGAGGTGGTGATCCTCCGTCCTGGAGATGTGCCCTGCTCAGCACAGCTGTGTCCTCAGTATCAGGGCCTGGTGACCCCTGCCTGTTAAAGGACAGTGACATTGGTCACACAGTCAGTCCAGTGGATGTTTAGGGTTGTAGGGAGGCAGCACTGATGGAAGAGTTCAAGGAATCACAGGTGGTGGCAGTAGATGACCCATGATTCAGACCCATATAAAAGTGTAGACAGTACAGTGGCTCTGTAGACACCAATCTTTGTACTTTTTTTCAGGTGTTTATTGCTCCAGACTCTTTTATGAAGTTTTCTGAATGCACTGTGTGCCTTTGATAATCTGTTGTCTATCTCTTTGTTGATCTTGGCATCTGAGGAAATAATGCATCCCAGAGAGCTAAGCTGCTGGACTGGCTTAAGCTCTTTTACCATTTACCTATGGTGATGTGGGGATGATGGAAGTCTTCCTGTGGTGCAGGCTGGTAAAGAACTTCTGTCTTCTTCAAGCTGACTTCCAGCCCCAGAAGATCTGCAGCCTCTGCAAAGCAGGATGTTAAGCACTGCAGAGCTGCTTCTGTGTGAGCAACGAGGGCGGCATTGTCAGCAAAAAGCAACTCTGGGACCTGGTGATTTCGGGTCTTGGTGTGGGCCTTCAATGGCTTTAGGCTGAATAGGCTCCCATTGGTACCTATTGGATGTAAATGCCATTTTCTTCATCAAGGTCTGCCATGGCCCTTTGGAGCATCGTGCTGAAGAAGATTGTGAATAGAGTAGGTGTGAGAACACAGCCTTGTTTCACACCATTGATTATTGGGAAGGATTCAGAGAGTGCATCACCATATCTGACTTGGCCCTGCTGATCCTCATGTAGCAGGATCATTTTGAGGAACTTGGGGGGACACTCTAATTGTTCCAAGATTTGCCACAGGCCCTTTCTACTCACAGTGTCAAAAGCTTTAGTGAGGTGAATGGATGTCACATAAAGACCTTTGTTCTGTTCCCTGCACTTCTCTTGCAGTTGTCTGAGAACAAATACCATGTCTGTGGTACTGCTATTGGCTCTGAAACCACATTGGCTTTCAGATAGAACTTGCTCTGCTATAGCGGGTACTAATCTCTTCAAAAGTATTCTTACAAGGATTTTTCTAGCAACGGAGAGCAGAGTTATACCTTGGTAGTTGGAACAGTTTGACTTTTCTCCTTTCTTCATGTACAGGGTGATGATGACTGCATCACAGAGACCTGGTGGTAGTATCAGATAAATAATGTAGAAGAAGTAGTAGCTCACTATGTGTTACTAAAAGTTTAGTGAAAGTATTCACCTCTTGGAGAAATACACCATCTTGGTGGAATATACATGGTTTAGCTCCTTTTTTTTCAACTTGTAAGTGTATCTATTTACACTGTTTGTATTTTTTGCTGTATTTTAATGCCAATAGGCAAAAGGCTGCTTTAATCAATATTAAACATCTGGTGTTGACATAAGTGAGTTTGAAGTAATCTGTGCACTTTCTAGTATATTGTAACCAAATCTTTAATGATATTTTTATGGAACAACATTGATCAGATTTGATTTCTTTCTGTAAGTAAAGGTAACTTCAGCAGCTGATTGAGTCTAGGAGTGAGTTATTTATTTTTAAAAAGTGGCAAAAGGAGTGTTGTGGCTTTTCTGTTGCTTTTTGTTGGTGTGGTGGTTTTATTTTCAGGGCTTTCTTGGGGGATTTTGTTTGGTTTTTTGTTTACAGAAGCTGTATTTATGATAATAAAAAGGAGAAATCGTGAATTTGCTAGGAGACCATAGAATGGCTTAGATAAGTTATGGAAAGATACAAAGGAATGTTACTTTTACATCCTTGTGCATCTTTCTCATGCTGTATAAAAAGTCCCCAAAGGAAGCCAACTGAATAATTTCCAAGAGCTATTTTTATTATTAATATTTATCGGTTTTGTGGCCAAGATAATTTTCTCAAATACAGAGTTCAGTGCAGCTAAACATTCAGCAGGGGTTTAATTTTCAAACCACTAGGCAAATATTTAGCAACACTGCTAAGTAGCCATCTTTCTAAAATCTTTCTTGATGAGTTAACTTAAATAAGAATAAATTGTTCCTGTGGTCAGCAGTGTTCTTAGAAATTTAATCCTGTAAGTGGTGAAGAAAGTTGGGGTAGATAGGAAAGACTCTGTGTTGGTTCAGAGACATCTCCAAGGCAAGCCAGCCTGCTTGCTTCCTTGTTTTGTCTAAAACCCATATAGTCAAGCCTATTAGGTGCCTTGTTTCATTGGCTTCTGTGTAAATGTCAGATTTTTTTCTCAGTATATATCAATATATTTTTTTATCAATTGCAATTAACAAAATTTTTGCCTTAATTGGCTACACTGCTGTATAACTTCTCTTCAAAGAATGCTGTTTCCCATAAGAGCCCAACATTTTCTGACTAAGCATTTCACACTTCTGGGTTTTTTTATTCATGGTCCCATGATCTAATGCATGATTCATTGCAAGGGAGTGAAGGTTTTATAAACTTTAAAAATAATTAAAACAGTTACAGAGTTGTTAAATATTCTATTGTTTTTTCCTGGTTGTGTAAGTTTTTCGTTGCAATGCAGAATATTAAAAGAATCCAAACAAAGCCAAATCCAAAAAGATGTCTCCCCCAGCATATCATCTCTCCACCTAGAAAAATGCCTGAGGTGTAACATATGAGAGCATAATGGACTCATGGGACAACTAAATACACCTGCCAGTCAGATGTCCTAGTTATGGCAAATAAAATTAGCTTAGTATGTTCATAATTGGTTAATGAGGATTGTAAGAACAGAAGGAGTGTTTCAGGTCTGCTAATGATACATGTAGATGACACTGAGTTAGAACATCGCAGAGAAGTAACCGTGTAATCATGTAAACACTAAAGCCTCAAATTTCACAAGTTAATCTTGTTTTGCATCAGTATGGTCATTACTGAAACAACATCCATTTCTACACTAGGGGAAGTGGTATTGAAGAACTGTCACTTAAATTGAAAGCCCAGGGATCATGTTAACAGAGTCTGCAGGAAAGCATTTGATATAGTCTCCAACAGCCTAGTCAGGAAAAAAACTGAGAAATTCTTGAATTCAGCTGGCATATGTAGACTTGATAATTTGTAAGTGATACATTAAACCCAGAACGTTTCTTTTTAAGATTATCATTGAAAGCAAAGCTAATAGGAATCCTTCGATAGATATGCCTGAAGGGGGGATGGGGAAAGTGTAACTAGTGCCCTGGGAACCTGTATGTCTTATCAGCTGTGATCACAGCTCTGAGATTGCTGACTGCCTCTGATGGGATCACTTTCAACAAAGACCTGGACATCTTTCTGCAGCTGTGACTAAAAAGGTCTCTGATTGTTTTGGTTTGGTTTTTTCTCGCAGCTTTATAGGTCATGCCTTTGTCACCTTGAGACTGGCCTGTGATAATATTTTATCTTGGAAGGCTTTTATGTTTAATAAAAAATTATTAATTTTTCCAGTTGAATATTGTCAGTGTCCCCTAGTTTTATTTTACTGAAAGTATCTTAGTTGAGTGAAATTGCCTGTTTAAATCTTACACAGCCTTTACATGGCTTGGGAATTGCCTTTTTGGCATTTTTGCCCAGATAGTCCTGCCCTCCTGCTTCACATTTGAAACCAGTGCAAATTCTAATTTCCATCTCTCTCAAGTAGAGTTGGAAACATTCCTTGATATGAAAGAAGGGGAGCAGCTGGTAAGCAAGCATGGGAGTCATCTCTAGAGATGACTCATAATACAGCTTTTGTGCCCTGAAACAAACTGGAATAGATTGGGCATTGCTAGTTGCACACTCAGTATTGGGTAGTTTTGTTCCTGTTGCTGTAGGCATGATTGTGGATGCTTGATTGACTCTATTCACACTAATAAATGAGTACAATTTTGCTACGCATATGTATTACAGGAAAAGATTGATATAGCAATCTGTGTAGATCCCACTCTCCCCAAGGCCCTCCTTAATTTACTGCCTCAGCTTCTAAAAAAAATCTTGAAGATGTTAGGAACAAGAAGGAAGAATGTCTTGGCTGGGACATTTAGTTTTTGGGTAAAAGAAGAGGGTGAGTTAGGGGAAGCGTTATCTTGGTAAAGTGTTGACTTACTGTCAAATATTTCATTGTAGAAACAATGTGGAAAGTTCAAAAATTTCATTAGTGAAGCGCTGTATTTTTCTCATGGGTGTGTCTTGCATTTCTGAGGTGAACAGACTTATCTTCTTTTCCTGAAATATGTTTTATTTAGGATTGGGAGAAGGAGAGCAATTGTGTGATGCAGGTCAGTAACCGTGTGGCTCTGCTGTAGATCATTCATTTGTTATGAACACTTCTTGTGGCTGCTATCTTCTTCACTTCCTTTATTGGTCTCCTTCAATAGATGGAGGACAAAGGATATTCATTACTGGTGCTGCAATCATCCTCTCTATGAAGAGTGCAATGATATTATAAACCCTGACATTTTTTGGTTATCCTCGGTTTTTTTGATAGATGCATCTGTGCCTTTTCTCACATGTGCTTCATGTTTTCTGCCTGTCATTTCATGTTGCACACAAGTCCAGTCAGCTGTAATTGCTTAACAAAAATATATGTGCTAATATAAAGCTAGAAAGTGCTTACATTGTTAGAAAGCCTTCAAACTAGTTGCAGAAGAGTGTAACTGCAGAATTTGCTGAAATAACTAAATCTTTAAAAATATTTAAGGGCTGATGAACTTGCCAAGTTTTGTATGGCACAGGACTAGAACTCCATAATAGCAGGCACCTCTGCAACAAAAGGAGTGGGGATAATGAGGGAGAAATGTAGATACACTTTGCCATAATTATCTTTACATCTTTATCTGGTGTTGCAGTGCTCTCCCCTTCCTGAAACAAACTTTTGAATTGTGTACATTAGTTATGTTGTTTCATGTCTTTCCAGCAAGAAACATTCTGATAACAATTTTTTGCTAATGATTTGTTAGCAAGATTAGACATCTGTTAAAAATGTTAAGAGGCCAAAGGCCAAACACGTTATTTTCTTTGAAACTGCAATGAACACTTGCATGTAAAAATTTCTTGTTCAACCTTCTATCATTTTTAGAGCAACCTTTAATCATTTTAGAATATATGATTTAGTATTACAATTCAGGGTTATATTCCTTTGCAGAATAATATATGGAGGGCAAGCTTGCAGAGCTCAAAGTTAGCAAAACAATCTCTATTGGTAAACTGATGAAATTTATTTTTAAAGACAAACACAAGTGCTGATGCATTCATGCTGTCCCTTTCTGATGAGTCTCGTTTTACATGAAATCATAAGGCATGGAAGCTTGGTAGACTAAATTTGTGCTCGTTTTCGTTTTTGTGATTATGGGGCAAGAAATGTATGAGTCTTGGATATTTGTAATTTGCTTTTTTTTTTTCTTTCTATGGGACAGTTGAAAAAGTCTAAGAACTGCTTGAGGTATAGGTAATTCAGTGAGAAGGTGCATGGTAAATAAAAATCAGTATCTTTGATCATAGAAGAAGAAGAAGAAAAATCCTGAAACATTTGTGATTTACTGATCTGTCTGTCTACATTGGGTCTTTTTACTAGTAAAACATAAAAGAAAAGGCACTGGTTGGACCCTATATCACAGGATTGCAGAATATCTTTGGTTTGAAGAGACGTTCAGGATCATCTACTCACCACTAAACCATGACCCTAGGGACCCTCCAGGGATGGTGACTCTGCCCTGGTCAGACTATTCCAGTGCCTGACAACCCTTTTCAGAGAAAAATGTTTCCTATCTTTTTTTCTTTATTTTAATTTGTATCCAAAACAAAACAAAAGGATGGAATTTCAGATTGAGAAGAAATGAAAGAAAACAAAAAACTTTGCAATAAGTTGAGCAGCACAATGAAAAAAAAAACTAAAGTTATTTTAATACATGTATGCCATTGTGACATTGCCAGAGAGGGATGGAAGTGTTGAACTGACAAGTATTGTGGAGCCCAAACAAAGTTGCTCCAATTGATTAAAATAGCTGGATACCATTTTGTAGTGCTTCTGTCATTTTTAAGTGGGATTATTAGCCATTTTTTTGGTTTTTGCAATATCCTGTGGATTTCTTAGATAGAAAACACATAATTTTAATTGCTTGCTAATGTTTAACAAATTACAGAAAATTTATGTTTTGATAGCCAATTTGAAGTTTATCCTTTATCTCTTACAACATGCTTGGAAAATTTTATGTAATTGGATGCACAAAATATGTTCCTTAGTATTTATAAACACTCCCACCAAAGACATGTGGTTGTAAACGGCGGTCTGTTCTTAGAGTTTCTCCAGAATATGCACAATTCACTTGCAGTGACAGTTCATTTCAAAACAAGTACTATGGCTAAATGTGGTCTATCACATTCTGTCTCCAAATACTGTAAGAAGCATTTACTTGGTGTGTGAAGTCCTCCTTTGTTTGTTGAAGAGTCATTTGTGGAGGGAATGACTGATGAGACTCCTCAAATCTTGACTACATACCAAAACAAGCTTGTAGTCATTAGTAACATAATCACACAAAGATTCCCTAACCTTTGGGCCAAATTTAGAACAAATATTTTAAGGAGTAAACAACACTAATTACTTTACTAGCTTGGGTCTTTTGCATACAAAATAGCCCATGAAAAGTGCCTAAGTAGGGTGCATACTCAGAAATTAGAGGACACAATCACTGACAATTTCTGTACAAGTTTAATTCAGTCTGTGCATTTGCTTTAAATGATCACATCTCCTGTTTTTATTCTGTAGAGCTGTGTCTCTTTCAGTGTTTAGATTGGTTAGTAATCACTAACCAACTGCTTAGTATTTGTCCTCTTCAGGATGTGATTCTACATCTCACTATGGTAAATAAAGGACTCTGAGGTTACTAATTTTTCTTCTTGAGAAAGCACTTTTTAATCCTCATCTTACAGATAGAAAGTTGAGATACAGTTGCACAGGCAACCTTTAATTCTTGATTGCTTTATTTTACAACTACACAAATTACTGTTATGTTAGGAAAAGGGGGCAAATGAGAAGTGTAATTTCCTAGGTGTTAAAAAAAGCAGTTAACCTGTCTCAAGTTCCTTCAATTCTGTGACTGTCTTTTTCCTATTTTTTCATGTCCCCTTCCCTTTTCATCGTGGTATCTTATCTTAGACTTTTGGTTTTGATTAGGAAGTAGGAAAGCTGGATTCTACAGAAGTGTTAAAATGTAATTTTTCTCTCTTTTTAATAGAATTATTTTGGTGTTTGCTTAATAGTGACTTAGTAAATTAGAAATCAGCTCTATACAAGAGCAAAATGTTAACTTGGAACTAATGGTTACCTTTCTTCAGAATTATCAGCAAAAGATAAATAATGAAAAATAAACTTAGCATTCAGAAACTTCAGTTTTATTGTAACTAAAATGGAACGCAAACCTTGAAATATCTGAGCTTTATTCTGTTACATAAACTGTTAATTTTGGCAAGGACTAAATCTGGCAAAAGCAAATTCTTCCAAGTAATCTTCTAAGCCTTTTACAAAATATGCATATTGTATTTTGATATTTTTGTAGCTGTGAGTGTTAGTGGAGTATTGAGAACTGTCTTAAAATGTATTTTTATCTTAACCGGGAGTAGCTACCTTTATTCAGTGCTAGTGGGAATTTTCCAAGAGCACTGACAGTGTGAAAATATAGACTGCATAGCTCAGGCTATGAAAAAGTCGAATTTGCATTCAAGCTCTTACTATGAAAGTGTGTTCTGAAATATATATGAAATACTTAAAAGACTGTGGAAATATTTATCTTCAATACCTGCTAAAAATGCAGGGTCTTCTATTGAAATTTAGGAATAGCAGCTGAGTACACAAAATACTATGAAGAAAGAATTATCCCATCTTGAAATAAGCACATTTCTAATGTTTTATTTGTTTGACAAACAGGTACACACAAAGTTCCACTGCAGGCAAGCCCATGATCCAGGCACTGACACTTCGTGCTTGACATTTTCTTATGATGGTACTGTCCTTGCCAGCCGGGGAGGTAGGTGATTATAAAGAGCCTTTGATATGTTGAATATAAGACAGTTTTAATTTTATAAAGTCAAATTGTTCAATAAACAAATCATTGTTAAATGTAATTGTTTATGATGGAGAACAGACAGTTAAGAGAGAAGTGATTTAAATCTGAAGTGTTTACTGTTTCCATCTCTTAATTTTGATACAACACACAGTACTGTGTCTCTAAAAGTGCATTTTACAGAAGTTAAGGAATATTTTATGATAATTTTTTAGTTTATATTGCACAGTTCCTTATCTGTCTTCTTTGCTATAATTAAAAATACACCACAATGAAATTATTAGCTAAAATAAAATGAGACCAGTACTAAGTTCTTTCCATTAAGATTACAGCCTCTCAACTGCTCTGAATTACCAATTCCTCAAGCAGCTTTCTTATGCAATATCCTTTTCTTTTCTAATTGGAATTTTTATCTAATTCATATTATAGACATCAAGAAGTCATGAGCTGAGACTAACAATAGGACAAGAGACAATGGTTATAAACTGGAGTATAGGTGGTTCTGTATAAATATAAGGAAGAATTTTTTCACCATGAGGGTGACAGAGCACTGGCACAGGCTGCCCAGGGAAGTTGTGAAGTCTCCTTCCTTGGAGACATTCAAAGCTCTCCTGGATGTGTTCCTGTGTGACCTCCTGTAGGTGACCCTGCTCTGGCAGGGAGCTGGACTTTATGATCTTTAGAGGAACCTTCCAACCCCTAACTTCTATGATTCTATGAAGTGAGGGGCCAAGATTTTCTTGACTGGTGAAAAAATTTTTAATGTCTCCCGACCAGGAAAAAATTCTTCTTTTTTAAACTGCAGATAAAACTTAAATTAAAAAGTCTTAGCTAAGTTCCGAGGTGGCAAAGATACCTTTGAAGACGCACTCACTCCAGTATTAGATGTGTTGGATAGGAGTGTCTGCCTAAGACAGTTTTTCATACAGACATTTGTCAATCCAGTATTTTGCAGACAGGTGCAAGCACACAATCTGTGTTGTCTGGATGGAAACCAGATGTAACCAGAAGCTGCTGTGTATACATTAGTATGGCCCCGAGGCCAAGTAAACAGGCTTAGGGAGAGGCAGTGTATGTTAATGTCAGCTAATACTGTGTCTAACATATGTAAGGGACATCTGGTCAGTTTGGTGCATGGACAGAGAAAATACCAGGATAGAGGTATGCATAGACAGCAAACACTCTGAAGCAGTAGATGTGCTTTCAAGCCAAGGGCTGTAGCTTGCAATTGTTTTGTGTCCTCCCCTGTGTCTATGATATGCAGAGTTACACCAAGTATGCAGCTCTCTGGCTCCTTTGTGTGTCTTGCCACGTTTCTAGGATTCCAAACATCACATTGCCCAGATCACATCTTTCAGAGTAAAACGATGGTAGTCTTGTCCTTTTCATGTGCTAGGGCATGAGAACAGCATTTGTTTTGTTTCTTAATTGCCATTCAGGCTTCTGGATCCAGAGTTCTACTGCTGCTGTATGGATCGTGAATGAGTCCTAAGTGGTTTTGGTAAAAACTCTCAACCTCTCTGGTCTCTATTGAACAAGACAGTATGGCAGAACTTTCTCCTTGGAAAGAAGGTGAATTATCTGTCATTCTGTTCAGGGCTAAGTGAAACACTTCGTCTGTCTGCCAGTGGTGTTGCCCCTGAAAAATTCACAGAGGTATACTTTGTAAGATTTAAAGAGAAACCTTGGTATGCTTTTTAATACTAATGGCAAACAAGTTTTATACATATGTGAGGCCTATTCAATAGTGCTGCCTTGAAACCTCCATTTATGTAAATTCCTGTTATGTTTCATATTGATTAATATAGGCTACATAAATGCCCATTGTTTATTTTTATTGTGTGTGGCACTTTTGGTTGACTGCTCTACCTTATCTGTCTTCAGATTCTGTGTTGTATTAAGCAGGCATTCACTTATGTTTTATCTACCAGTGTTCTAAGCTTTTTTAAAAAAAAAAGCGCTTTTAAAAAATATTGATTATTTGCAGCATGCAAGACCAAAATTACCTCAGTGTGGATGAAAGTGCTACCTCTGTCTACTGTATTAAAACAAAAAAGCTCTGTGAACACTATGCTACAGAATAAGGAGGATTTGTACCTTATTTTGACTTGTTTAGTACTTTACTATGAGTATTGCTTTGGATCTGTACCAAAAGAAGCAGATGTGAATCCAGCATTCATAGATTAATACACCTGCCAAGTACTGAGGATCAAAGAGGGGATAGCTGCTTGGGGAATGGAGACTTTAGCTGGAAGCCTGATTGACTCTCCTGCCTCAGATGTTGGTTCTGTGTTGGATATGAGAGAGATGAGGCAGGGCTCAGCTGCAAGCACAAGGGAAAATGAAAAGCTAAGGAGCTCTTCATGAGATTTCCCAGTCTTACTCATGTTTGGTATTAGGTAGTAACTTGACAGAAACTTTAAAAAGGGATTTTTTTTGCACACCTTTGACCATGAAAGTAATTTTCTAAATATAGTGAGGACAGTATTTGGGGAATGTTTTCTTTGATTAGCAATGAAGAGGTAAGTATTAGGACTGTACTTGGGATCATGTTATAAACTTTTTTAAAAAGTTTTCTTTACTCCTGATATGTACAGAATTTCTGCAATTAATTTTTCTCATAATATGAAGCAATTAATTAATTCTACAAATCTGAGGATAATTTGATAGTTTATTATTATGCATGAAGGTCATGCAGATTCAGTGTGTCTTAATCAGTAAACTTACAGGAAAATAAGCTTACCATAGCTGAACTCAAGAAAAAATATTGACATCTAAATCTGTAAGATATCTTAAGCAAGTACATGCTTTCTTTTGAGCTCAAACAGGTTTTTTTGTTTCCTTTTTGCTGTTTTGTTTTTGGTGGTGGTCTTTAAATTTTATTTTAGCTTTAGTTGTATTTCTCTTTTTGCAGTGTTCTTGAGGAAAAACAAGATGTTTAATTTTGAAGTTGGTTTAAAAAGTAGAAAAACATTGAGTACAGTTTCCTGTGTACTCAAGGATTGTGCAGTAGCCTGTATGGTTTCTTAGTATTTTTTATCTTGGAGTAATGGATTAGTCTTTATGGTAAATAAAAATATTAGCATTTTAAAAACCAAATAGCTTTACATCAAGTAGTGTTTCTTAGGGGCTGAAGGCTAATGTTTATTTCAAACAATGCCAAAAATATATTCATTAGTTTTAACAGACATAGCCAACTATTTGTAACACTTGGAGCTGGGTTGGTGTCATGGTTTATGCTGATCTGGCAACTAAGCCACATGCAGCCCACTGTGGGGTGGGGAAGAGGAAATACAACAAAAACCTCATCAGTGGAGACAAGGACAGGGAGGGTTCAGTTTCTAATTGTGGTCACCATCATAACAGACTTGACCTGGGGAAAAATCAGCTTTTTATCACCAGTCAAATTACGATACAACAATGAAAAACAAAACACGTAAATATCCTAAAACACCTTCCTGCATCCCTGCCTTCTTCCTGGGCCCAAATTAACTTTGTTCCCCATTTCTTTGCCTCCTCCCTCCCATCAGCGCAGGGGAATGGGAAATAGGGTTTATGGTCAGTTAGTTACACCTTGTATCTGCAGCTTCTTCCTCCTCAGGGACAAGAGCTCCTCACAGTTTTCCCGTGCTCCAGTGCAGGGTCCTTCCCACAGTAAAGTCCTTCATGAACCCTCAGACATGAGCTCCTGCTCTGGCCACAGCCACACCCTTGCATGGGCTCCTCCATGGCTGCGGGTCCCACATCTGCTTCACTGTGGTTCTTCATATCTCCACTGCAGGTGTCCTCAGCAGTTTCTTTTTCTTCTTCTTAAATATGTTAATTGTGGAAGTGCATCCACTGTCACTGACGGGCTCTACCTCATCCAGAGGTGCGGCTCGATTTTGGAGCTTGAAGATCTTCCAGCAGCTTCTCACAGGCAGCTCTTCCACATCTTTTGGGTGAATTTGCATCCATGCACTTGTCAGAATTTTCTGTAGGAAAAAAATTAATCCATGTAGTATCAGTGCATTTGCCTTATGTAGACTAAAAGCCACTTGCAAAATGCCTGTCCTTGCCCACCAAAGACTATTTTTCTAGGACCTAGTTGTTACCCCTTGTTAAATGCAGTGCTCAATACCATTGTCATAATGGTGCCTGACCAGGTCATATCAGGCTGGAGCCTGCTTGTTGATGTCCTTTTTATTAAAATGGCAAAGAACAGAGTTTCAAATACTACTGAAAGTTCTGTAAAAGCTTTAAATAATCCTACCAGGAACTGGAGAAGTCTGCAACCAAGAGAAATACTGAATGATCTGAGTGGACTTACTTGAATGCTTCATATGGAACTGCACAGCTTCTATTTATATGTTTTAGTTTAAGGGTAACTATTTTTGTCCATGTAGGGTGTAATTAAAACCAGGCCAGTACTGTTATGGCTCTCATAAAGAAGCCCCTTAAGCTTTGATAGAGGGATGCTACTGGAAAAAATCCCAGGTGTTGTGGAAAGTTACTGTGTCTGTTTTCTTAGTGACAGTGATTTCAACTCCAAATACAGATTAGATTCAGGAACCAATATAGTATTCACAAGGCAGAATATTTAATGAGAAAAAGTGAATTTCAACAAATTCTTAATGATGGAAAAAGTTTCACAGTATTGGCCTAGTCATTCTTGCAAGCATTTCTCCCTTTCCAAATACTTAAGCATCTGTTTCTGCACAGTGTAAAAGAGTGGTGATTTGAAATTCTAGAGTCTTCTAATTTTTTAAATGAGCACATTACATTTTCCTTTTAGCAGAAGAGCTGTAGCAAAATATCTGACTGCATCTCCTGCTGAAGCCTGGCAGGGCTACAGTTTGAATATCATGTCAAGGTTCATTCCACTGGGAACAGAACAGCCTTGGCTTTTAGCCTTAGATCTGTCCCCATCCATGAGTTTTGCAGAGTGGCCAAATGGTGTCCTTTGCATGCATTTATAAAATGCTTGTGCTTTAGATACAACATCTTGAGGATAAGTGGTTTTTTTGTTGTTGTTGTTGTTTTGTTGTTGTGTGTGGGAGGAAAAAGAGATAGTTCATATTACAAGACAAAATGGTTTGAAGAGCTTGGGATGGAGCCTGGTGGGAAACAATAATAAAACAGATATTACCAAGATAGGGACTCGACATTTTTCTTTCTTGTCATTTTTTAGCTTCCCAATGAACAGAAATATACTCTACTCTAGACATCATTTATTTAAGTTGTCCACTTCTTAAAAATATTTTGTAGTAAGGAGTTATCCAAGTCTTTAATATAAACATACATGATGTACGAGGCCACACATTACTGCTTTCTCTGTAAAGGGTACTGCTGGCCTTGATTTCTTTTGTTACATTATGTAACTTTTTTCCTCTAACATTTTATTTGAAAGGCCTTGTTTTAGCTCTTTACCTCAAAGGCCGTGAATCCTAAAAAATACATTCAGACAATAAAAGTAATTCCCTTCAAGGTTTGTGCTCTGGAAGGAAGCTGCCTATGCCATCTTCTCCTCCTGGGTCAGGAAAATTTTGTAACTTTTTTACTGAAACGAATCTGTGGATATTGTTAAAAAGAGCTGCTGTTTGAAAGTCCTTCTTTTCACCCTTGAATGCACTGAGGCACTGATATCAAATGCATGAAGTGTAGGTGCCCAAGGGAGGTGCTTCAAAGCTCAAATTCTGTAGCTTGTCATATGCTGGAAATACATATCGCAGAGAGATGACTGGCAGAAATGTTGGTCTCTCTGAGTATAACTAATTATCTCTTTCTCTCCCCCTCCCTGTTCTCACTTTGTTAATATGTCATAGGTTTTCAAAAAGGAATAAACAGCCTGACTTTCGCTGGCCTACAGTCACACCACGTTTATCAAACATGGATGAAATTTGCTATAAATGTCTTGTTGTAGCTTTTATTTTTGGCTTTATGGCCAAAGGTGGTGTGAAAGGGCATGAAAAGTTTTTGTTTTAGCAAGTGTGGGTTCACTTGCTTCCCTTCTCCCCTTTCCTCATGGATTTCTGATTCCAGGGTCTGTTCTCAATACTGAGATTGCAGTAGAGATTAGTTGCAGTTTGCCTTCTAAAGAAGAAGGAAAACTTCATGTGCCTCCATTCTTCCTGATTTTTTTTTTTTTAGGCAGGTATAAACCAGGCACATAAAACTGGTATAGTTTCAGATCTAGACTATCCATGTAACATTTTATTTTCTTTTGATATCTTAAAAGTTAATTTTACTCCTACTAGCATAGCACTTACAGAATAAATCTGTGTGTGGGAAAACTGATTTCACTATGAGTAATAATTCTTGATAGGAGCAATTGCTATGATAGAGGTGAGCCACTGAGGAGAACTTTCAAATCTACTGAGGTTGAGCAAGTGGAGCTTCTCATAGTTGCAGTGTCACAGTCATTTAAGGAGAAAAAGCTTTAGAACCATCCTCATTTGGGATGTTTCTGTTGTATCATTCTGCTCTTGTGTCTAAATTGGAGGATGAAATTCTCAGCATGTCTAAATTCTTGTCTTAAATTCTTTATTGGTAACTTTTGTCCCTTTTTTGCTTTTCATAGGAGATGATACTTTAAAACTGTGGGATATTAGGCAATTTAAAAAGCCTCTTAATTCAGCAGAAAGACTGTCCAGCTTCTTTCCAATGTGAGTATTCAAATTTATTCCTGCTGGTAGAAATAGCAGTAGTTGTGCTGAACAGGAGGGAGTTTGCAGGAGATCTTCTCAGCTCTCACTAAATCCAAAACTGTGCAGAAAGGACTGCCAGGGGAGGACTGTACGATGAGGATTTTTGGGTATTATAGGACTTTATGTGGCTTTAAAGATCTCACATTTTTTGTGATTATTTAATGCTAGCTTTGCTTGGTCTATGCCATTTTCCAGTCTCATATGTCTTAGATCTAATTAGATTAGTAACTTTTCAGGAGGGTGCCAGTTCATTGCCCTGTGTTTATGTAACGAGATATATAAGTAACCGTAATTCTTATTTGGTCTATGATTAATTAAAAAAGGAGCTGGATTAAAAAGCAGACATAACATCAAGATATATGGTATGAATACAATGTTGCAAGTGCTGATGACTGTGTTTTTTTGGTATTAAAATACTGTATTCTACTGCAAAGTGGTAAGTATTGTATTTAATATTTTTATTGGTATTACTTGCATTTCTGTGGTTCCTGCACAGCCAAATCCAACTCATAAGGACAATATATACTTTCAAAAAGTGATTTTAGAAAGGTGGGTCATGTATAGCTCAATCTTGACTGCAATTTGTAGCATAGAGGAAAAGTAAACAATTTTTTTTTGGCCACTTTATAAACACAGTGCCTTGAAAGTTTGAAGAATATATAATAATCAGAAACAGATGTTATGATTGCATAATGATGATAACCAGAAAATACTTTTTTTTGGCTAATTGTTTCTCACAATGAAAATTTTACAAACTTCTGGTAGAGGAGAATTTTGTTGGAGGGAATTTTTTTTGACATGCCGCTTTTGTACATTCTATGCACAGCTGTAGTTGTACTTGTGAGTTGTGTCTCATTAACTGTAGATTTTTTTTAAGGTCTGTCTTCAAACCATTAGCAAATAGAAGGGATTATTTTTAAGAAATGCAATTTATATACAAGCTCCGTATACATTATTAATTTGCTCAGTATGATGATTGGTTTGTTTTCTTTGACAGGACAGATTGCTGTTTCAGCCCAGATGATAAAATCCTCGTCACAGGCACCTCTGTTAAGAAAGGTGGTGGCAGTGGGAAGCTTATTTTCTTTTATCGGGAAACATTTCAGAAGTTGTATGAGATAGAAGTTACAGATGCGGTATGTATTTTAGTCTTAATTTTCTCAGCTATTCAAAATATGTATGGAATTATATTCATATGCTTTTTTGCCCTTGAACAGGTAGTGACCTACTAACACAGTAATTTTTCTGCTCTGTGGCTAAGGGATAGAGATGTCCTTTCAGATGTCTTGCGTTTCTCAAATATTTCTGTGAAACCTTCTACATCTGTGAACTGATGCATGACAAAAAATTTTCAAAATTTTATGCTGTTTACTTCACCACTCATCATGAAGAAGCGCCGTATTGTGACAAAACTCATACTTTTCCCTGGAACTATATTTGTGGTTACTACAGGACGCGTTTCAATGGGCTGTATCTTGTGTAAGTGCAACGATTTTGTGGCAGAAGGAAGGCACCGTTAGGAATACCTTCATAAAAAGCACCATTCTCACCAGTAATAGAGAGACATAAAACTGTCAATTTTTAATATTGGTTGAGCAGCCTACCTGTTCCCTTGTAGAGAAAGAAAGCGCTTACTGTCATAGCTGAAAAAAAGTTGATGTCAATTCTTCTTGTACAGAAGTAAGCTTATAGATTATAACAAGCAGGAGTGGGAGAAATTCAAACAGAATTGCTATTGGTTAGGCATAGCAACCATATTCCTAAATTCATTAGTTGTTGCAGTCAGATGGTAAACTGTGTAGCTTTGTTTTTTCCCCATGTTCTTTTCTCATTCTGCACTTTTCATAACCCAACACAGCAGTCTTTCCCAGCATAGCAGATCAAAACCTCTTATGCTGGAGGTCATTTATTCAGAATTTAGTTTTATTTACTTTTCTTTTCAAATCCCATTTTCTAATTCATACTAAAGCAGAATATACTTACAAATTGATTTGTTATATCCGTAATTTCTGTGGCAGCAGTCTTGCAAATTAAAAAGGCAGAATTCATGTCAAACTAGTAAGTATGTGTTTTTTCTGGAGGGGAAAAACCCTTACTGTTTTTATTTTCTACATGAATTCTAAATACAATTTTTATGACATTAGGTGTTTTATTTAGTACTAAACGATTTCTCTGAAGATGGCATAAATAGGATTTTTTTTTACTTATGGAACATATCAAACCTCAACTCATGAGGATTTCTAGTGGATTTTTATTTCTGATACAAGAATTATAACCAAGTATTTATAACTTTACTCTGAGACAAAACGCAAATACCTTGATATCCCCTCTGAAACCTCATGACAGGGAAAAAAGAAAGCAGCTACATAAAGTGAAGTTCAAGACAGATTGTGAGAGCTCTCTGTCCTTGGAGCACAGGATAAAAATAGCTTAGCAACTCCATTCACAATGGATTCAGCTCCGTATATCTAAGTGTCCAGATGCAGTCATGATGATACTTCCATTTAGCAGTGGTGAAGTTGGTAACTGTACAGAAGCTTCACCTGAGATATAAAACTGCACAATTAAGAAGCTTGTCTATGGTGGTAGAGAGAGTTACTTTTCACCAACCTACCTGTTTTGCACTGAAAGGAATTAGTTTTCATTTGCTGACTCTGCCTCCCAGAAAAATAAATCTTTTAGTTATTTGAAATAAAGGGTCTGCTTAATTGCTGAGGTAAATAATTCTATGAGAGAGTTGAGAAAAAATTGTTTCACTGTCAGTTTCTCTTAGAAATGAGAGGTGGAATTCTTTTCTTCTGCTTCAAAATGCTAGAGAGACATGGAACTGAGAACCAACAGTAGGAAATTGTTGGAAAAACAAAAGTAGGGGTCAGCAGGCAACTTCTCTGGGGCCACTCATGTACTAAAATTTTAAGTATGTGTACAAATCTCAGCAGGTTCATAATTTTATGCTATAAATTTGCATAGGTGCTGATATTTATATGGTACTTTTTAAGACTGTAGTAAATTACTTCTGTCTATAGAGTTTTAAGACTTTTGTTTTTCTTCATTTGTAGCTGGAAAATTTAAGACAATCATTATTTTGCTTTGAATATGATAGATTGAATGAAAATAATGGAAATAATAGATGAAAAATTGAGACACGTAAATACTGATCTTTTGACATAATTTTCAGTGAGTCAGCACTAATACCTCTACAATCAGTCTGTCAAGCTTCCAGCTTCAACACTATACATCTAAGAAAAACAAAATTAAGCATCTTGACCTGAATCTCAGAGAAGAAAAATTACTATAAGTGGTGTTAAAAAAATAAAAGCAGTATATTTTTGCAAGATCTTTCTATTGTTTATACATTTGGGCTTTCTCATTAGTGTTTTCTTCTAGTTCTTCTCAAATTGCAGTGCTTGATGAACTATAAATGCATGCTAAAAACAAATGCATTTTCCAGAAAAGGGCTTTTATATTTTATAAGCAGCACATGCTATTTGTTGGAAAGATGATTGGCCTATAAATTGGTAGATTAATGTCTTATGTGTATTTTATCAAACCATTTTTTCAGCAGTGCAGTAATTACTTATTTTCTACAGAGTACATTCCTAATTTTGGTTTCTTCCTTTAAGTAAACTAAAGAAAAACTTCATGTAACAGTTAGTGTAATTAAAAAAAAGTTTGCAATGTTGTCTAAGACTTCAGTTTGTCTTTTGTAATTAAATATACACCTTTACCTTTACTTTGTTACCTAGAGCTTAAGTATGTAATTTCAGTGTTTCTGTCTTTGGTTTTTATAGGTGTTGCACATAGGAAGTTATGCTATGCCAATACCTGTAGTTAAAACATAAATACACCAGTATCTATCTCTGCAAAAAGCTTGATCTGCTTTCATTTATCATGAAAATAATTTCAGTGACATCAACTGGATTTAGTCCAAATTGCTAAATAAAAAGGGCATCAGTAGTCATGTATTACAAGCATAAAACGAAAATAGTAACACTCTTTCGGGCAATTGTAAAACAGTTTAGTGCTAGCATGTTTATAATCAGAAGAACAGAAAATCTACCATGAATAGAAAATGTGAACTATTAATGTGTTACTTTTTAATTTGATGAGGATTTTTTTAAAGGAAATGCTGCTAAACTTAGAAAGTTGGAAAACATTAAAGCACAGTGAACATTATCTTCAACCTTCTTGGTAAATAGCCAGTGCAATTGGCCTGTGAATGAACCTAGGGGGTAATGGGAAAATATTTAATGGGAATGTTTGACCAAAGCTGTTTCTGGCATTCCTTTCCATCATACCACACAAACCGTTTTTCACCTTTTCTTTCAAGTTTTCATGGGAAAACCCATTACTGTTTCAGAGCTGCTGGAGTGAAACCTTGTGGTTTTACTAATGGACTAACAGTCTGATGAGTCTGTGCCGTAATGGCTGGGTATAGGGTATTAATTCAGTCACAATCTCTGGGTACTCTGGTGACTGTGTTGTTCTGTCCACTACTGCATGTGATCCCTCCATATAGGAACTGAGACGTCTGGACAACGCAAGGTTCTTGGGCAATACTTTTTGAGGAAAAATAAATAAATGTCATAAGCAATGTGGACCGTGGGCTCTGTCCCTGGCCAGCAGTGTCGTGCCTGGAGGAGGGGGTGTGAACAGGAGAAATACACAGTGGTACTTCTCTCAACTGTCCTGCTCTGCCTCAGGTGATCTTTGATTTAGAGATACCATGATGCAGACATAGGAATTTTACAATTAGCAGCACACAGTCTATTTTTCTTCCATGGGTTACCCAGGAGTGAAATTACTCATGTTGCAGGTTACTGGCAGGGTCATTTACTCACTGCAGATTAGATAAAAACTCAGGACAGGAGCTCCTGCCTCTCCCACTTTTATAAGGAAGCTGATTCTTGATGCTCTGCATTGAGTAATTTAGCCTTATTCTGATTTGGTCCTTACAGGTGGCATAGGAAAGTGTGAGGGCTTTGTATTGTGACCACAGTTATGTATGCTAAAATGTAGAGATTTTCTCTCTTTAAGAAGAACTGAACTTTAAAAAATACTCTTGTGCACATACAGCTTTTTCATAGTTTTTCTGTCTCTGTTTCTTCTATTTTGACAGTCATATCTGTGAACAGTTCTTTTGCTCTATCCTCAAACATCCACAAAAAACCTTTTATAGTTAACTTTCTCAATTTGAGCATTTGAGGCTTATTTTCTGTGAAGGATTTAAAAGTGTGCAGAATGTTTCTTTACTCCATTAAGATGTATGAGGAGATTTAAACAGATGTCAGGAAATACAGCTGCCAGCAGAGGAGTACAAAGTGTATGAACAGAAACTCAGAGACCATTTCCCTTTCCTTTCCTCAGGTAGCATGAGAGAAAGGAAGACCTGTAGCTGCTTTGGGATGAGGTCTCATCTTTCAGGTTGTCTGTAACTGCATTCTCTTTCTGGCATGGAAAGGAGATTCCATTGTCAGATTCAAGTCAGGGAGACTGTATTCCTAATTTTTGGTTTGGGTATGCAAGAATGAGATCTTCATGGGAACCAGTTCTAAATACCTGGTGTATGGGAAACAGAGCTGAGTACACAACATGTCCCCTAATGTCAATTTAGTTTAAAGTAGCAGTGGATAGCCACTTGAGCCACTCTCACATGTCTGTCATCTAGTTGGTTAGTTCAAACAGATCACCCAATATTACAAGCAAGACTGATTTTGGCAGCAGTGAAGCAGTCATTTTCCCCATATGCAGAGGAGTAGTACTACACCCCATCACTGCCAAGCAAGGGTGGGCATTGCAAAAAAAGCAACAAAACATACAATTACAGAAACTGCTATTTTCAAATGAAAATATAAGTAATAATTTAATTTTAACATGAACCAAATTATGAGACTGTGTACATTAGGAAATGAGATATGCAGGTTTTTAAAATACACCACAAGTTTTTAAGGTTTTGCAGATAAGCAGGAATATAAAAACATAGATTTATGGTTGTTTTGGGAAACCTGTTTCTGTTAGGAGGATTCTGCAATATTTTTCTAGCTTCTCAAATATAAGCAAAAGCTAAATTATTAAATACTTCAGAAATTACCTCTAAGGGATGTTTCAGGAAGGTCTTTTGAAACAAGCTATAAATAAAGCTTCTTTTTAGATTAAAGACTGAAAAGGAAAGAAGGAATAAGGAATATGAAACTTCCAGCATTCTTTATGCACAGTTGATATAGGATTGCAGTATTTCTTTCCTTGACCTCAAATGATATCATTTACTATTTATAAGGTGCAGTAATATAGTAAAGGGCTTTTCCACTGTGGCCCATTTCACTAAGATTTAAAGCTTTTGAATTTTAGAAAAATAAATTCTTTTAACTTCTAGAAAAGCTTGTCATGCTACTTCTGGGGAATTTTTAGCTATTTATTTTGTTTGAAAGGAAAATCTACATTATCCACTATAATGAAGTAAATAAAATATTTAAGTAGACCAGTAAATTTTTGTGATGATTAAAGAAAAGAAAGAACAACAAGAAAAACTGACAAAAAACAGTATAAAAAGGTTAAACACAGAAATGTGGGTTTTTTTATCATGAGATTTGTTGTCCATTTTTATGCTCTGCTTTCATATATGTAAAGGCAATGTGGCTGTTCCCTTCACAGCAGCCTGTACTGTGTGTTAGGGGAGCTGTCACTAGAGGTTCGAAGTACATGAGGGGTTTCCTCACTGTAGGGGGGGTGGGGGTGTATGTGAAGGTTGCCTGTCTTAGTTTTGTGGCATAGTGTGAGGAAAATGTGGCTGTTACTTTAACAGAGCAGGTACTTGAAAATTCCCTACCTTTCAATTGCAAGGGAAAGAGTTTGCTACCGTGATTAAATGGCTTTTTCTGTTTGTCAAAAAAGAAAAGTGTTGTTCAGTGGCTCAATTCACTTCTAAGAATATATTTTATGCTGTACCTTGGAAGTGATACAGCATCACTTTCCATATGTTTTGTACTGAGATCTGCTTTAAATTATCGGCATCTGAAAATGTTTTTAGGATATTTCTGGTTTCTGCATAGAAAATTGTCAATTTGGTCCCTTTTCTGTTGAATGTTTCCACACATTTTCTAAGTCATGTTTCACAAGGGAAAAACGCTAATGTTTTTTTCTTTACTACTGTATTCTCATGAGTATTTTAAATCTAATGATAGCAGGTCACTGCATTCTAGATATTCCCTAACCTCCCACCTTATTTATTGTAGTTGGCTCTTTTCCTTAGAAGAGCACCAGGGGAATCTCAAAACTGAAGATTTTAGCAATTGAGTTTTGAATTAGATATTTAATATAGTATAAGTAAATTTTGGGGGAATCTGAACATTTATAGTACCAGCATGTGAGTGTTAACTCTCTTTTTGCTCTAAAGAAGGAGCAAGGTGGAAGCAAACTGGTAGCACTTGTTCAGCTTTTCGTAGGTTTGAAAATGGCATAATTCTAAGTCTGTTACTTATTTGGGTTTTTTTAATTAAAAATACAGAAGTTTCATAACAGATACTCATTCTGTGTCAGGGGGCAGACCAGACTTTCTCAGGTAGAGCAGCAGAAAGCAAAACTTCTGTGGTTTTTGGGGGGGAAGCAGACAGATAATGCAACATATATCATGCAGATCTTCTGTGGGGAAATTGTCGTGACTGGAGGAGGGGCAAAAGCCTTTCCTGACTGTGCTAACTTTGTTGGTTGATATTACTTTGCATTATTATGTAGAAAAGTGGTGTTGGTGCAGGTAAGATTGCCATTAGCTTCAGATTAGAATATTGAGTTTCTGATATTTCTTTTTTATTTTATTTCCATTAGATTCCAGTCACATAGGATTGAAGAGAAAATAGCTTTTTGTACATTGGGGGAAAAATGTGTTTAAAACTCTTAAAACTCTTTTAGGCCTGTTTCAGAACCATGAGAGTATGAGGGCATGAGAGGGAAGAAGTAAACATTTTCTTTTGAAACTTTCAGATAGTGAAGACAGATAGGAGTCACTCTGCTCCCTGTAAGTTAAACTACTTATGAACCTTTACGGCAACCCAGAATCATGGTATTTTTAGTATATTTTGAGATATTTTCCTGTCTTTGACAGTTAACTGCTTGTGTTCTTCCTGGGGTGTATTTCATAAGCAGAGAAGTTTTCAGTCCATGTGGGCTGCTTCAAACATACCCATAAAGATTTGTATGAAGACTGGATTTGTATCACTGTTCAGCAGACTGAGCATATGAAGTTTCTAAATGGTTCCACACCTTCATTATAAAAAGAAAAATCTGGAAAGCCACTATTTTTTCTTAATTACAGTGGCAGTAGCCAATCAGCAATAGAGAACAATCATAAAAAGATTTTTTGGTAGTGGGAAGCTGTCTTTATCTCTTACCATCCAAATATTTTAACGTCTTGCTAAAGACATAGAAATTCTTTGTCTTAAGTAATTTTTTCTGAAATAACTCTATACATTTCCCTTATCTTCTGGGAAATCTTATTACTGAAGTCAGATGGGCTTAAGGTTGTGCAGGTTCCAGAACTAGTGGAGATTAAGCTGGAAGGCAAACTGAGATCTGACCCCTCACTCCAGTTCTAACTTGAAATTACTTATCTCTCTCGGAGATAAATGCATTGTAATATAGCTATACATTTAGGTGATGAGTGATGTTAAATTGAAAGGTAATTACTTTTTATTTTAAAAAAAAACAACAAATAAGCAGTAATGTTTCCTAAGTAATACTGCTCACTTATATTTTAAGTTTTACATACTTAAAAGATAGTGTGTTGCACACAGTTTTTCACCATGATTATGTGGGGTTTTATGGGAGAAAAGCCACAATAAATGTGCTAAATAAAGTAGCTGCCTGCATATTTGCTCTGATTTTAACAGACTTTTTTTTTTTTTCCCCAGTCAATATTGGATTTTTCAAAAATTACATCTAAGATAAACATTCAGTTCAGTCAGAAAACACTCTTTTGGACACCTTCAGTCTGGATAGGAGAAGACTTGAGAGGGGATCTAATTAATTTGCATGAATATATGAGGGCTGGACATCAAGAAGGAAGGAACAACCTCTTCTGACTTGTGCTCTGTGATAGGATGAGGGGCAGTGGATTCAAGATAGAACACTGAAGTTCCACCTCAACATGAGGAAGAATTTTCTTATGGTAAGGGTTACAAGCTCCCTAGAGAGGTTGTGGAGTTTCCTTCACAGGAGACTTTCGAGACCCATCTGCATGCATTTCTGAGCTGCCTGCCTTAATTTTTGTCCTGCCTTGGCAGGGGGGTTGAACTCAGTGATCTTCAGATGTCCCTTCCAATCCCTGATATTCTGTGATTCACTGCTGTGGTGACATGTCCTTAAAGAGCCCATGACCATAGTTACGATGTCATTTCACATGTTCATTACCTTCCCTGCTGACATGATGCTTATCTGGCTGTCTGAACAGCCAAGTGCAGCAGATCCAAGCAGTGCTGTTCAAACAGAACCCATCACATCCCGTCACAGCCACTGAATCCAAGCTAGCACATAGGAAAGAGAGGTTTGTTTAAGTTTTTCTTTTCCTAACTGAAAATATTTTCTTAGAGCAGCAACTTTTACTGTCACTTTTTTTGTTGTGTAGCTTTGGAACAGATTCTGAAGAAATTATTTATTAGATTGTAGGTTAGGAAAGGGGTAAGCAATAAGGGTGAACATAGGCTATGTTTGTTTCTGTTTTACCCTGTTTTATCCCCATTTGGTTTTTAAGTGTCTCCAGAGCTGGACTTGATCTTTCAAGCTAAGATTCTAAAGATTTGTTGGACAGTTTTAGGAGATTTTATCTGCTATATTCTTTCTGCACTAGGAGTATTTAATTTGGCCTCCAGGACCCTTTATCCTTGAACTGGAGTGTTTTATGTAAGTAGCACAACATGCTGTGACATAGATCCTTGTTAGTTTTCTGTTATTCTTATATAGTTATTTTGGCCATTGTAGACTGCAGAGATTCACCTGACCAAATATAGATGTCTACAGCTGGTTCAGTCACCCTAGACTCCTTTTGTAATCAACAGAGAAAAATAAACACAATCAGACTGCGATTTTATCTCACCCTAAAATAGATACTGAAAATAGGTTAGATGAAGGCCACTGTAAAATGCTTATTTTCCTCCATTAACTATAAAGGGAGGTGAAAGTTTGTAGGAATTTGAAGAGTAGACCTCTGGAGATAAGTGCTGTATACATATTTCATTTGATAAGTGAAGTCATATCTCAGATCTTCACCCCGTTGATGTTTATTCTCTCCTGCTAAAGCACAGGAACATTTTATCTCATGTTCCAACCTTGCTAGTAGCAAAGTGTATCAATGATTTCCTTTTGCACTTATTTCTGTTGATCAAAGGATTTATGACTGTAGACAATTCACAGGAGAAAAGCCTACCTCTCTATGAAAGGGTTGTGCTAGTTGAAAGTCAAATCTAAGGTCTCCTATTTGCACATGATTTCCAAACATAACTGTCAAGATATCAGCAATTTCACCTTAGTATTACAGAACTTTATATAAATTTTAACAAATTAAAAAAAAAATCACTGGAAACATCACATAAAAGTAACACCAAATTTACACGAGTTCTTCAACAGCTAGAGATGTATAAAGGCATCAGGTTATGATTTTCCCTTTCTATTTTCAGTGTTTGAGATGTTGGCTGTACACTCACCATGGAGGTAGTACAAATAGTAGGTGTATGTCAGCATCATAGAGTAGAGATTTACACCCTCTTAGAGTAGTTTCCTGTACCTGGGAAAGCAGATAGATGCATCTTCTCCGTTTACAAGATTTGTTGGTCTGTACTTTCATTTAAACAGTTCTTACAAATAGTCATGGGAGCAGACATTAATTTAGTGATCTTAACCTGGAAGTCTGATAGCTGCAGATAAATGAATAATCCATTCTGGGATTTTGGATCAGATGTTATCATGGTCCGAGGCAATATTAAAATTTATTTTTGTTTTGGATCCGTGAAACAAAGTCCAACAAAAGAAGGGTTGGGTGCAGGCAGACTTTATTTGACAATTGACACAGGCAAAATCATTGTCAGGCAAAAGAGAGAGAGAGAAAAAAGAAGATATAAGAGAGAGAAAAGTGGAGAAAAAGGGTAAGAAAGTGGGAAGAAATATTGAGAGAGAGAGAGAGAGAGAGAGAGAGAGATGCCTGGCAAGGTTCTTCAGGATGGTGCTGATCCTGAACAGGGTCTGATTTGAGATGATGGTGGGTCAAGAGACGACCAAACATCCACAGCATGGACAGACATATATACCCCTGAGCTCCTTTTATTCCAAAGAGGCAGCTGTCAGTCAGGTGCCACAGAAGCCAGGGTCATTGGCATCAGAGCCATTGCAGACAGGCTACCTGGAGAGGAGCTTTGCAGAAGGGTGCAGTCCCCCATCCATTCACCAGTTCTTATCTCTTTCCAGGCATCACTCCCCACTCTGTTCCAGCCACCTTAGCCAGGTACATTGGCATCAGTATGATCTAGGTGGCTTCCTCCACTCTGGCCAGGGCAATCATGCCTGGAGGGATGTCCCAGCATTGCAGGCTGGCCCTCAGAAAAGAGGAGCAGTCTCCACCCAGTAGTTATCTCTTCCCGAGGTGTCACCCACTGCTCAGACCAGGTCCTCCACCTTAGCCAGGGCTATTCACTTTAAAGTTGTTCTTTTGAAACAATTGCAAATCAGTGAGGTCAGACTCTCACAGATGTGAAAGCAGGCTGAGGATGGAGAAGTATCAGAGGAGAATGAAAGGCTGTACCTGTAAATGAAGAGAGAGACAAATTTAAAAGGTTTATTCCAACTGTGCATAACTAATATGGAAGCATATTTTTCCTCCCTCTTACTTTCATGGCAGGATCTTTCAAGTCCTTTAAAAAATTGGAAAAACCTGATACATGATCATACATTATCTGAAAATACACCTCACATGAAATGTATATTCTCAAAGACAAATGCATGATATTTAACCCTAAGAATTAAGTGTCTTTAGGGAGAGGGGGTTGTTTTCAAAGATAACAATGCCTGATTGTGAGGCAGTAAGACCTCGTGAAGGAGCTAAGAGAAATTAAAACATCATTGTAAAATATGGCCCCTTCTAATTTACTTTTCATTTTGCAGTAGCAAGGAAAGAATGTAGCCCCATTGACCTAAGTGCTGCAGAAGTGTATGGTGATTCCTACCATGTCAAAAATATGAAAATCCTTAGAATTTTTTGGAAAAAGGTGTAACTTGATATCACGTCAGTCTTGCATCAAATAATGCCCTCCATATCCCACTTGATCACTATAAACACACACACATACTTGTCTATTTAATAAAAGATCAGCTATTATTTTTTGGTTTGTATACATGTCAAGGTAGCTACATTTTTTTCGTTACAAGTGTCAACTGAAATGGAAAAAAGAAGAAATCAATGCTTTGTACAGCTACAACTCACAGATGTAGCTATTAGTACGGGAATACAAGAAGACAGCAGTGGAGGGGAAATCTTAATTTTGCTAGCTCTCCTGCAGCAAAGTGAAAGAGGCTAGAGGTAAATAATACTTTTAGTTCTTTATATATTGTTTACCTTATTTTGTTGCATAATGGAAAACCTTAGATTTTGGCAGATTCAAAAGATTAAGTGACTGCTCAGTCTAATGAGACAGAAAAATATTTTGGGGATAAGAATTAATGTTTAAGTAAAGCCTGTACTTACTCTGTAATACATAGGAATGAGGAACATTTGCTGTATTTGCTAGGGGTTTTTTCTTAATATGCTTTATCTATGTTTTCCATAGTGCATCCCCTCAAATATTCTCATGACCTGCATAATCTCTGTCAGTCCCTCTTTCCAATGTGGAACCTTTCTGACCATTCCTAGTCCCCCTTGATAAAGTTTATTAACCTTTCCTTACCTTCCTCTATCCAACTTCTGCGACACTGTCTGAAATTGCTCTTCCCATCGTGGATTCACTCTGTCCAGGCTGTAAAATTGAATGTTTTTATCTGAAGTATGGGCCAGGAAATGGATATTTTTCCTTGCTTCTGCAGTCTTGAGCCACCTTTACAAGCAAATATCCAGAATTCTTTCAATCCTTGACATTGGTCTGTAGTTTTATGACCTTACCATCTTCATGGTTTGATCATAGGAGTAGATTTTCCATTCATATACCACAAATAATTTTAATAATTTCTAGGTGGCCTTGTAAAATGCCCTCTCTACATTGTCTACTGCTGTTGAGGCATTACCCAAGTGCTCTGGACAGTTTTGGTTTAGGTAATTAGCATTTGCTTGCTGAGAAATCTGCTTCAGTTATTGTTCACTTGGCCTGTTAAACACAGGGATGTATTTGTATGCCAGAATAAATAATCCCATTCTGAAAATGATGTTTCTGGCTTCAGTTTCTCATTTAGAGGCACTGCTGTTAAATCTTGTTGAAACACTGTTACGTGCATACTACCAGCAAAAATATGTGCATTGTTGCCTCGTGAGCTAAACCAGATGGATTACAGTCTAAGAGAAATATTGTTTGATGTAGTTTGTTGTCCACCTGCAGCAACAGCTCTGCTTATGTGATACCAGGAGAAAGACACAGCTGAGAACAGGCTGTTAGAAGTGAGTCTGTTCATCAACCGCTCCAGAATTGCACATCAGCTGGGACTGCATGTCTTAGAAGAAATGCAGGTGGAATAACACACAAAGGAACAGTGATATCATCGCTTTTGTCTGCCACCTTTCTATGTATTTAGGAGTTTTATGGTTTAAGATTGTTGCATATTATTAAGCTTTTAAGTTCTTATAGGTAGAATTTTCTAAACCGAGTGTAATTTAAAACAACTGTGAATCTGAAGTGAGTGTGGTACTTAAAAATAAGGTTAAAATTATGTATTGTTCACATAACTCATACTTTATACCTCAAATAATAGCAACTTCAGAAAAAGTTATGCCACATTGTTTCAAGAACAATGAGTAATATTTTCCTATTTTAGTAGGCATTTGCGTAAGAACTTTAACATTTTAATCCAGATTTCAGAAGAAAAATGTCTTTAAAGTTGTATAGATCACTTTGTAATCTTCTTTTTAACATTTTTAATATTTCCTTGGCTGACTTTGCAAATATATTTTCACAATCTTCTCCCAGTGTTTCCCAGTGCAGGCTACTGTGCAACAGGAAAAGTACCAAACAGCTCTTATGTCACTACTGGTTAACTGTCTTTTGTATCTGCTGTATTTTTGGATTTTACAGTCATGATGCTGAACACATCGATTCCATGGATAAAATTATTTTCAGGGGTTTTATGACAAACTTCCAGTACTTCATGCTCCAAAGATATAATGGCCAAAATACGCAATCATTACAGGAATATTTTTTCAAGTTCTGAAGATCCTTATGTGATGATACATTTTGCATTTTATCATTCTTGTTTGTTAAAAGAAGACATTATTTTTAATTTGCAAAGCTGAGGTATGACCCAGAATTTTTTTTATTTCAGAAGCTGCATAGATTTGTCTGTTTCAGTTTTCAGTGTTTTAAGAAACAGGTTAAGTCTTTCTGTATTGAATGTTTGAATCTAGAATAAGTTACCCAAAGTCCTTTGCTGTTGTTGTTCTGGTGTTTGTGTTTTCTGAGTCTTAAAGCTGTCATCCACAGCTTTTCCTTACAACCAGTACTTAACAGTAAGTGAACTATTTTGTGCTAGGTTTCCATAAAGCAATGTTAGGCAGTTAAAATCCCTGCTTATTTACTTCTCTTACCAAGCATGAAACCACCTTGGTAAGTGGAATGAGAGCAGTTAAGACTGGAGTACCAACTTGTTTGTGTTGGGTTTCATTGCAGAGCACAACCTTAAAATGAAACAAATTATTCTTAAGAATAACTTATTATGGACTGGCAAATCAATTTTCCATCTCAGAGAAACAAAAGTTACAAGAAGCCCAAGGGCATTTGTGTCGTTTAAAAGAGCTTTGCCAGCAGGTCAAGGGAGGCCATCATTCCCCTCTGCACAGTGCTGGTGAGGCACATCTGCAGTGCTGGGGCCAGTTCTGAGTTCCCAGTACAAAAAAAGAGATGAACATATTACAATGAGTCCAGTGAAGGACTGCAAAGGTGATTAAAGGCTTGAAGTATCTGGCAGAGATAGGATCATTCAGCCTGGATAAGAGTAGACTCATGGGGGGATCTTAAGTATAAATACTTTAAGGGAAACAGAAGAATGAAGCAAATAAAGCAAAACTCAGTGGTGTGCAGTGACAGGACAAGAAGCAAAAAGTATAACTCTAACTGCAGGAAATTCCACGTAAGCAGAAGAAAATGGTTTGGGGTTCTGGTTGCTTTTTACTTACGGTGGGGTGGTTGTACATTGAAACAGGTTCCCTGCAGGGGTTGTAGTCTCTCCATCCTTAGAAATATTCAAAACCACACTGGACAATGTCTTAAGCTTATTTAGTGGTTGACCATGCCCAGAGCAGGGGACTTGAATTATATGGTCACCAGAGCTCTCTTCCAACTGCAAACAGTTGTGTAAAATCAAGAATCAGTCAGATGTCTGCGTTGGTGGCCCAAGCCAGGACACTTCCCTTCCTGCTGTTAACACACTGTTTTGCATGGAGACCTGAGAGATAGGACCTTCTTTAAGCTAGAATTTGATGTTTAGCATTTTCAGATATAAAGATGTGTACCTGAGTTATTCTAAGCATAAACAGCAGGAAAGTTTATGTGTTTTATAGATTTTTTGTGTTCTGTAGATTTCTGTCCCCCTCACCCCTGATGTTAAGACCTAGTCTACAACAATCCCTTTCAATGCAGTATAGCTGCTTAGAATTTTTAGTTCAGGATTCTATGATTGGGAAAATTATTAGTATTTAGTTCAACAATTCTGGGGTTTTTTTGTTTCTTAAAAATTGTGCTCATTTCTAAAATAATCTGAAAACCCGCTTAAATAATTTTTATTATTTCTTATAAAGGAGGTTTATATGCCATTGAGTTAATAAAACGACTTGCATGTTCAGAGCTTGTATTTCTTTAGTTTTTAACAAATTATATTCTGGGGATGTTTTATGGTTTCAGAAGATTTATAGAGCTGCATTTAATGGCACTTTCTTTTGCCTGCTCTGTAGCACGTGCCATGGTGGTTTTAAGTGTGTTGTGCATGTTTGACAAGTTAGAAACTTAGCAATCCCCATCAGTGCTGAGCCACACTGTCTCAGGCTTTGTTTTTGTTGGCTGGTATCCAGTACCATGCTATGAAGTACATTTACTTGACAGTAGAAAGTGGAGAACCACATTATCTACAAAGTTTAAAAAAGCTGGTTAAACACATGCAATAAATATTAATAAAAGAAAAGGCCAGCCACCTTTGACCTTCAACACTTGTTATTAGCTTTGTGTGTTTAAGAGTTCCCATAGTATTCTGAGTATTATGTAACAGTATGTAAGAATGTCCAACTTAAAGCAAACAACTTATTAGTAACCCTGTACTGGTTGTTTTGGTTGCTTGTGGCAGGGATCATGGGCATAATGCATTGCCATAATTTATACTTTATGCTTCAGAGTCCCATGTAAAAATGCTCTCTTCCTTTAGTTGTGCCATAATAAATATGCAAGCTTTATTTGTACCTGTAAATTAATGGGAAAGTATGATACTGTGTGTATATCTATGTAGGAGGAATATGTTTTGAGAGGATCCTTGTAAGGAATGATCAGTTGATTCATGTAACCTCACTCAGTTTCTTTGCTTAAAACATGAATTAGAAAACCAGCTCACAAGGGAGTCATCCATCATCATGTAGTACAATGGAGTTTTGATTCATGATGTATGAGTGGGCTTCAGATTTTACATGATATGCCTCATAACATTAAAAAAAAACCAAAAAAACCCCAGAGATGGTATGGAACACAAAATGGGAAGTGATTCAAGAATCACTAGAGATGGTACATAACCCTTGTTTTCCAAATTAGGTGCTTCTCATCTCTCAAGTTATAGGTCTATATTACACCCCTAATTGTACTTTAGCTTTTCTGAATTCCTCTTATTAAGACATTAGTGGTTCCAATTGTGTGAATTTCATATTATTTAAATTTTTTAAGTTTGTATATGAAGAATATCTATATGTATAATTTGTGTGTAAAGTATACAGAAATAGTGTATAAAGTGTGTGTGTATATATATATATACACACACTTGAATAATACATAGATGGTAGTGGTTGAATATTGAATTATTAATTCACTTTGAGAAGAGTCTATTCCTGGTTTTTGAGAAAGGAGAGGTAGTAAGCTTGGGGGTAAAAGGGCTAGAAAAATTAGCATTGTTTAGAGAAATACTAAGATTTACTGTCTCTTAAAAAATAGGTACTTGTTTCTCTAGCATTTACTGTCTCTCAAAAACAGTTACTATTTTCCCCAATTAGTCACAGTGATGTACAGGTTTTGTGTTTGTGTTAAGAAGTGTTGTTCTTCCTGGCAGATTTTGCCCACTTTTTTGTCTCTCTTGAATCAGGAACTTGAATCTTACAGAGTTTCTGTACTGGCCTGCTGAATCAGACCAAATACAGTAGTCACATGGAGATTCAAAGTCACACAGAGAATCACATGGTGTCTGTGAAAGAACAATACTCTTAATGTCTGAAAATGAGTTTCTCTGCTGACCAGAGTGACAGAGCTGGGTGACAAAGCTGTGAGACATTGGCATCAAATACCAAGTTTTTCTTGGTGGTGTGGGTAAGAAAGAACCAAGAGTGAAAATCAGCTACTCTTCCATTCTGTAGTCAGCAAGTGAAAGGTCAGCACTGTGTGAAAAGAAGAGAAAAAGCAGATAAAGTAAGGAACAGGGTGGATGAATTACAAATTAAAAAGTCAAAAGTCATGAAGGCCTGTATTGCTGTTTCTGAAGCACTTCATTGTTCTCCTTTAAGCCCCCCTTAAGCTTTCTATTTCCATTGTGCCCACAAAGACCTTGGAGCAGCTAGCCCATGGAAGCCAGTGGCTACCACAGTGCCACAAATTTTTACTTCTTTCACTGCCTGCATCCATGAGTTGTCACTTCTACACTGTATTCTGCTCTGGAACTTCCATTCATGTATGTTCATGCATGTGTTCAGGCTTGTTCCTGCTGCAGTGTTCTCAGGTTCTCACTCTTCAACTATATGAGTAATAATTCCAAGATATAGACGAGTAACTAACTAACCATCAATATGTTTCTTTATTGCAGAGTGTTGTGCGTTGCCTTTGGCATCCCAAGCTGAACCAGATCATGGTTGGTACAGGAAATGGTTTGGCCAAAGTGTACTATGATCCTGTCAAAAGTCAGAGGTATGTACATGATTAATGATTGAAGATTATATTTTATTTTCTCAAATTTAGCCTGATTCTGTGGTTGAATGCTTATACTAAGAAATGAGAAAAACTGGTTTAATAACATTTGTTTTTCTGAGTTTTACCTATTTACTAACAGCAGGAAGGAAAAAATCCAAACTGTTTAACTGAATAACAGCACTTTTTCCTCTGGGCAGTATGCTGTCTATTCTACCTGATTTTGCAAACACTTGGACTTATTATTTGCATGAAATCTGTAGTAAGAATAATTGGCCTTTCATCTGTCTCTTAAAGTTTGCTGATGTAGTGTTATTGAAATGATATTTATTGCATTTCATCATTTTTTTATGGTGGATTTTTCTTTTCCTTTCTGAAGGTTGTTTTTTTTTTTTAATTTTTCCTTTCCTTTCTGAATCTTGCTTAGAAGCAGAAGATTTAACTTCAGTGTCTGTGAAGTAATACTCAGTTTGAGAGGGGGTGAGCCATAGCTCAGTTTTGTGCCCAGTTTCTTTCCTGGTAATTCTCATGAGGAGGAAAACGCCACCAGCTTAGATCAGTCTTGCTGCAGCCAGGCTTATGCAGCCTTTTCAGCTGCAGTGTTACAGACACCCCTGGTTAGATAGCTGCCACCTCTTGTTGCTTAAGAAGATTACTGGGAGCAAATCATTGCCCATGTTTGGAGAGGAGCACTTTCAATGTGCACATGACAAGGACTGCGTACAAATGAAGTGTGAAATGAATCTTCCACCCTTATTTCCGCACGGTGTATAAATGGCCCTGCAAGAGAAACACTGATCTCTCTACTTTGCTTCACATATGCGTGGACAGGCAAAGATACACACATTCATGCATATTTAAAGTACTATCTGACTTTGTTGAGTTGTGTCTTGAATAAAAAATTGTTTCTGTTTGATTTAAACAGACTGACTGAACTTCCTTATGTTTCTTCCTAGGGGAGCAAAATTGTGTGTGGTCAAAACAAAACGAAAAGAAAGACAAGCAGAGACTCTTACACAGGATTATATTATAACACGTAAGGAATTTAAACGCTCCTCTGTAGCAGCATCCTTAGCTCTTTCCCGGGTTTGAAATTATTTGCACATCATTTAGATATACACTTTCCCCTCTAAAAAGTTTCAGTCTTTTATTAAATATTGATAACTGGTGTGAGGTGTTAGTGCATCCTACAATTTTTTGGTAACCTTGCACAACCAAAAAGGTCTATGCTCTGTAAAGCTGTTAATATTGGTTGGTTTCTAGATTCTGACATACCTGAAAGCCTGAAAGGAGACATGCCTGAAACAAACCAACCAACCAAACAAAAAGCCTCCAAAATTTTGGAGCTTTCTTAAATCTTTAGTTTTACATACCTAAACTGTTGAGTGTAGATGGGTTTAGAAAGTGCTTTGTCACCTGGAAGCATGTGAAGTACCAATGGCAAAATCAGAGACATTAGATACAGATCTTGAACAAATTCCTGGTGATTTTTCAAAATTTAGAACTTAACAAGAATTATATGGGGTTTTAAATATCTTAAATATCTCTCTAGCTTCAGGGTTATGCAGATACAAGACTTTATGTTTATAGTGTCTTGCTGGTGCAATTAGAAATAGTTTTCATTGTTACTATGAAATGTTTAGTGATCTTCCTTTCGCCAATGGGCAGATTTTACAAGGATATGAGGGGATACGCAGAGAGATTTTGGCTCTCCCATTAGCATCACCCAGTGTAGTGAATGTTTCTTCATGTGAAGTGAGAACAGTCACACAGTGGTGCTGTTCTGCTTCTTGTCATCTTCTTGCAGTTCCACATTGTTTGGATTCAGCTGTTTTCCAGTAGTCTTAGTCTTAGAAATAGCTAAAACCAGTTCTATAAAATCAAGTGGTTGATTCTCAGCCTAATAACTGTGAAGAAAGTTTATAATGAGCAAGCCTGGGTGGTCTTGGTAAGCAGCCCCATATCAAGACATGTCTCTTCTGGTTAGTCACCTCAGTTACTTTCCAGGCACAGCTGTCTTCTACTCACCTTACTGCTCCAGAAGTCCAGCCCAAGATTTTGGGTAGCAGTGGGTAAAGCATCACCTACACCTTGCATCACCTGCACCTTGCAAAGTTCAGGGATATTTATGTCTTTTGGGTGCTCTTAGTCCATCCTCACTGCATCCTGGGATCTGTTATCAAAGTACCCTGTGTGCACTGTAGTTAGTGTTTAAACTGTAATGAGTTTTCTGACTTTTAGAAAACTTTCTGCTTAAAATCCATTGGAACTTCTGTATTTGATGGCATTTATAAATGCCATTCAAAGTTTTAGGTCCCAGTTATGCAGTGTAGGAATTTTATTATTTGATTTTTAGTTCCTTACCTGTTTCTTCCACATAATTTTGAAATAAAATAAGAATTATTCAACGTAAAGCAATACAGAAAAATTTTACAAGCATTTGCTTTGCAAATTTTTTAATTTGTGGCATAATTTGGAAACCTTTCAGGGGTTAGACATCTGTGTTTTAAGCTTACAGATAGAACTGGACACAGCAGGGAGTCTTATAAGTACTTTTGCAAAGTGAACCACCCTTTTTCTCCTGTTTTGTTTTGGGGTTTTTTTTCCTCTTTTTTATGCCTTTGGACTTCTTGGTGCTCCTTAATCGCTGGATATGGATTGACAATAATGGCTATTTAAAATGGAGGAATGATGTTTTGAAGGATTAGGTGTTACTTTTAAAAGACAGGAATACATAGTTTGGATTTTCATTAGGCACCTTTCACTCTACAAATGCCAAAAGCTTGGATCTGTGCGTTAGTCACCTCAGATGCTCTGTGCAAAACAATCAAGCTTAGTGCTTGCCAGCAAATTGTCCCAGGCATTTAATACTTCATGAAACCTAATTTTTTTTTCCAAAGATCTACTACTTTGTCATATGGCTGTGGTTTCACTTAGTCTAATAAGCTGATGTTCCTGAAATATGCTGGAAAATCAGACTTGAATTTGGATGCTGCCTTATTTTTTTTGTTCAGTATAGAGCCAGTGCCTCTAGATTTAAGACTTGGTTGGTTGTTTTTTTTGTCTTTTTGGGGTCTTTTGACCTCAACACAATTTTCAACATTTTAGAAGACAACATAAATCAGCAAACCTGAATGTGAAAGCTAGGCCTTGCCACAAGAAAATTATGTTCCTTGGCATGGTGTTTCTCTCTGGCTGACAAATGTGTTGTTTGTCTGAGCAAACCAAAACCATTACTGTGATTGGAGATACTGTAGCAGGTGTATAAGGAAATGGAAGTTTTATATCCCGATAATTTACACTTGTGGTTTCAATTACAGGTATTCTTACAACCTTGATTAATCTAGTAATTTAAAAAAAAAAAAACAGGATTGGGACTTCATATGCAGAGAGAATATATTTTTTATCATCGAGAGTATTCCACCCTTCCTTGTTTCAGTTCCAAGAATGTGTCTAGGGTTTTCTCATGCTCTTAGGGTATTAGAAAGCTGTAGAAACATCGAAAGTTCAGAAGAGAGCAACCAATTAGTCACAGTGCTAATGTTGAGAACCGAATGATGGAAGAATAAATTAAATATGCATAAACTGTGCAAACATTATTTCAGATTAAAGACTTCTGCCTGAAGAAAAACTGGCTGCTTTCATCTTCAAAAAATTCAGCAGACATAAGCCCTCTAAAATACACCTCAGTAAACCACTGCTTGAATACATAATAACTGGGAGGCTGTTTGCTTCTGCAACTTTTTCCATTGCCAGGAAGAATCATAGTCTTTTTAAATGAAATAGGAAAAAAAGAGGGGGGTTAGAAAAGGAGATACCTAACATTTCTTTTTCTCCAATCTTTGACCCTTCAGCCCATGCACTTCCAATGTTCCGTGAACCACGACAGCGAAGCACCAGGAAACAGCTGGAGAAGGACAGGCTGGACCCTATGAAGTCTCACAAACCTGAACCTCCTGTAGCAGGACCAGGTAATCCAGACATAATAATTACAGGCTGTCCTGTGGAAAAGGGACCATTGTGCGTGGGTTCTACACTCATACAGGTTTGCATTCAGAGTTTTGGGTGTTGACTCTACTTTCTATCTAAGAGTAGTGGCCAGCACTGCAAGACATTGGACTTTGATTGGAGTGTTCATCTGGAATAAATTAATAGTTGCAATGACCTATTTTCAGTTATACGTCAGTAAAACACTTCCATGGATGCAGCTTTGATTTAAGACTCTTTCTGTAGTATTAAATAACTTCTTTTTATCAGATCACTGTTACAAACACAATAAACATTACTCTGTTTATTTCTTAAATATTTTCCTCAAAAATCTTCACTTTTTTGTTTTTGCTATAGGTCGTGGTGGGCGTGTTGGAACTCATGGAGGCACATTGTCATCATATATAGTCAAGAATATTGCACTGGATAAGACAGATGATAGCAACCCTCGAGAGGCTATTTTACGTCACGCAAAAGAAGCGGAGGAGAATCCATACTGGGTTGCTCCAGCATATGCTAAGTAAGGAAACAATTTAGATTTCAAGTAATATTTCTAGAGTTTTCCAATATGCCCTCTAGTTCACAGATTTTTAGGTTAAGCTTTCAAAATATTTACTTGCTATTATGACAGCATATTTTAGATGATCTCTTCAATGTCACAGGTTTTTATTTTAATGCTTTCTCACATAAAGACCTGAATAACCGTTTGGATTAACTAGCTATTAAAGATACAGAGATATTAAAAATCACACTGATAAATCTCCTGTCAAAAATTCACCATAAAAAAATAAGTGTTCAGTTGCTGTTACATAAATTCAAGAGCCTCAGCAAGATTATAGTGGTAAAATCTTGGTAATAACAGAGATGATAACTTACTCAGTTCTAACTGTACATCTGAGTGTGGTATTTGTGTGTGTGTATTACAATGAAAACTGTGCTTACAAGGAAAACAGTATGCTTCTAGAGGACTTTGTACCAAAGATTTTTTTTTTCCAGGAATACATACAATTCAAACCATTAAATAAATACATTTACAACAGTAGTAAAATAAAAAACTAAATAAATGCATTTCATACTAATGAATAGAAAATACCACTTTAAAAAAACAGCTAAAATGTTCACTTTTTGTTAATTTTTGTTAGACAAACTAATCTTTCTAGAATAAGTAATGTTTTCAAAATGTGTAAGTAAAAGTTTTTAAAGACATAAATTAGACTGCAGAGACCACTCTGCAAATAACAAGCTGTCTTTTCTTATTTGCAGCCCAGTGTTTTATCTCCAAAGCTGTGTTCAATTAGTACTTTACTGACTGTACTTTCTTTATTGGTGGTTAGCTCCTTAGTGAAAAAACCACCTCCTCTTTCCAGAAACTCAAACTATATTAAGACTCATTGCTGTTTCTAGTGGTAACACTTATTTTCTGACTTGACCCATGTGTTCTCAAAGATAATTGAGTGGCTGTTCTAAAGCAGCTTGAGAACCTGTGATTCTGCCTGGGTTTCACTGGGTAATTAATGAGTATGGCATACTGGTAATTAGTGAAGCATTTGATATTGTACATCAAATCTGCATAATGTACACCCTTTGTACCAAAGAAAGAATATTTGAAAGCCTTATTCTGTAACAGTTCTTGTAATTAATATGATAAAAATTGATTTTTTAGTTGTTTGAGAGCTTATGTTTGCTGAAGATAAAACGTATTTTGAATGTGTGGGCACATCTGTAAGGGTTTTATTTGAGATATACAATGCTCCATTCTCAACAGTAAATGTGATTGCATCATATAGTAAGTATACAGTAAGTAGAATGTTTATGCTCTAGAACAAAACAACTAAGTTATCCTACAAAATAGTAATTATGAAGACATTCTGACCAATCTGGGGATGATACCTATCACTTTATGTAGGAGAGATTTTGAGTTGATTAGGTTACTTTATTTTTTAAGTTGAGTGGGAAAGAAAAGAGGAAAACTAAAGCCTTGGAAACCCACTGGCAGGAAAGTTGTCTGTCACAGATGTTGTCTCTGGTGGTATTCTTAGAAATATACTAGAAACATAGGGCTGGTCCACCTCCTCCTTGAAGACAGGCTGAGTAAGTTTGGGGTTGTTCAGCCTTGAGAAGAGTCTCTGGGGTGAATTTACAGCAGCCTTCCAGCACCCAAAGGGGCTACAGGAGAGCTCAGGAGTGACTTTTTACAGGGGCATGGAAGGATAAGATGAGTGGTAATGACTGTAAGCTGAAAGAGGGCAGATTTAGGTAAGACATTAGGGAGAAATTCTTTAGTGTGAGAGTGGTGAGACACTGGCACAGGTTGCCCAGGGAAACTGTGGATGTCCCATCCCTGGAAACACTGAAGGTCAGATTGCATGGGGCTTTGAGCAAACTGGTCTAGTGGGCGGTGTCCCTGCCCATTTTGAAGGGTTGGAACTACATCATCTTTAAGGTCCCTTCCAAGCCAAACCATTTTGTGATTGCATGAGGTAGATACAGAATCACAGAATCATTGAGGCTGGGAAGGACCTCTGCAGTCATGAAGTCCAGCCCATGACCTGACACCACCACACTGCTTATGTCACTAAATGCCACATCCAGTCTCTTCTCAAACACTTCCAGCAGTGGTGACTCCACTGCTGCCCTGGGCAGTCCATTCCAATATGTTATCACCCTCTCCCTGAGGAAGTTCTTTCTGATAACCTAAAGCTCCCCTGACGCAGCTTCAGGCCATGCCCTTTCATCCAGTCAGGAGTTGCCTGGGAGAACCTCCCTCGGGTAGTTACAGAGAGTGATAAGGTCCCCCCTGAGTCTCCTCCAGGCTAAACAACCCCAGGTTCCTCAGCCAATACCTCAGTATATTTCTGGCTCAGTAACTTTATTGATTGTATATTATGTTTCCTCCCAGACACCTGCAGTGTAGTAGTCATGAAAGTTTTAAAACATAGCTGTATTGCAAAAGGCTTACAGTGTCAGGTGGGCAGATGTCATTACAGTTTCTTATTGAAGATGTAGCTGCAGGGGAGGAAGAGAACTGGCTGACAAGTGGGGAGGATGCAAGTCCAGACTGCTATTAACTTACACACCAGACGGTGATAGGTGTGTGGGGGAATTGGACAGTGGCCAACAACATGCTGCCTTGATATTTTTGTCAGCTGATAAATCTCATGCCAGTGAAACTGCCTCTATCCTTGCTTTAAAAGCTAGATTTCAAGATTTACACTATGCAAAAAAAGCATTTTTAAAATTATTGTTATTATTAATAGTAATAACCATTATTATTATTAGAGTCAAAGACACTAAAATTCAGGAACTTCCTTTATAATTGTGTTACGTTCTTAGCTTAATAGTTACAGGTCAATGGCACTCATAGATTTTGCTAGCTGCCTGCCTGCACACACAGGCAGAAAGCTTTGGGAATGATTTCCTATTTCTGATTTTTCAGGGCATGTATTTTTACCCTGTGCATAAAGCATCTTACAGATGCTCTGATGGATGCATGTTTAATAAACTGTGCAAAGTTCAAGTAATTTATATAAACTATCATATAATACTGTATTATATGTCAAAATAATGTTAATGTTAAAAAATATGTTAAAATAAAAATACATTAAAATCGGGAGTTTATGGTAACTAACAATACATAAGCCTTGGGAAACTGGCTGCTTTAGCTGTAGTATAAGGTGTACTGTAGAGTTAGGAAGGGTGATATTCTGATACATAGTGTAATTACATACTGGTTTAGACCTAAAAAAACCCTACAGCCTTTATGTGTCATTTATTATATGGTGTTTATTCTTTTTACTACTTTGTTTCTCTGTTATCAGTTTTTCTACATTTCTTGTAGTTTTCACTTAACTGTGCTATAGAAATATTCACTTGATACACCTCTAGTTTGACAAGGCTTTTAGTTTTGCCTTATCTAATGGGCAGTTCACTTACAGTTCTTCATTTTCCTTTTTAAGAAAGTGCCTAGGAAAACCATAGTGGCTTAATTTTCTTCAGTGATTGTTATTAAATAACTTTACACTGAGAAGACTGAGAAGTGCACTTTTCATAACTCTGTAGAAACAGTGTTAGAGTTCATCTCATTCTGATTCATATTGATTAGGTCATTCTAAATAAAATAACTGATACATGCTTTTAATTGTTTTTTCACTTCAACAATTCTTATAAGTAGTACCTGGAGCATGACTTTTGCTGTCAATGTATACATTATATGCAAAAAATTTATACATTATATGCAAAAAATTTTCCTTTTTGTTGAAGTTAAAGGTGCTTGATTTATTCTTGAAGACAAGTAGTGATTTGCATTATTTATCTGTTGAAATTTTTTTCAAGTTTGTCAGGATAGGTGAAAAACCATCTTGTTGAAAAGGAAACTGGGAGATGATTAAAAGTACAGATTAAATCAGGAGATGACATGTCACAGAAGCCCAGTGTGAATAAAATGTTAAGAAAGATACAGTCAACACAGCAGAAAAGTCGTAGTGGATGAGGATGAAGAGGATCTTGAGAATTTTGAGGAAAAAGCTTGTTAGAGACCTTTGCAAGAGCCACGTCAGTGGAGTGACAGGAAAGGGAGGACAGATTGGAGGTTTCAGGGAAAGAACTACAGGGAAGGAACTTTGGACTTCAGTCATAAATGTTTGAAAATTACATTCTTGGTGAGCTGTTTGTTTTAACACAGCTGTACAGAGGTACTATAATAACTTCAGATCTCCCTCTGAAGGATCTGCAAAAATTACTAAGTATTGTAGCTGCAAGCCTGAGAAGGCCCAGATTTAGCTCTCTTCTGTCTGATAGGGAAGGTGAGGGTGCATTTTCTGTCCCAACCAAGATAGACAAGAATGCTTAAAAAATATCTTTTAGTTCAGTGTTGCAGCCCTTATTTTGCTGTCTTTGTCACTGCTGCCTGTCACAGGCACAAGGAGATGACTTGAAGCAGCAGCCTGTAGTTGTGGAGCATTCCCTGAACTTCCAATGGCAGTGCCAGTATGTGAAGTGTTGGTCAAAAAGTGGCTCAAATAACTTCAGAAGCAAAAGCCAGACTGATTGGAATGTTTTGGAACAGTGATTTTGTTAGCATGTTGGTGTATTTAATCTAAATCGTATCTTGAAATCGGTAATTTGAGGGCAAAGCCACTGAGATTCATTCAGTCTGGTTAATAGGGTAAGAAATACAAAGGGGCTTGCTAAAAAACTTAACTTTTCAGTCTGGAAGTAACCTTTATGACATTATTCTGATTTCCAAGAATGCTTGAAAGTCTTTTTTTCTTTGTTTCAGTGCAATATAAACACAAATTTCAAAAGTTACTGCAACATAAGTAACATACTGTGGTTTGCTGTTGTCATCTCCAGCAGGTTTAGCTGTAGCAGTATTTTTTTAACTGCTAGCCTATGAACCTCAAATATGAATGAGCTACTTTTATACTATTCCTAAAAAGACAACTGAGAAAAACAACTGATACCCAGAGGGATTATAGTGATTCTAGAGCACTCTGCAAGGTCCCTGAAATCTTTTTAGGAATCTGCATTTCTGAATATGTTTAAATCACAAATAAAAGTAAATATTTGGGATGAATAAGTTATGTTAGTTATTTTCCTATTTCTGTTTGGAGCCTCTTAGTGTATCCCACAACATAAATACATTTGTCAGCCTATGAGATTCTGTTTTCACCTGGCATAGGATCATAGAATAATTTAGGTAGGAAGGGACCCTTGGTGGTGGTTATCTAGTCCAGCCTGTTTCTTAAAGCATGTTTGCTGAGAGATCAGGTTGCTCAGGCTCAATTAGATTCAGCCTTTTCAGGGACTTGCCCAACCATGTTTGAACATCCACAAGGACATGGATGTTCCACAGCAGCTTTCTGGGCAGTCTTATTTCAGCAGTCAGTTTAGGAGGCAAAATATGCCCTTGGCTAAATCCTTGCTGTCTGTTCCCTGTCACCTTCTTATCCTTCATGTGCCTGGAAATGCATTCCATGGGGATTTGTTCCATAGCCTTCCCAAGGACTGAGGTTAGGTAGACCATCCTGTAGTTCCCCAGGAACTAACTTCTTTTGCCTTTCTTAGAGATGATGATGGTTGCCTTTTCTAGCCATTGAGAACATCCCCCAATCACCATGACCTCTCAAAGAGGACCGAGTGCCCTTGCAATGACATTTGCCATCTCCCTTGGTACCTTTGGATCCATCCCATCCATTCTCCACAAACCATACACAAACACCCATACACAAACATACACAAGTACCTGGGGTTTGTGTTCATCCATGAGCTACATAATCCCTGACTGTGTCCTCTTCTGTTTTTAATGTCTCACTCCCTCCTAGAGACTCTGCTGCTAGTGTAGGAGGATCCTCAGAGACCTGAAGACCTTTTCAGGGGACATGGAGTTGAAAAGGCACTGAATATCCTGACTTTTTCCATACCCTAAGTTAGTGTGTTACCTATCCCACTGAACATATTTTCCTTAGAATTCCTTTAGCTGTCAGTGTAGCTGTAGAAGCCATTTGTGTTGCCTTTCATGTTTCTTCCCAGTTTCAGCTTCAGCTGGACTTTGGCTTTCCTAACCCCTACATGTTCATGTAATGCCTTGGTTCCTCTTGCCCAAGGCTGCCTCTGCTTCCTCTCTCTGTGTTCTTCTTTGCTGGGGTTTATCTCAGTCAGGAGATTTCTGCACATCCATTCTAGGCTCCTGCCAGACTCCACTTTCTGCACGTGGGATGGAATGTGTTTTGGAGAGGCTGTCCTCAAGGATCAACCCAGCTCTCTTATGCCCCTGTGCCCTCCATGGCAATCCCCCAGCTGACAAACTGAAGTGAACTGCCAAAGTCAAGGATAAATGAAACTGAGAAAACTAATGGGGAAAAAAAATAATTCAGCTTTCTGTATGTCTTATGTAGAATAACAAGTCTCAGAAATAAAAATATTTTGTAGTAAGCCTATTTTTATATTTTTTGCATAAATATCAATCATGCAGCAAACTCCTTATACAGCAATTTCTTCTGCAGTTACTAAGCAGAACAATTTGTGTTTAAATCAAATCATCAGTGATGAAAATACTGTAACAGAAACAGTTTTCTATGCTTGTATCTTGAAAATGGTCAGGTATATGAATCACCCTACATGCCCAGTTACTGCTGTGTAGCTTGTGGAGGTGGAACAGTTTACATTTTGTTTGGGCTGAGGCTACAGCCATTTCATGCTGATTTTAAAAAGTGACATAGTAAGAGACTGGAATTCCTCTGTATGTTTTTTCCTTAGCTGGTTGCTGCTGAATGGTGCTAGTTGGGATTTTATTGACACTCCCCACCCCACTGCCAATTTTATTGGAGTTGGAGTAGCATACCTCATAGCTGGAGTCTCTAACTTTTCACAACTTTTCCTGAAAAATATGTAGGTTGTGCTGTTTGTTTCTCAAATGAAGTAAGTAATTCTTCAAAATTAGATGTTTCTAACCAAAATTATCACAGTTGCAGGTTTTGTGGCCAGAAATGATAGCTTAACACTTGATTAGTTACACTTTACTAAGAAGCATCTCAATGCTGATGTGATCCTATATAGAATTTAGATACCTTTTTTAAATCATGATAAAAGAAAGGTGCACTGCTAAAATGGGCTAAATAAAGTTCAATCAATATTTTTTTTAAAGAAGAGAAGAATACATATATTTCACATCTTCAGCAGCAAACAAAATCTAGTATTTTGGGCAATGAAGCCTTCATCCCTGGTATTTGCTTTAGATTGAATGTTGATTTTTTTAAAATCCTCCTTTAATTACTTAAGTAACTTTTAGTTACTTAAATCCTCTTTGGTTACTTAGAACTAATACCACTATTTTCTACTGACATTTTAAAATTGGAAATTAAAAAAAAAAAATCTGAGTTCTGCTTTTCCATGGAGAGTGGAATGAGTCATCTAACTCCCAGTAGTGCAGGTCCTCGTCTGGGAACAAGGTCTGCCTAGGACTAATGGGACAAACAACCTGCACCTAACCCTAACCTGCATCTGTGGAACATCTTATTATACTCCTTATCGCCATGGAAAGTTTGGAGGATGAAGGAGCAGAAGAAGCCAACAGGAAAATCATTCATATTAATGAAGTTGTCATTGCTTATCTTTGTTGACTTTAAATCTCTTTTGTGCCCCATACATAACAAGTGGAGAACAGTGATGCTGGTGGCTTGCTATTACTCTTCTTCTAAGTCAGTGGCAACATTGCCTGTTGTGTTAAGTAAAGCAGACATAATTTTGCTAAGGCATTTTGCACAGTCTGCCAAATAACAGTTGTTAATATAATAGTGCTTCACATCCTTAGACTGCTGTAAAAACATTAGTTAATTCATTAACGAGATTACGACTGCCTTGGCTGAGTTTAATACTTTGTTGTGTCTGTTTTAATGAGAAGTTGAGCAGAGCCAGCATCAGAAATCTGGTAGTTTTAGCTTCACAGTGACTGTGCTGAGAATCAGATTGGGAAAGGGACCATGCAGTGATTAAAAGTGTAAGACAGGAGAACTGAATGTCCAAACAGTTTATTGAAATGCTACTTGATACTGTGTTCATTTAAAAAATAATCAATAATTATTTTTATAATCTTTAAGTGTTATTTAAAATACAAGTAGACAGTGGAGGAATAGATACCATCAAGCTTGACTGTAGGATACACTGTGTTCTCATATGAAGACTGTTAGGTTTTTTTGTTACAGTAGTGCTGCACACAGTCTTTAGAGGAGAGGCTTTTTTCCACATGCACAGGCTAAGTCAGAAACCTGGCTTAGCTGTTCTGTTTTCATTTACTGGCTGCTGTCATACTACAGTATATCAAGTTGAAGGTTTCTTTTTTTTTTTTTTTTTTAAATCATGGTACAATTTGAGAATGTGTTGTTTTTTCCTTTCTAGCATTGCATTAAATTTGTTTGTTCCTCTCTTCCATCTTAATTTTATTCATGGAATACACAGGTAATGATTGCAAGCTGATGAGGAAATAATACTTGCAAAAGATGTTGGTTGGTTTGTTTGGCTTGCTCTTTGAATGAGAGGTGCAAGTTTCTTTAGTTCTTCGAGGGTTAGTTCATGGGTTTATGTAAAAAAGGTTAACCAGGCAAGTCTAGGATGCTCTTTTTTAATATAGAAAGATGTCATTTGTGTCTATTGCGTGTCGAATGTAGTTTCTGATAAAGAATTATAGTCTGACCATTATTTAAATCTCTTTAATGTTTTCTAGAACGCAGCCAAAAACAGTTTTTGCGGAAGTGGAACCAGAAGATGATGAAACAGACAAGCCAGAGTGGAAAAAACGTAAAATTTGAAAAAATTGCTTCAAAGAATAATTTTGGAACATTTAAAACAAAGGGCAGCATTTATTTCTTTATTTTGGGTCAAAATTTGAAAGCAAAAATTACTTCAGTTCATAAAGCTTGCTGCAGTGTAAAAAGTGATCGTTGTATTACACTGGATTCTAATCCCACATCTGAATTTTGTAACAAGGAATGAATTATATTGTGAGAAGAACTTCTCTCCATGTCAGTTAGTTATCCATGATTTAATCGAAAAATATTTCTTTATAAATAGTACTGTAGTAAATTAATTGTTTTGACAAATGGTTTTAATTACTGCCAACTTTACAAATGCTGTATCATGACAGTGTTCAAAGCTTTGAAGTATATGAATAAAATACTAGTTTCTCAGACTTCCTTTTTATTTTTCCTAGTTAAGATCTAACAAATTACCCCCTTCATTACAAGTATAAAAAATTTTTCACTAGTATTTAGGTTGATTAATGTGGAATGAACCAGCTCAGTTCATTTCTGTATTCACACAATTCCAGTTTTAGGAAACACATTTTCTGTTGTCTGTCCTTATTTGAATGGTGGTCCTTTTAAGTATGTGTAGTATCTCACAGTAGCGTTTTATATAGCTTTTATTTTCAACAATGTGAAATTGAAATGTTTGTTGCCCATTTAATGCAGAATTTTTTAAGGTTTCCTCTCCCTGATAGTGTCTATTGATAAGTGTTAGAATAGAGCAGACCTGTGTAATTATGACTTTATTAACCTTAGTGTATGCCTAAATTCTGTATAGCCTGCCTCACACTCTCTGAAGATTGATACTATCTTACAAGAAGTGGTTTTTAAAATATTCAAAAGTTCCATTGTTTAAAACAATTTTACAATTCTGAATGTTGTAAAATGAAGGGCAGATTTGAAACTAAGGTCCTTTAGAGGAGGAGAAAGTAACCTGGGTTAGTTTAGGCATTTATATTCTGATTATTATAATACATGATATGCTAAGTGTTGTGATTATAATAATATGCAGTACAACAAGCACTGCATTTCCACTAAGACTAGAGTGTACTAGACCCATAAACAATCAAGCTTTTCTAATTATGAATGTATTCTGAAGGCATATTTTAAGGTTATATTTAGCAAAGCTCTTAATCACCTTCCTAACCTCAAGTTAACAGTTCTGATAGTCAGCATATATATATATATATATATATATATATATAGCATTGTTCTTCAACACTATATCATTGTATAATATCATTTTCCAAGCTAATATTTCTTTTTCAGTTATCATTTTTTTACTTCAGGCAAAAGTAAATCTGAATTAAAAAGGTGTAATCAGCATTGCTTAGCATTCCCACAATGAAATATTTCCCCTACCTTCGCTCAGTGTAGTCTTTTTGTAAGACTGGAACCTCACTAAGTAATCCACAATTTGTCTTTGTCCCCTGTTAAAATATTTAACTACATACTTCTATAGAATAGCAAATCAATGCTTAAATTACAATTGCAGCAGTAATATACAGAATGAAGCACATGATACCCAAGTAAACAGTAAATGAAGGAGAAAAAGAACTACCCAGTGAAAAGCAGCCATTGTTAATGAGACCTTCTAAAAACCTCCCTGTGCAGTGCCCTACTCAGCAACTAAGCATTAAGTGTAAGTTCTGTTAGAATTTCTCTGAGAGTTTGTCACTGTTATTTACAGTACTTAATTGTCTTGGGTGTTTGTTCAGCAGCCTAGAAATGAAAAAAGTGCTTCTGTAGATATGTATTAAAAAGATTTTAAGCTAATTCAAAGTCTCTTCTTTAACCCTTGACTATGTTTGTTTGATTTAGTGCTTACACTGGATTTCCAGGCATGTTCACCAACAAGGCTAATGCTAATGCTTTTTTGAAAGCAATTTTAAATATTGAGCAGCTCAATGGTAAGAATTAACCCATTCAAAAAGGTGGTGTGAACAGACTGCCTGACCATACTTGGAAAAACTAACTCTGATTCAACTCTTCAGACTTTCCAGAGAAAATTGTTAGCTTTAGAAATATTAACATGATTTCATGTTTAGAATGAATGGTGGCACTAATGGTCAAGAGGGAAATGTACAGGCAGTGGAAGCAGGGCCAGATATCCTGGGAAGGGTATAGGAACACAGCCCGATTGTGCAGGCATAGGATCAGGAAGGCCAGGGTGTGGCTGAAGCTGAATTCAGCAAAGAATGGAAAAAAGGACTTTCTACAGGTATGTTAGACAGACATGGAAGGTCAAAGAGAGCATCACTACCTGATGAGTAAGACTGGCAACCTGGTGACAACAGTGTCATGGGTTTGGATGATTGTTTCATCAATCAGCTCCACCCTAGAAGGTGAATCAGGAAAAGGAAAGGAGACACATGGGTTGAAGTAAAACTATATTTACTATAATAATAATGAACTAATATCAATTCCAATACTAATACAGGCTCCAGACTGTTGTCATGAGCTGTGCTCTTCCACCATTGAAGGTGGAATGCCAGCACTGCAAGCATGACATCTCCAGCCCAAATGTGGCAGTCACAGCAAGTGGAGGAGGAGGCCAGAGGCTTGGGGTGATCAGCGATGCTGACAGGACCTTCTCAGGAAGGCAGCTGTGGAAGAAAGAAAAACATCCCCCCAAACTTCTCAGGATATAGTGAGGGTGACGTTTATGGTATGGAATACTCTGGCCAGCCTTCTAACAGACGAGGTGGCTGAGGTACTGAACAACTTTATTTTCCTTAGTCTTCACTGGCAAACTCTTCCCACACCTCTTGAGTGGATGGACCTCAGGAACAGGGTGGGGGAAGAAAATTTGCTCAGATATATGAGAATATCAGGTTTATAAACACCTGAGGAGCCTGAACGTACAGAAGTCTGTGAGACCTGACAAGATTCATCCCGGAGTCCTGAGGGAACTGACTGGTGTACTCTCCGTAACATTTAAAAGTCCTGTTAGTCAGGTGAAGTCCCCAGAGACTGAAGGAAGGGAAACATTGCACCCATATTTATAGTGGGTAGAAATGAGGACCCTGGGAACTACCGACTTGTCAGCCAAACTTACCTCTTGTGCCTGGCAAGATTATGGAACAGATCTTCCTGGAAGCTATGCTAAAGCACATGGAGGGCAGGGAGGTGATTTGAGACTGCCAGCATGTCTCATGGCTTCACCAAGGGCAAGTGTAGCCTGACAAACCTACTGGCCTTCTCTGATGGAGGGACTACACCAGTGGCCAAGGGGAGAGCTACAAATGTCACTTACCTGGTGTTCTGCAAGGCCTTTGACATGGTTCCCTGCAACATCCGTCTCTAAGCTGAAGAGAGATGGATTTGATGGGTCGTCTGTGGATGAGGTGTTGGTTGGATGGTAGCACCCAGACAGTAGAGGACAATGGTTCAATGTCCAGATGGAAATCAGTGATAAATTGTGTCCCTCACGGGTCTGTATTGTGGCCAGAACTGTTTTACATCTTCATCAGTGAAACAGACACTGGATTGGGTGTACTCTTAGCACACTTGCAGGTGATTGGTGTGGCTGACACTTTTGATGGATGAGATTCCATCCAGAGGGACCTGGACAAGCTCAAGAAGCTCATGAGATACAAGAAGACCAAGTGCAAGGTCCTGCACCTGGGTTGGGGCAGCCCCTGATATCGGTATAGACTGAGGGATGAAGGGATTGAGAACCCTGCAGGGAAGGACTTGGGGTTACTGGTGGATGAAAATCTGGGTATGAGCTGGCAATGTGTGCTTGCAGTAGAAAACCAACTGCATCCTCTGTTGCACCAAAAGAAGCATGACCAGCAGGTTGAGGGAAGTGATTCTCCCCCTCTGCTCTGCTCTCCTGAGACCCCACTTGGAGTATTGTGTCTGGTTCTGGAGCTTCTAACATAAGGAGATGAAACTGCTGGAGCAGATCCAGAGGTGAACCACAAAAATTTTCATAGGGCTGGAGCACTTCTCGTATGAGAACAGGCTGAGAGAATTGTGTTGGTTCAGCCTGGAGACAAGAAGGCTCCAGGGACCTTAATGTCCCTTCCAGTACTTGAAGGGGACCTGTAAGAAGGGTAGGAACAGACTTTTTAGCAGGGCCTGTAGCAATAGTGGGAAGTGGTTTTAAACTAAAGGAGGGTAGATTTAGATTAGATATAAGGAAGACATTTTTTTACAGTGAGGGTAGTGAAACACTGGAAGAGTTGTTCCAGGGAAGATGTTGATGCCTCATCCTTGGAAACACTGAAGGTCAGGGGGGATGTGGCTCTGAGGAATGTGATCCAGTTGAAGAGGCCCCTGCTGATTGCAGAGGTGGTGGGGTAGTTGACCTTTAAAGGTCCCTTCCAATCTGAACCATTCTATGATTCTATGAACTCCACATGCAAACTCGAACATTAGAATCTATACTTTTATTAATAGCTTATTAACTAAGTTTCTTTTGAATTTCATCAAGGACCTGGGTGTTAGTAATTACCAACTTGTAATCTTGGTTCTCCATGAATCCATATTTAGTGTTAGTGTAGTCAGAGTCCAGATAGACTTTTGTTTCTGTCTTTCTGAAAAAAAGTGGGCTTTTTTTGTTTGTTTGCTTGCATCCATAGAAGACTTGCTTACAGAAGTGTCACAGTCTAGCATTTTGGCATAGAAAATGGCTTCTGTGGTGCTTTCTCTAAACCTGGATTTTTTCTTTCCATATTCTGTGCATATTCTATATGGTTCTTTATAGCAATTTATGCTATAAGCCTGTCCACAGGGACAGGTAAGTCTTTTGCAACAGATGAGAGGATTTCTAAGGCTGTATTTGAATCCTGGCACTTTACCTCTGGCTGTTTGCAACTTCTTTGTGATTGTTTAAATTCCTCTCTGGTCTGCTTGCTATGACCTGTAATTTACTGAAGATGATACTTTTGTCCCTGTTTTTTTGTAATTTATAAAAGCAAGAAGTGTGAATTTGTGCCCAGGACCCTCCAGACATTGGGTCCTTGCTTATAATTGCATGCCCGGTTTGGCATTCTTTGTCACTTCTGCCTTTTCTCTGTTGGGCTGTAGAAAAATATGTATTATGGGAAGATAAATCATGAATCCTTATTCTATTATTTCAATCTCTGTTGGATCCTGAGGAGTATTTTGCAATGAGTGTCTTTGCTGAGTTGAAGTGCCATCCTCTTAGTTAGATCTTATCCATTAGTTTCTGTGACCTCTGATGCCCTCAGGGGTGTCCAGCTTGAGGCATTTGTAGCTCACATCATCCCTTAATACTGAGTCATCTCAATTTTGATGTGGCCTGTTAGTCACAATAGTATTGCAAAACCTCTCTTCTATTTCTTCATCATGCTAAAAGCTTGTATGTACCCCTAGCCCACATCTCAGCTATGGGAACTTAATAAAAGCTCTACAGTAACCTCATAAAAAATTAGCAGGCTTGTTCTGACCTATTACCATGTGTAGGCTTCCATGAGGTTCTGTCCCTGTTGTTGATCTCTGCACTCTTCTTACATACTGAACTTTTTTATGCATACCTGTAAATGAAGTGTTGGATAGCTGGCTAGCAGTGATGTCCTTATGCTTATCTGGTGTTGAAGTACAGACACATCTTATTACATCAGTTTTTAGATCTTCTAGGACTTTTGGCTAATCCCTAAATGGGATAGCACAATTTTATATACAATATGCACTTCATCTGTCCTCAGGGACTCCAGCATCTAATTGTTTCATGCAGTTTGCATAGCTCTGACAGAAAAGATGCCTCTCTCTCTGTAGGATATCATCTTGGTTGAAACTGGCTTTGGTTGTCAAAGCTTCCCATCCTACACACAAAGGCATTGGAGCATGCTGACAGTCTCCCACTTTGGCAGCAGTGTCTTGACTCAGATCAGCTTGTTGGAATCTCCATAACCTATGTATTGCTTGAGTGCCTTGGCAATAGTTCATTATTTTTTTCCTAATGGCTGATGATCAGACAGAATGTTCATCTTGTACTCAGAGATGACTCAAAAGAAGGCTGAATCAGAAAACAGAGCCAATGGCTTTTTACTATTCTTTTTTCACCTCAGCTATCATGCAGGACTGTTGTATATCAGGGTTAGTACTTAAAATTTTTCTTACTCTTGCATGAAGTATTTCTGCAGGCTGTGGCCTTTTTAGTTGTTACATCATGAAATAGTAGAGCAAACAGATGAATACCTGCAGTAGATAATCTGGACTGGATGGGTCCCTGAGAGGTTATGCAATCTATCCTTGACTCAAGTTACATATGTACCTGGGCCAGTTCTGGCATGTTTATTGCATCAGCTCTTTAAATGCTCCCATGGTAGATGCTGCATAATCTCCCCAAAAGATCTGTTCTAATGCTTCATTCTTCTTAGTGAAAAACTTTTCATAATCTCTAGGAAAAACATTCTTGAAACGATTTGAGCCCACTATTTCCTATCCTTTTCCCAGCAGCCGTGGAAGTAAGTTTATGATGTTCCCCTTTTGCAGCAGCTTTTTATTATATTTGAGTTTTGCTATCTTCCCCTGTCTCCTCTTCTCCTTTTAGTTTTCCTTTATGATTTATGTTTTCTGGCATATCATAATTGATTTGCTTTTCTCTGCCTTGTTTCTGATTGTCCACATTTAAGTGTTCTGCCCATTATGTATTCAGTGTTTCAAATTAAGACTTCCCAGTAAAAAGGAAAAATGTTTTCATTTCTCATTACAGTCACTTTTTTTCTCTGCAGTTTGACATTACAGATTTGTGTTTGGGTCCTCCATCCTCAGATTCCAGAACCTCCACCGCAAAGCTGCTGCCCAGGCAATTCATTAGTAGTTATGTATTGTTCTTAAGTGTTGCATTCTGTCTTTTGTACTGAATTTCACTGCATTTTCTCAAAATGTGTCACCATTTTGTTCAGATTATTTTTAATTTTCTCTTGGCGCCAAAGTGCCTGCAATGTTTTACAGCTCCTAGTTGTCAGTGGATGTAACAAATGTATTTTTTGTTCTCTGAGATGAGCCACTATTGAAGTCAGTGGTTAGTGGCAAATCCGTAAGGTTTCCCATATGTATGTGAGGGAAATGTTTCATACAGTGTTGGTTTTGTTTAGGGGTCATAAGCTTCTAGTTAATGTACTCATAATTTTTTTGAAAAAAATGTTGACTTTCCTTAGAAATTGCTGAATTCCCTTCATACCCTTTGTTTTCAGGATTTTTTTAATGGCTCTGTCCCTTTGTGTCCAACAGGAATCCTTCTGACATTAGCAGTGTTAGATGTGTTTGCCTAAGTCTCTTTAACTGCAGTCTACCAGTTGACAGCTGCTTCATTTGGCTTTAAGGTTTGGCTTAGCTTTGCAGAGTGCTGAGGAAACTCATGATATCCTTATTGGCTGGGATGAAGCTGGTGTATGCTTTGCAATAGGCTCTTCAGTAAAATTTCCTGACTAAGCAGAGGCAAACCTTAGGAATATTCCAAACAGGGACATCAGAATCTTCAAAATAGCCTCTGCAAGCAGTCAACTAAGTTTGTATAGCTTTTTTCAGTAAGATCTCATTTATTATTCATAGAATAACTTCGGTGTCACTTGATACATATTTTAATTAAGTGGCTGAGTTAGTAGTAAAAACTTACACTTATTCTAGCATTTTGGGGAGAATATGAAGTTTCCAGTTTGTTACAGTAATACCACTTTGATTTGTTACTATGAAGTGCCTATAGCCATGTCCCCATAGCTCACCAGTGCATCAGAGAATTGGAGCAAAACTGTTGCTATTTTGATGATTCAGATAAATTTAACTCAGTCCTTACAGGCACACTGCAAAAAGGAAGATCAGAAGCAATCTCAGGGGAAGGAACTAGGGCCTGGAATGTTCACCTGAAGACAGTATATCCTAAGAACATGATATTAAGCTCATGCAGAAGATGAGGAATAAATAAATAATAGAGCATAGAGATGAGTGGGAGGTGACTGGTGGAGTGCAGCAAGAATAAGGATTTTATGTCTGGTTTTGTGTAACATCATTTTAATCTGTGCCATTCATTGAGAAGGATGTTAATGAAATTAACAGATGATGCAGATGAATGCTGCAAACACCACTGAAAAAAAAGAGAAGCAGGAAATAACAAGGAGTCATCCTGACAAATGCAAGATAGTACATCTGGAAAACAATAATACAAAATGCAGATTATATTTTCCTCTGTGGCAGGATGACTGTCAGCTGGTGCAGAGCTGCTGGATGGCAGTTTGTGTTTCTGTTTTTTCTCTGACAAGGCAGAGACAAAAATGCACGTGGATCTTTTGCCTGAAGTATTGCTCCTCACTGAGCAGTGTGCGTGAGATGGACCTGGAATGTAGCATGTTCTGCCTTGTAGCCACTGAGTGGATGGAATGGCTTTCATCTGAAAATCAGCTTGGAAAACAAAGTGTGAAAATGAGGCTGGAAAATAAAGTGTAGAGGAGTCTCCTCTTGTGAGCAGCAGATGCCAATACCCTGTGTGCTACAAGTTAAAAGCACTTCTTTCTTTTTGCTGTCTTGGAACTGTAATTGGCTCTCTAAGAATCAAACTCTTGTCTCCTGTCAACCGTAAAAATCTGCTTTCTGTCTCCTACTTGTAGTTGCAGCACTTTGTATCCTTAAAATACTTTTCATGTGTCTTTCCCTCTCTAGTTTGGAAATTTTCACATTTCAGAAATAGAGTCTGCTGATGCCTTCCCAGTTATGCTGTTGTCCATTTAGCTGTGCTTCAGATGCTCTGTTCTAGAGTTTCTAATGAATATTGAATTGTTGGGACAGATATTTTCCCTTGTAAAAACAATCCTAAGGCATTATGTGTTCAGTTTTTGAAATAATTTTTTTCCTCACAGTCATGGAAATATGTATGCAGAAATTTCAAAGAAATATATGCTAAGGATATATGATATAGAAAAAATAAGCTTGATTTTGTACTTGCCAGCCCAATTTAAATTGTCAGTAGGTAATATGACAAAAAATACTTCCCAGTTTGGTGGTCTACTAAACAGCTCATACTTAGCTTCCATAACCCTTGAAAAACTGGATGTTTGGGCAATGCCAACACAGAAGGCTCCTGTTTTTTTCTCATCCTGCAGGAACACCACTACTTGTGACTGCCACAAGGCAGATTTTTCTTGAATACTAAGGATTGTGTAGGAAATTTCTCTGAAAGAGCAATCTCCTGTTACACTGCAAAAAACCCACAATAAAATCTGATGGTTCAAATTATATTATTTCAGATGTGTGTACATGTATTGTTTCTTTTATTGATGGGGACAATTATGCCCGAGAAGTAACGTGCTGCATATCTCAGCAAGTGCATTAAGTATGTGGATGAGCAGTTATTGTGGAGGATATTTACCTTATATCCTTATGTTCTTCCCTACTTAAAAAAAATCATGGGTAAGTGCAGAGGATTGGAGAAACTGAAGCTGGCCATGTAATCAACAAGAGGCACAGTTTATAAAGGAACAAATGGAAAAACCTGCAGTAGATATTTTTGTCTGAGAGACATGATTCTCCCCCATCTCAGTCAAGATTCATTTTAAGCAAAACACTGACATTAACCTATTGCAGAACAGAACTGAAATGAAAAAAAGGAAGGAAAGGGAGATGGAGTTAGGCTTTTCTCAGTGGTGACCAGTGATAGGACAAGGGGTAATGGGTGTAAATTGGAGCATAGGAGGTTCAAGTTGAATATCCGGAAAAATTTTTTTACTGTGAGGGTGACAGAGCCCTGGAACAGGCTGCCCAGGGGGGTCGTGGAGTCTCCTTCACTGGAGACATTCAAAACCCGCCTGGACACGTTCCTATGTGAAGTGCTCTAGGTGGCCCTGCTCTGGCAGGGGGGGTTGGACTAGATGATCTTTCGAGGTCCCTTCCAACCCCAAGGATTCTATGATTCTATGATTCTATGAAAAGAAAAAAAAGAAGAGGCAAGAGTTAGACTGACATGGTGCTAAAAATCACCTCAGCAAGATTTTCCTCAGTACTGAGGCACTCATTTTTAGTTATCTGCAGTTCAGATCCTGTTGCAATGACACTTTTTTGGGAAGCCTTTCCAGGAGTGATGGGGGTGGCAAATGGAAACTCCAGGCCAGTTGTAAGAAGAAGGTGAGGGCCGAAGGTTAAGCACACTCATGCATCACAACACATGGTCTGTGGTGCATAAAGAAATTAATGATTCAACTTTCAGAGTTTCTGTAGTGTTTTCTAAAAACATTGTAAAGTCATCCTGCAGTGCAAGAAATATTACAGAAGAAGGAGGTTTTGGGGAAGATGACAACTGTTGTATTCCTAAATGCAAGGAGAAAATCTGCTCTCCACAATGTGATAAACTTTTTGGTTGTTGGGCTATAAAATGTCCATTTGTAGATTCTTTTGTTAATTTTTACTGGCTTTTAACTCATATTAATAAAAAAAAAGGGAAGCATTATTTCTGGAAACTAGGTATGTATCAGACCAGTATATGTTTTTATTTTTTCTTTAACCACTTATGTTACTGCCCAGCACCCTGTCTTGCTCTGGCATGCAAGAGAGTTTGAACAGTTCTGTAAAAGATGTTGTTGAAAATTTTTCTTTTTCTTTGGGAAGGTGAGGGAAATGTAACGATCAAGTCCTAGAGAGTATCCTACTTTTCACCTTTTTGCTATGTAACAAGAATCCTTGTTTGAGTTCAGGCTTTTATTCTGTCCGGTGCTTCTCAAATTTATGATCAGAAATTGCACTATATAAGAATCTAAATAGGAAAAACAACTATTTCAGCAAGACTGAAGAAACAGAAACACAAGATTAGGAGAATTCATCCAAGTCAGATCAGTGGCAGAGCTAGGAATACAGTTCAGTTGTTTCAGTGTCTCTCTGGTGCTCTTCACCAACATCTCTCTGCAGCAGGGAAGGCTTTTTGAAACAGGGAAATTTTGTGGCTATAGTCTAACTTCTTTGGGCTTTTGCCTGTACCTGTGTTGCAGAAAATGTTGTGTAACTGTATCAGCTGCCATTTCATCATCACAGAATCACAGGATGGTTTGGGTTGGAAGGAACATTAAAGATCATCCAGTTCCAACATCACTTGCCATGGGCAGGGACACCTCCTTCAAGACCAGGTTGCTCAAAGCCCCATCCAACCTGGCCTTGAACACTTACAGGGATGAAGTATGACATTTATCTTACAACACTTGGCTGAATGAGAAACTGAATCCTTTGGTTTGTGGGAACATCACCCTGGCAATTCGGGCTGAAATGGCTCCTTTGGAAATACACCTTAACTGACACGTCTCTTAATTCTGTTTTTTGCTTGTATGCCTCCACTCTGCTCCTCAGCTCACTTATCTTGGCACACTGTTCTGTGTGCATGGCTGAGGAACATTTCCCTTCCTTCAGGAAGCCAGGGTTCTGTGATGGCTCCCCACCTTCTATGCTTGGCCTTGATGTTTATTTCTGAGTCACGCTGCGCCGCTTGGGAGCCAGGGTTTGTTAATTAAAAACAATCGGCATCTCAAACATAGGGCCCTGTGCCTGCAGGAATGAGTGCAGAAGCTGCAAACTGACAGTCCTGGGTAGAATCAAACCTTGCTATTTCACCCACCCCTTTTGTAAATGCCTAGACAAACAGACAGAACCCCAGTGGGACACCTAGACTGTCCTCCTTGTCACACGGCATGATAAGCATTCCCATTTGATTCACTCAGCATTCCTGCATGATTGGGCATCAGTTCACAATTAACCAACAGATTAAAAAATATATTTTTTCCTGTTTCAACAGGAAACTTTTCAATAATTTTTTATCGTAGGGAGAATTTTTATTTTTAATTACCATGGTATCATTACACATAAAGTACATGCTTGGTGAGGAAAGCTGTGCAGAGCTAGTTGCCCTCTGCAGGCAAACACTTGGCTCCCAACATTACCATGATTTGTTTGACTCCTGCCAACACCGCAATCAAAAAATATTGTGCCAGTAGCACAGAGCAAAATGGAGTTCATGAGCCAGTACCTCTGCTAATGGAAATGGGCGCTAAGGAGCTGCTGTTCCTTCAGCCAGCAGAGGATGTTGTGTTGGGTTTTAGCATGTTTGCTTTTCCAGAAATTGTCACAAAGACACTAGTTTTGTTTTAACTAGGCAGGAAGCTGGGCCAAGGTTCTGTCTGCAGATCACAGTGCTGCAAAGTGGAAGAAGTGAGTCTGCGCCAGCACAATGCGAGCATATCTCTGAGGTGAGATAGTTGATTACACAAGGGACAGGGACCAGCTGCCAGCTCTCCAAGCTGGAGAACAGCTCTGGGCTGCAGAAAGGGAGGGTGTGATGGGAGAGAAAGTCAAATGTCCAGTACAGGGACGAGGGGGATTAGCAGAGCTGAGATTTTGAGGATCACAGCAGACAAGTCGAATTTGCATGTAACTTTCTGAGTGAGCCACAATAAAGCACCTTGGTATAAGCACTGTGGATAGTCTTGTATATTTTCTTCTCTGTAACTGCAAAGAAATCTGCCAACGTCTTTTCAGCGTGTTTCTACAGGCACAGCAATTTCTGCATACTTAGCAATTAGAACTTCTGGGGTTCAGAGCATTGTCATTGAGATGAAAAACACTAAGAAACATGGAATTTTTTTTAAGCTATGATTTAGTATGTGGTGCTGTCTGTGGAGTGTCACAGTTTAGGCCCAGGCCTGGGCCTGCCCTTGCTCATCCCCCAACCCCTTGTGTGACAGGGAGGAGAAAACCCGCCCAAAGGCTCATTAATCGGGACAAGGACAGGGAGGTTTGCATTCCCCAGTTAGGGGGACAGGCAAAAACCAAACAGGTCCAACTTGAGAAAGAAAAAAACTTAATTTAGTCAACAAGGAGAAAGAGAAAACATGGCCAGATCTCAATACCTTCCCCCCATGCACCCCTCGGGCCTGAACTCCATCACTGCCACTTCTCCTTAGGGCACAGGGGAAGGGCGGGGGGGGTTCAGGGTCAGTTCCCCACTAGGTTTTTCTGCCACTTTCCCTCCTCAGGGGGAGGACTCCTCATGTTCTTTCCCTGCTCCATTGTGGGGTCCCTCACAAGAGAGTCCTTCAGGAACCCCTCCATGAATGGCCCCTTCCAGGAGGTGCAGTGCCTCAGGAACTGCTCCAGCCCGGGCTGCACACAGAGTCATGGATGCTGTGGGAACAGTCACCTCCTCTGCCACGGGGTTCTCCATGGTTGCAGATCCACATCTGCTCTCTCCATGGTGTTTTGCGGGCTGTTGCTTCACACCTACCCATCCATGACATTCTGGGGGATACAAATCCACATTTACCCCACCATGATCCTTCAAGGACTGTGCCATCATGCTCCTCCATAGGTTTCAGGAGAACAGCTGCCATCTCGCCATGGGCTGCTGGGAGATCTCTGTTCCAGCACATTTCCCCCTCCTTATTCTCTGACTTCGGTGTCTTTTCTCTGGCATTGCTCTCTCACTCTCTCTCTCACCTCCTTTTCTCCTCTGCTCTCTCTGCTCTTCTGGTCTTTTTTTTTTTTTCTTTTCAGTTTATCTCTTATGAATATGTTACTCACAGAGGTGCATCCAGCTTCCAATATCTTCTCAGCCTTGGGCAGGGCTGGATCCAGGACTGGAATAGGGGGACCTTCTAGCAGCTTCTCACAGGAACCACCCCTGTGGCTCCTCAGTTTCTCAAACACCACTGCACAGGCTCCAAGACAGGAGCCTGTACGTGCAGTGAGCATCATCTGCACCTTACCTAGAACACAGAGCCCAGGGGGAAATTTTATATGGAATTCCTGCAATGAAAGTCCCTCTTTCTTATTTCTTTTTCAAAAGTGGAATCTGAGGGATTTCCAACATTACTCCTAGCATGTCTAAGCTACCACATTCTATTTGTATCTGGAGTTTATACCTATAAATGGCATCACTAATGTTTATTTCTGCTGTTATTGATTGCAGGGAATAGGGCTTGCAGATGCTGCTCTGGTAGCACATACAAAAAAAGAAGTCAATGACCAAAAATATTTCTATTTTAAAAAGTATTTTCACAGATATTTTGTAAAACTACAAGAAGAAACAGCAACAGACTAACCAAGTGCCTTTACTTGAGCATATGTGTCTTGTGCTTAAATCAAAGCTTGTATCAACTTACTGTTTTCTTAGATCTGCCATTATAAAATCCCATGGTCCTGTGCTGTATATTAAGAGTCATGAACATCATAGCAATTGCCATGACCAGCTCATGATACGTAGAGGTGATCAGGAGCAGCAGATGTGTTGAATTTCTTTTAAAGAGAGGATTTGCTGAAGGGAAAGTAGCACCTTGAGATTTGCGCAAGGAAATAATTTTTAAACTAGGATAATAAAAGAACCTTGGAAAAATCTTCTGGATATTAGACAGTTATTCAGAGCTCATACTACACTGTGGTACTGTATGTGGCTCACTCAGTAGCTAAAATTAGGTGATTATGTAAGGAGACCACAGCCTAGATCTGAATAGCTACTGTATTGGGTTAATGATGTCACTCATCTTTATTGAGCCTTTAGCTATTCTATGGCTTGGCCAAGGGGCAGCATGAATTCAGGAGTAATGAAATCATAGCCAAGTTAAACTTCAGTGAAGTAAACACAACAGAGCTTTTACAAGAGAAAGCAAAACAACTCCCAACCAAGCGTCTCCCATCATGACTCCCAGGTGATGTTGCTGCCAGCTGTTACTCCCAGTAAACACTCAGGAAAGCACGTTCATAGCTTTTCAACCAATGAAAATAGACATGCTCTGATGAATCTATCAGTTTGGGATTGGTTAGGAGTGATCGGGTGAGCTATTGATTTTGATTGTTGACTATTAAGTTGATTATGTTTGCATTGAGCTCCTATTGCTAAGACAACTTATGAAATCTGTGTGCTGTATACACCGACGGTGTGTATATACAAATACATGTATGCCACAGGTGAGAATTAAATTTGATCCACACATATAATATCCTTTGTCTTTCACATCAGGTACAAAGCAACTCCAACTGCATGTCCTATCATATCTTTCATAAAAGTGGTTTATTTTGTCACCTATGTTACCTACTGTAGCCTTTTTACACTTGGCAGTGGCATATATGCCATATATATTTCCACTCAGTTGCTGAGACTTTTCTCAGTAGTTGACAGTTTTATATCAGAGAAGGCTGAGGAGAACCATCAAATAAATGGGTGGATGCAGAGACAGGCATATTGCTTTCCTCAAATTTTGTACAGCTAAGTGACTCTGAGCAGCATCAGCAGTTTACGTGCTGTCTGGTGCCTTCATCTGCAACATCTCAGTTTGAACCAGGTTTGGGGCTGCCCTCTGAAGTCTCTCCCTGGATTTTACTTTCCAGTCACCTCAAGCTATGGTATCACAGGCCCTGGCAGACAAAACTTTTTCAAAGAAGAAACCTAGAAGTAACTGAAAGCCTGTTTATTCCTCACAGGGTGCCCAGACTTGAAGAGTCACTGGGCTTTAAAATGCTGGAATTGTTTTGGGGAGAAATTGGTGATGAACAGCAAGGGTCTAGCCTGGGATCAGGGTGTTGACAGTGGCTGTGGTTTGCAGTGCATGAGTGAGCATCTGCTCTTCCAGGGCAGAAAGCAAAGGCTTCATTTGCAAACTTGCTGTTTTCCTAAATATCTACTCCTTTTCTTGAAGTGACCATTCCCACACGTTTTCTGTCAGGGGTCTCCTGGGCCCCTACACTCTCTTTTTCACTCCTTTCTTTTTTAATCCAGAAAGCTGCCTGCTCTGGAGAAGTTTGCCTGGGATTTCACTGTACCCATTTGTTTGCAGTGAATGAGAAGCATTTTTAATTTTCTCTGAATTATTGTTGCCAGATACCATGTGTACACATGTTGAAGGCCATCTTGCAGACAGCTGGCAAATCTGCAAAGCTGAGGCACACAGCTTCAGTGACTGAAATAGGCTCCTCTCAGCCAGACCCCTGCTGAGGTCAGGAAACAAAGAAACAAACAAACAAAAAAATTATTGCTCTCTGTAACATTCTTAAAAGAGGGTTTTCTTCAGCTGGACTGAAATACTGATATTGCAGCCTGGCCTCCCAGCTCCAAGCACCTTACTGCTTTCCCATTGCACTCCCCATCCTGTTTGCTGAACAGTTTCTGGAATTCTTGGCAGCACAGGCAGCCTAGAGCAAGAGTTAAGTTTTTGGAGAACACTTTAGAAACCACAGTGGTGATGAGACTAAAACTGCAACTTCACACAGTATCAAGAATTTATTTTCGAGAGACTTTGCTCTTCTTAAACTAATGATGTGAAAGCTCTTCCTATCCTCCATTGTCTTCAGCAGACCGGTTCTGTAGTCTTAGATATGAGAAAGAAGTGGCTTTTTTTCTGCTTTTTTTTTTTTTTTTTTTTTTTTTTTTTTTAACAACAAGATGTCCCAGAAATTGTGAATATGTAAACACTAGTTAGCATCCCATTGGCTGATCTCAGGACTTGTCAGGACGGACACAATAGACTTGCAGGCCAGTATTGGACTTGAAGTGCCAGAAGTGGATAGCTAAGGATTTCTTTCAAAACCTGTAGTGATATTTCACCTCTGTAATGCTAGAGCAGTGTGTTTCAGCTTTGCTGGATAGCCTGATGTGCTGTGTGAGGTCTACAGCAGAGGTGAACTGAACTCCCTTCAATACTTGCTGTAGGAAGCACTGGGCAAACAGATGAGTTATGACAAAAGGTTTCCCTTTTGCTGAGCTGACTTCTAATGGAGAAACAAACAATTGAGTTTAAAAAAATCATAAGAAAACCAGACAACCTTTACTCTTCTTGCACATTAGTGTGTGAAAATGCGTAGAATTCCAAGAAGAGATTATTTGCTTGGTTCTTGTTCTTCTTGCTAAACAGTTGACTGTGTGAATCCCTGAAGGTTAAATGAGGGTGTTAACCACTGAATTGGCACCTCTCCTGCCTGATTCTTGTGTGTTGTGCCTTGGTAAAAGGCTCACAGAGTTTAATTTGGCCATCCCTGGACTGGTCAGTCAGCTGGATTGGATGATTGTTGTTGGTCCCTTACAGCTGGAATAGTTCTGTTCTGTTCTATTCCATTCCATCCTGCTCTGTCACATCCCATTCCCAGTCTGGATGCAGGCAACCCCAAAGCATTGTCAAATCCTTTGTGCAATAGAGGCCACTGCATATTTATGTCCAGCCAGTTTGCAGCATTATGCCACTGGTAGCAAAGTTTTTTTGGACATGAATGTGAGCAAATGTTTGTCTCTCTCCATTGCATTGGTCTTGTTGCCCAGGGTCAGTGTCCATGCCCAGGGAGGGCAGCAGAGACTGGGGATGGAGAGCAGCACACAGGTGCCATGGACCACAGCACAGGCAGCTTCTGCATTTGTGTTACTGAGCAGAGAAAGAAAGGGATTTTCCACTGGGCCTCCTGAGGAAAGGCAAAATCAGTAAACACCGCGAGTTCTCACTGCTGCCTTTTACTCTTGGATAGGAATGAATATAAAGATCAAGACTTCAGCTGGGCCATTTCTAGAGTGTGAGAAATTATTGAGCCAAAGCACTAAAAAATGGAAAAGAGGTCCTGCTTTAAAAATATGCTATTTCTTGGGAAAAAAACCCAAAACAAAACAACACCAACCAATCATAAATGTCATCAGCAGGCTAGAGAAAAGAAAGGCAATAGTACCAAATGATGAGTGAGACAGGAGGGGATGTGTGTTATAGAAAGCAGGTCTCTCCTCATAAGGAACAATGCTTGACAACTTGAGAAGAGCTGACAATAAAACCTATGATTAAATGAGCACCAGAGAACAGACTCAGCCATAAAACTGTACATTTTGTGGCTGTCCTAGCTAAGCCATAGCAGTATTTAATGAGCTGTAAGACCTAAAGAGGTGAATAAACATGACAGAGACCATGTGGGCTCAGAGGGATTACCTTTGCTTTTAAGAGAGGCTTTACCATATTTGCTCAAGAATCTTCACACAGTGTAATTTTAAAGTACACTTCTTAGTCTGTAGTGTCAAAGAAGACAGAGATTTTTGGTTTATCATAAGATGGGTAAATTAAAACAATGCATGAAAATGATTATGAATTTTTTTTTTCCTAAATACAATAGCATCCCTGTGGCCCCTGAGTCTGGGCACTCCTCTTTTCTACTTATCTTTTGTATGAATAGGGAAGTAAGCTGGGATAGGGAAATAATTTTAGGCTTTGCATTATTCACCTTGTAAAAAAAAAAAAACCAACCATGTAAGGTAGTGAAATAACATGTCACTGATGCCATATGGGAAAAATCTATGAGAAATTTTTTTACATTAAATATGACCATTATCACATCTATTCTAAAAAAACAGATGGAGATTTAAAGGGATTTAAAACCTTCCCCACAGCAGCTAGCCAAAGGGATACCATAGCATAGAGACGCTTCACTGGTTCATATAGCACAGTACATACAGACTCACTCACAGTCAAATATAAACCACAGTCAGTCTCCAGGCTTACTTGGATTGTCCTATAATGGTCATTTTTCACTGACACAAAAAAAAGAAACCTAAGGTTTTACCAATCCCTTCTTAATAGATAAACAGAACAAATTCCAAGGGTTTTGATAACTTGTTTTTACTGTTCCAGATTTTGTTCTACCAGTTGCCAAAATCAGAAGGCAAGGTTTCTGTATTCCTTGCAAAAATACTTTATTATCACTGGCTTGTTCTAGCTCTTTACATGAGGTTCCTATTTGTAGCTGAAATGAAACCAGATATCCTTGACAGGAAAAAAGTGGCTTTTAGCAGAATTTGACCTCCTAGATAAACATCAGAATACTCTGCTTCAGGACTTTTTTCAGCTCCTCTCTAGTGTCTGCCCATTATATCCTCTTCATTTCTTCACTGTGGAAGTGTAAGGGACTGGATGGAGGAATCCCCTCCACTGGAACCCTTGGACCCTCTTGGACTGGTCCTCAGGGTGCAGGCACCAAGTCACCTTTGCAACCCCCCCCTCCCATGCCCCTGACACCCCAACAAGTCCCCATTAGCATTTCCAAAGGGATTGCTGGGGAGGAAGGAGACACATAGCAGTCTGCATATGATCTAGGGTCTAAAGGATAGAGATAAGAATTGGAGAGATAAGTGGGAGGAGGTCTGCTGTGTTCCGTCTGATGTGTCCTGATATATATGACCTGGTATTTAGCAAAATCTTCAGTGTTAAATGAAGGTGATTCCCAAAAGGATGCAACATGTTGCCTCTGATATCATGTCTCTGATGAATTCCTGATCCAGCACCTGGAAGGAATTACTGGAAAAAGAATGGAACACAGAACAGAAAATATCAATGTTCAGGACACTGGCTGAGAGAGAGTGCATTGGGAAGTCCTAAAGGACAAAGGGGTCCATGAAGACTGGACATTGTTCAAGAAGAAAAACTGAAGAGCCTAGAAGCAGACCGTCCCTCATGTGCTGTAAGGCCAAATGTCAGGGAAGATGACTGTCCTGGCTGAATAAGGAGCTTTTATGGGGAGTTAGGAAAAAAAATGAGTTTACCTCCTTTAGAAAAAGGGACAGGCATCTCAAGGTGAGTACAGGGATCTAGTTAGATCATGTAGAGAAAAAACTAGAAAGACAAAAGCCCAGGTGGAGCTCAATCTGTCTGCTGCCAGAAAGGACAATAAAAAACTTTATCAGCTTCATCAGTAAGAAAAAGAGCAAGGATGAGTTTCCATTCTGTACTGGATGGGGGGGGGGGGGGGGGGGCACATAACAAGGACGAGGAAAAGGCTGAAATGCTTAATGCCTTTTTGCCTCATTCTTCATTAATCAGAGTAGCCACTCCCAGGGTATTCAGCCCCCCTGAGCTGGAAGATAAGGACAGAGAGGAGCACAACTCCCCCCCCCCTCCCCCCCCCCCCCTAATCAGTCCTGGGCTCCTCAATACAAGAAACACGTTGAGGTTCTGGAACAAGTTCAGAGAAGGGCAACCAATCTGGTAAAGGGTCTGTAAAACAAGTCCTGTGAGGAGAGGCTGAGGGAATTCAGAACTTTCAGTTTGGAGAAGAGGAGGCTGAGGGACGACCTTACTGTTCTTTACAGCTACCTGAAGGGAGGTTGTAGAGAGATGGGTGCTGGCCTCTACTCTCTAGTGAGTAATGGTACAACTAAAGGAACTGGCCTGAGGTTGCACCAAGAGAGGTTTAGACCGGATCTGAGGAAGAAGTTTTTTCCTGAACAAGCAGTTACGAATTGGAATGGGCTGCCCAGGAAGTGGTGGAATCACCACCTATGTATATATTTAAAAACCATGTAGATGAGACACTCTGGGACATGCTCTAGTGGGTGATACAGATATTGATACATATATTTTAGTAGGGGAGGACATTGATTGTTGGATGTGGTGACCTTAGAGCTCTTTTCTGTGTTGATTCTGTGATTCTGTGGAGTACTGGTGCTCAATATCTGCCCAAGGAAACTTCTTGCTGGCTGCTGCTGCTACAGATTGTCTGAAAGCCACTGGGATTAATGCTGCTAGAATATATGGTTTGTTTAGTTATTTTTACTGACCCATGAATATACCTGCTGTATAATTTATTGTAACCTTAGCAGTTCAGTCCTGTGATGTTTGCTATAGAAAATCCTCACTTCAAGCCAGTGGGAAATTCTGCTAGGGTGAGGAGTGCAAGCCTGGCCTCCCCTTCGCCTTTTTTCTTTTTCATTGCAACACAATTAACCTTTTCATCAGAAGAGCTCTGTTCCAAATAAGCAAACTTCTCAATGTGTATTACTGAGCCATTTCAAGCTGTCTCTTGCTTTGGAACAAAACATCTTTGTTCCAGCCATGCATGACATTTGAAGACCTATTTATACAATGTGTCAGCTCCATTTGTTTTCTTCATCCTGATATTTTCCTCTGTCTTTTTGGTTAGCCATCCAGATTGCAAGGAGCAGGGCTGTTGCTGGTTTCCTCCTGTATTGTCCCTGACAGAGACACTGGCTGCCCTTGGCCTTTCTCTCCTTTTGTGGGCAGAGGTGAAATAACCCAAAATCAAACACAGTTTTCCTGCTTCATCCTCTGTGCACTGAGACCAGCACTACCAAACAGCTGTGAGAGGAGTGCAGGTACAGCTTACAGAAGGACCTGGTGTTATTACAGTTTCTCTCTAGATGCCCTGCCTGTCTAGGGTCTGCCTCCTTCAGGGGGAGACTCTGAAGGAGAGATTTCGAAACTGTATCACTAAATATGACCTCCTGGAAAATACCTGCTTTTTTATTATACATTCAGAATTTGCCTCGGGTCTCTAATCATCCCTTCTTGTCTGACAGCACATGCTAACTGATGAAACAAAACATAATGTAAAATTAAAAAAACTCAAACAACTTCTTATCAAGATGTCAAGTGGTACAATTGCATGTGTTCCTAATTTTAGTATTAAGTAAGTGTAAATAATTCAGGAGTTTAGTCCATCTCTCCCTTGTAAATAGTTTGTCTAACTCTAGACATGTCTTCTCCTTCCAAAAGTGACCCAGGGTAGGGATGTCCCTGCTACACAGGAAACTACATACTGTGTATCCCAGCACTTCCTAGTAAAAAATGAAAGTTTAAGTTCCTTTTTGAAAGTTATAACACAACCTGCAAGCTGCAAGTTTCAAGCTGCTTTAATGCATGCAGGATGCCAGAGAAATACTGCAAGCCTTACTTTATAAAGTAAATGAGGCCAAATGTGCCAGAGCAGCAGTAGTGAGCCTGGGGCTGCAATAGCAAAAATTCCAGTGTTATCCTCTCCAAGAAGTTTGAGGAAGGAGGGTAAAACAGCTCCATGCAAGCTTCTGCCATCTATTACGTGTACTACTCCAAGTATTTGATAAGGTCAAGCAAGACTTCAGTGCTGGGCTTGTGCTTCCCCATCTATGGAAGAGGTGACGGAAGGTTTGGGCTGTAAGATCAGATATTAATCTTCAGAGAACCTCACAGCCATGTTTTATGTAGACATTCCCTCCAGCTCTAGGGAAAGTGCACTGTCTCTGCTGAATGTGAAGTGTTTTTTCATGCCAAAAATCTTAATGTGTGCCATACTCAACCAGCCTGTAACCCACAGCCCCTGTGCACAGTGAACAGGTTTCTGCTGCAAGGAGCAGAGGCAGTGGCACACCAGGGGGAAAGCCCTCAACACTGAGTGCTTCAGAAGCAGTGCTTGCGGGCTGTGCTTCAGATTCCAGCAGCTGGGATAGAGCTGCATGCGTGGCTTCACTCGGCACAAATGAAACCAAGGCATCCATATGCTGTACATTAAAGAGAAAGAGTGTTTGATCTCTTGCTCAGATGCTCTCCCTTCCTCTCTAGCAGTGCTGAGGAGCACAGAGCCCAGTGTCAGAAACCTGCATGCGTTTATTGCCTCTGTGATGGGAACTGCGGAGCTTACCATGGAACAGTTGAGAAGATGCTGCTGACAGACACAAAACCTACCCATGATGGTGGTGGAAAAGAAAATTCCTTAAGTTGTATTTTCCAGTTTAAAGATGAAGGGAAAAGGACTGCCAAAGTGGGTGGAATTTAGTCCAACTGATGTAAAGCCTGGGTTAGCAAAGCAAGAATGCAAATCTCTCAGTGCAGTGGTTGTGGCCATTCATAGCCAAGGCAACCACAAAGCCACTGCAGCGCCACATGGGCAAGGGACAGCTTGGGTAGCAACACGCTTTAAGCTTGCCACTGGCTTGATGACTGTGTCACTGTTTACCATGTGTTTTCAAGTTATTTATTGCAGTAGATCACTAATGTTATGTTCTGCTGAGAAGCTACAAGACATCTCTGATCCACATTGATCCACATCTCTGACACTGGTGAGACTGGAGATGAAAGCTCCACTGCATAAAGGACTTGGTGGCTCCTCAGCACTGCTGTGCGTGTTGGCAGCCAGGCAATACTGTAACTTGGAAGTGGTACAATGGGGAAGAAGCACAAGCGACAAAAAGGTAACAATAGAAATGAGTTTTATTTTGTAAAAAGTTATAAAATGAGTATTGTACAAAAATAAAGTCTGTAGAGAACTTTGGTTGATTAACACAAATGACTCAGACATAAATCGCAGGTGAAGTAAAAATCTCCAGAGAAGCTCACTCCTGTCTTTATTAAGGTCTAAAAACCTTAAAAAAAAAAAAAAAAAAAAAAAAAAAAAAAAAATCACAAACTTTACCCTTTTATATTTTGAAAATAGTGATTTGGTTGGAGCCTCTCCAAGCTGCTCATAAAATGCTTTTGGGCAAATTTTCAGCAACCCAGACAGATGCAAGCACACCTCTGGATGCTGTGCCTGGTCAGCCACCCAGCAGCACAGCTGACCCTCACCTCAGTGGGCTTTTGCTGCCCAAATCATGCTGATACTGGTGGTGGCAACAGCTGTACCAGTCTGGCCCAGTGTGGAGGATAAGATGTCCACAGGTCACTGGTGGGCTCTGGGGCTGCCCTCCCTCAGCCCAGGAAAGCAGCAGAGGTTGGGGCTGGGTTATGTTTCATACACCTGGTACATCCTTCTATGCCTGTTCTGAACTCTTTTGACCTCTAGTACCTTCTTCTGTGGTGCCCGAGAAGCCCCAGTCCAGTCAAAATGAGTATGGAGAGACATTGCATGCATGAGATAAAAGGTTGGACCATCAGTAGGGCATTTCTTCTTTTTTTTTTTTTTTTTTTTTTTTTTTGTGGGAGTGGATGCTTCACTGGTTGTCAGGTATGTCTAGTGATCTGCTCTGCTGATTTCCTTTGGGAAAGAATGTCTCCAGAACAAGAGCTGGTGTTGGCAGTCAGGTATGAACACTTTTGCTGTACAGCCTCCCCCATCCCAAGGAAACTCCGATTGTTCTGCTCCATGGGTACGATCCTGTGACGTTTCAGCAAATTATACAAAACACTTTGGCTATGTAACACAATTCTTTACCTGCAGGCTATATTAAATCCAGGGTTAACTACTAAGAGGGATTTCACCTCTTCTGTATGGAAATATGGAAGGAAAAGCTTAAATAAATATAACAAGAAATTATAAGGCTAAATGTGATTATTTTCCATTTGTCAATAGTTATATGAGGTCAGTTGGCAAAAAGTGTGAGAAAAAAAATGTGGCTACATTTAAAATATGACTAGAATTAGTTTTGCTAAAAAATTGCTAATGTTGAGCCAAGTCCTGTGACCCTCACTTGTCCATAGCCATTGCTGCTCCTGCGAGTTTATGACTGCAGTAATTTTCAAAAGTGTTAGTGAAGAGGAGGGAGGGTTGCAGGCTTTGGCACTACATTTTGTGAACATAATCAGGATCTTGTTTAAAAGAAAAAAAGGTAAAGTAAGTGATTTTTTGCATTCAAGTTAACACTTTCAATTAAAAGCATGGACCGCTGTTCCCAACTTCATCGTCTCTCTGTATCTTCCAAGCACCTTCTACTTTGGCACCTTTGAAGAAAAGCTTTAATAAATAAGGAAAGGAGACTCATTACTGAACTGTAATAAATAATAATAACTTAATCTCAATAAATATCTTCTGTATATTTATGTCTCTGAATGGATGCATTGCATCAAGTAGTCTCTGCTCACTCACAATGACCAAATAGAAATGTAGTTACTCAAGTGACTTCAGTCCTTTGTAAACCAAAAGAAACGTATTTTGTGTAGGCTGGGCTTGTTTTTTCTCTTATTATACAAGGAGGAAGTGCTTAAAAACTCAACTTGTTCTCATAGATAGCAGAACAATGAAATCCTGCACTTATTTGAAGAAACCTAAGATGGAAATAACCAGACTTGACTAGCAAGAGGAACTGTTCTGCATCATTTTGATACTGGCCCTAGAGACCTTAAGCCTGAGAATTTTTATATATCCCCAATATAATTTTAGTTAGGAAGCTGACCTTATTATACCCCTGAAGTTGTCCTAAGTGCTTAGGAACTGCCCTTTGATGAGCAGTAGCACAATGTGTCTTTCAGTAAAACTGAGGGCACAGGGGAAGAGTAAGGTACTCCTAAGCTACATGCTTCCTGGCATGGATAGTGTAACTGCAACACAGTGTGGTATGGCAAGGTTGTGTTTTTAAGCACTTTGCTCATGGATCTGAGTCTCACTGCCAGTGGACGGTGTGAAATAGGTAAGGGAGCATGCACGTCATCCAGCCATCGGCATCTCCACCTGAGATTTTATTTACTTTTCCATAGGATGCCAAAAGCTTCCTCCTTCCCCGCCCCATGCTCCCTCCCCCAGGCTCTCATGACCTTTTGTTCTGCCATCTTGGTCCTCATTTTTCTGCTCTGAGCAGACATATCCCCAGGAACATTGATCCCCATCTTTGCATCGCAGCAGGAATGCAAAACTGGCGCTGCCTCTGGTATGCAGCCGTCAGACGCATCCACATCTTTTTGCGGAATGTTTTTTCAGTATGTGGTAAACCAGGTTATCATCCAAAAAGGACAGGTCATCATCAAAGGCTGTGGGTCTGCAACAAGCTTGCCTCACTTTGTCAGTGACTAGTTTTTTCTTTCTGGTTAAATTTTTTAAAATTTTGTCATAGGTGGTCTCAGCTGCATCACAAGATCCACTGCAATACCGGAAAATTAGCTCTTCTTTGGTTTCATATCCCAAATCCAAGTCGGTCACATTTAAATGTATTTCTGTTAAGACACATCCCCGATTTTTGCCCCTTTGATTCCTCCTTCCCTTTTTGCTGTAATTCTCTATGTTTGCGGCTGCATTTTGCCGGTTTCTCTCCCGCCTAGAAAAAACTGGAGTCTGTTTATCCGGTGACCTCCTCAGCCTTTTAATGGTGGCTTGAATAAAGTCCACTACCTCGTCAAACTGATCTGGATAATCCCCTGGCATATTAGCTGTTTAGGAAAGAGAAAAAAAGGCTTTGTCATTAAGTTTGTCCATTCATGGATCAAAAACATCAAGACACATGCAAACTGCTCTATCCATTACTTCAGAGCACTCTCTCAGGACCCTCAGAAACCAGGGAGAATTCAGAATACTTCAGATCATTATGGGGACTCCTCTGGAAAAAAATGAACAGATATGCATATATCTCTGCAGGCATCTGCTGATGCCTGGAAGCACTCCAGCACATCTTTCAATATTTGATCTGTCAAAATCAAGGGAAGGAAAAGCATGTCATGGTATGAATATTAGTTAATAGGGTGGATGAAGCTACTGCAGAAAGGTTAGACAGGGTGTTCCCCGCAAAGCAGCGAAAGGGTGAGGTTTCTTTAATACAATTTTGTGATTAAAATTGTTAATTGTTGTCTTTTCACACCAGGAGCATTTAGTATTGCCAAAGCTACCAACAGATAAGGTTTTTGGGCAGGACAGAAAGAGGAGTTTCCTGGGGTATCAGGCTGTGCTATTATTCCTGACTTAATGCCCGACTTTTTACTGCTCTTAAGGGACAATTATTATCAGAGCTTCCAAGAAATTTCTCATGGAAGTATTTTGTATCACAAGATGCTACATAGACTGAGTAGAAATAGGTCAAAATAGAAGTATTATGTTGATTTTCAAGAGAAAAGTTATTAGTGCATTTTATTTTTAGGAAGACAAAATATCTATTTAATTTTTAATTTCCTATATACTCCACTAGTGATAAATTATTCAAGTAAGTTAAATGCTGAAGTCAACAAAAAGGTTTGATACTAGCAGAATGAACCTCTTCAAGGCAAGTGAAACTGATATGTGTTCCAAAATACTATCACATTTCAGCTTTTCAGCATGATATAGGAAACACTGTGTTTTGAAATCTTTAAACTAGCCATGGACTAAATCCCTCAGTGTTATCTGCTTTAATGAATACAGCAATTTAATGGAAGGCCAGGCTGTCAGAAGTACATGAGTGGGTACTCTCCTATTGTATTACTAAAAATTGTCTCTTAAACACATAAACTACACTGAAGTAGCATGATTTTTTTTTTCTCATTCACTGGTCCAAAAATCAAGACTTGAGAACTCACTTCCATTGCCGTAAGACCTAAGAGGATGTTTTACATTCTTCATTCTTAAGTGTCCACCCATATAACAGACCAATGACATGCACCCAGCCCTGCTTGGATGTGAGCTCCATACCCAGAAGGACCCCTAAAAATACCCCATGAACTACAAAAATTGGGAAAGGTGATGTCTAACACTGCACCTGACCAGAGGTTGGTACCTCTACTGAGCTACAAAGGCTCTCAACTCGTTTGGTGCTGAGATTGAAACAGCTCCTTAGATAAAGTCTTGTTGCCACATTTCCCTAATGAACACTGTGACAGACAGGAGCATTGATGGGAGACCAAGCAGTGCATGTACTCTAACCACATGTGGTGATATGGACTCTTTCAAGAGCATACAGAAAGACATGAGACTGCCTTTGAAGGTGCACATGCATATCCTCAGCAGAAACACAAAATACAGGGGAGATGGGGACAGCAGGATCTTAACTCTGCCACTGCAAAAAGTTGCTGAGGTGCAGTGTATCTGCATATAAGAAGGAAGATGGACCTCTCCCTGAAGCTGTCCCATCCTAGAGGCTCCTCTCCATAACAAAACAGTGAGGGACCAGAAATACATGGTTTTGCATGGACTACTGCAGCATAGCATTATGGACTGGAAAAAGAGTAATGAAAGCAGGAAATTTTCATAGAATCACAGAAAGGTTTGGATCGGAAGGCACCTTAAAGATCATCTAGATCCAACCCAGGCCAGGACACCTCCTACTAGACCAGCTCACTCAAAGCCCCATCCAAACTGGGCCTTGAACACTTCCAGGGACAGGGCTTCTACCACCTCACTGTGTCTCACCACCCTCACAGTAAAGAATTTCTTCCAGTTGTCTAACCTAAATCTACCTTCTTCCAGTTTAAAGCCATTACTCCTTGTCCTGTCACTCCATACCCTTATAAAAAGCCCATCTCCAGCTTTCTTTAGCATCCCTTCAAATACTGGAAGGTTGCTGTAAGGTTGCCATAAGCCTCTCTTTTCAGGCTGAACAACCCCAACTCTCTCAGCCTGTCTTCATAGGAGAGGTGCTTGAGCACTCTGATAATTCTTGTGTCTCTCCTTTGGACTTGCTGCAACAGATCCATGTCTTCCCTATGTTGGGGGCCCCAGAACTTGACAGAATGCTCCAGGTGGGGTCTCACAAGTGTAGAGTAGAGTAGAGTAGAGTACAGGTGGAAAATCACCTCACTTGACCTGCCAGCCACACTTCTTTTGATTCAGCCCAGGATGTGGTTGGCTTTCTGGATTGCATATACACTTTTCTGGCTCATGTTGAGCATCTCATGAGCAAATATTCTCAAGTCCTTCTTCTCAGGGCTGTTCTCAATCAATTCTCCACCTAATCTGTATTGGTACCTGTATTTGATTGGCCGGCCCCATGTACAGGACCTTGCACTTGGCCTTCATCAGGTTGTCATGGGCCCATTTCTAAAGCCTGTAAGGTCCCTCTGGATGGCATCCCATCCATCTAGCATGTTGACTACATCACACAGTTTGGTGTCATCAGCAAAGTTGCTGAGGTTGCACTCAGTTCTACAGTCCATGTCACCAGCAAAAATGTTAAACAGCAGTGGTCCCAGTAATGACCCCTGAGGAATGCCACTTGTTATTGGTTCCCATTTGAACATCAAGTCATTGACCAGTATGCTTTAAGTGCAGTCATCTAGACAATTTGTTATTCACCAGGTGGTCCATCAATGAAGTCCACAGCTTTCTAATGAAGAGACCAAGATATTGTGAGAGATAGTGTCAAATGCTTTGCACAAGTCCAGGCAGATGACATCACTCAGTTTCCTCTTGTCCACCAATGCTGCTACTCCATTGTAAAAGGCCACCAAATTAATCAGGCATGATTTGCCCTTGGTGAAGCCATGCTGCTTATGACCAACCACCTCCATCCTCTCCTTGTGCCTTAGCAGAGCCTTACGGAGGATCTGCTCCATGACCTTGCTGGGTAGAGAGGTGAGACTGACTGGCCTGTAGGTCCCTGGGTCTTCCTTTTTTACCCTTTTTTCAAAATGGGAGTCATGTTTCCCCTTTTCCCATCAGTAGAACTTCACTGGACTGCCATGACTTCTCAAAAATTATGGAAAGCACTTTGCAACTTCATCCACCAGTTCCCTCAGGAGCCTTGTGCAGATGGATCTCATCAGGTCCCATGGACTTGTGCACCTTCAGGTTCTTTAGATCATCTCAAACTTTAATCTTCCCCAACCCTGGCCAAGATCTTCCTTTTTGTACCCTCACGTAATGTAACTGGCACATGGGAAGCACGATCCTGTAAACTGTGGAGTCTGGGACTGGGAAAAGTGAATTACACTTTGTTTTACAGATATCCATGCTAAAGGCAACAATCTCACAGGCCAGTGACTGTCAAAGGACATGAAGAATGGAGGGATGCTATCTACACAGCTACATGGGATTTGAACAAGACAAGACCCTGCACCAAGCTCCATATTCCTGTGGGAATGCTAAATGCACCCTTCTTGCACTCCTCTGTCATTAATGTTATAGCAGGTACCAAAATACCTGCTGAGGGCCATAACTGCTGGAGGGAGATTTCTTGGATAGATGTGTCCATTGGAAGCACCACCCAACTCTCTAGAATGAGGACAGGCTGATCTGCCTACACCCCACAAATACAGCCTTACCGAGCAACATCAAGGTCACATGGACTTGCTGCAGCCAGAAGATGGGAAAGTGAGCAGCATCACTGATCCTGTTAATCTCACTGTTCTAACATATACCATGCAAGAAATGCTCAAAGCTGTAACCAGGGATGAGGTGTGCAAGACCTACTATTGTATCTATTGGAGCTGGGGAATCTGCTCAGCTCATCCCCTGTTGAAATATCAGGCCACTTGGGCAAGTCACTGTGAGGGATGCCTGCACTGTGGGTAAGACTGATGTCAGTTTTCTTCCCTTCAGTCCAGGAGATTAGAAATTATGACAGAATCAGAGGAATACCTTGGTTGGAAAAGACCTTCAAATCATTGAGTGCAACCATGAACCTAACACTGACAAGACCTTAACTAAGCCATCGCCCTAAGCACTATGTCTATATGACTTAAATATCTCCAGGGATAGTGATTCCACCACTGCCCCGGGCAGCCTGTTCCAAAGTCTGATAACCCTTTCAGTGAAGAAATTCTACCTAAAATCCAATCTAAACCTCTCCAGGTGCAACTTGAGGCCATTACTTCTTGTCTTGTCACTTGTAGCTTCCCTAGCAGATATCCAGTTCTGTTGAGAGGACTCAACAGAAGGAGATGCAAAGCATGTGGTGGGAGCAGTGGGTAGGCAGAGACTTTTGATAAAATATGATGGACCCATTGACCCTGGTGAGTTTCTGCCCACCTATAATCACACATGATGTTACACAGCCATGAGGGTACACCACATTAATACAATGGCAGCTGCATTACTGGGCCACCCAGTGCATCCTTGCAAGTGGCTCTAAGCAACAGCACCTTCTGCCTGTGCAGTCCCAAAGAAGTCATGATCAATGCCATTGATGCTCTTTTTGCCACTTCTGACTGGATTGCCAGGGTACCTTAAGTTTGCTTCCATAATTCAGCATTGTTTGAGGAACACCTCTAGTCCCCAGAATCAGCCAGCATCAAAATTATTATACAACCCCACAAAGCCAAGTTTCAACAGACACTGGGCTGTGTGGGCCTGTGCTCTCAGTACTGCATCAAGTGCAGCTGGACCCAGCAACCACTGAACCATGAACCCAAGCAACAGGGCTCATACCAATCAGATGTGGCTCAGTAATAATTTTCTGCTGCTTAATGAAGCGTAGTCATCAGCATGACTGATGTCACTAGAAGTGGCTCACAGGTATCTGAAGGAAACCTTGACAGCCAGGAGTGAAGTGAGAGGTAACTTAGCAGCCTAGGCCAAGGAGACCAGGACGCATATTGAGCTGTCCAATAACTATGCACGTAAAGCCTGAGAGCCCAAAACAAAAGAAAGCAAAAAACTGCTGAAGCAGAACCTTGGGCAACCGAGTAGAAATGCCAGCACTAACACCAGGCACAATGGGTTGAAACAAGGTGCTAGAGATAAGTGCTAAGGAAGCTACCACCAAACATCATACATGAATAAGCAATAACCACTGACCAAGGAATAAAGACCGTAAAAGGCTAATGGACAGAAGGGAAGGTGGAGAAGACTGACAGCAGGACCACGCTGTCCTGATGGGCTCTTGATAGATGTGTTCCAAGCATGCCCAGACCTCTCTGCACCACAGTCACCATGTGCCAAGTGCTTGTTTGATCTCTGCACTGTGGTAAGTGCTGCTGGGGGCAAAAGCAGTGCTGACCTGAGCTGCATGGCTAAGGAACATCATCAGATTCAGAGGGGCTGTCTTGGCAATGAGTGCTGGTTTGTAACCCAAATAAAGCCACTTCATTAGCCCTGTCTCCAACACAGTTTGGAAAATGTTCATAGTCTCAGAATGAAGGTCAACAGCCCAGCAGCTTTTCTTTAATACTGCATGGATGTGCTCACACAACTATGCAGCTGACAGAGCTTTCCATAGGGATTTCATAAGCCTGGGAGAAGCACATGTTACACGCAGTTTGCATGTGAGTGTATGTATGTCGTGTTTAAACACACACACAAAAAAATATCTAGTTATGGAACACGGTTTTTTTTCAAAACAAACTGTTTTTTGACAACATTTGCCTTCTGGTGGAAAAGTTGAGAGAACAAACACATGACAGTTGCTGGTCACACTGTACAAAGTGCCAGAAGAAAATGCTCAGATACTGTGGCAATAAAAGCAGTAAAGATCTCTGTGTAGTCCGTGGTCCCAGGCTCCAGGGAGAGAAGGAAGTAGAATTTAAAAATTGAAAGCCACCTAAGATAGAACTGGATGGGATGTGATGTGATGGGACACGATGGGATAGGTCACAACAGCATGTGGTCAGGTTAGCCAAGGTTGGTTCACACCTGTGACACACCTGAAAGCAGGCATTTCCTGAGGGAAAGGACCATGTGTCTTGGAAATGCAAAATGCTACATTCCTCAGGGAACACAGGGCCTCTGTGTATCTTGTTCACAGCAAGGGAAAAGGCTCACAGCCCCCACTGGGGCAGTGTGGCCAGCTGAGCCCCACCACTTAGCCTATAGCACCATGAGTACTCACAAGACTGGTGTTAAGTCATGAGGTTTCATTTGGGTTTTATGTCACATTTCTGAAAGCTTTTTCCTGACCATCCAACCCCCTGGGGAAATGCCTTGAAGGCAGACTGCCTGTGGCCATGTACACATTTTTCCATCACCTCCACTCAGCACCCTGTTGGCAGGAGTGTGGGGCAGGCATCAGCATCTGCAAGAGCTGCAACCAGCACCTGTGTCCTGCTGCTCCTCATCTTGCTCTCCTGCAGCTCCTTTCCACTCTCCCTCTTTCAGTGCTGTGCCAAGGTCCTGACCACCCAGGAAGGAAGAGGCAGAACCCTTTCCTCTGATGGCGACCAGAGCAGGAGTCTGCTTTTTACCACAAGTGGGGAGTATTGATGGCAGACCATGTGCCAGTCTGCCTCTGGGCACCTTCTGTTTCTCCTATGTCCACCTGAACCAGGGATCCTGATCTGCCAGGAGTTTCACACATGACCAGAAAAAGAGGGAAGAAGAAAATATCACTGGACTGGCACAGATTAGAATGTGGAAGAGTGACAAGCTAAGGGGCAGACCTGATGAACATCAATTGTCCTGAACTCCAGGAGTCAAACAAAAAAAGAAGAAATGAAACCAATTTAAAACACTATTTAAGAAAACTAATTAAATTTGCATTTTCTGCTTGCTGTTAGCAAGCTGTTTGCTTGCTTTCTGAACCTTTAGGGCACACTCAGATCATACTTTTGACACAAACTTATGGGTTAGAGACATCGCTGTTGAATGCCACCTGAAATTCTCACCTCACTGATGCTCTCTGGACCCTGAAATTTTGACCTGCCCATTCCTGAGCACAGACCCTGTCCCCTGGGCAGTGAGTATGGGCACAGGCCATACACTTGAGGTGCTTCCCACCAGCCTCTGCAGTAAGTCATCCCAGAGCTCTGCTTTGGGCATGCATGGACGCATGCCTTCCTCTGGGCATACTCCAGGCTTCAAAAACCCAGAGCCTGTGTTTCCATTTACAGTTAATTAGAAAGATGGAGTGCCAGCAGGACTGGATGTCTGCACCTTTTAGAAGAATAAATTATAAAGAGTTCAGACAGACTTCTACACAAAATAGGTCTAAGTGGGAATCCAAACCAAGCTCATTGTATTCTCAAGAAAACAGTCTTCATTAAGGAAAAATAGACAATTTATTTCTGTCTGTCCCATGTGATCACAATTACATTTTGTAAAACTATTCTGTTTTATTTCACTTGCAACAAATTTAAAGCCAAGTATTTCCCCACAGTTGCATCAGCCCAGCATGGTAGACCAAGAAACCCTGTTTGTAGCTGACCACAAATAGATTTCAGTGGTAACAGATGGATCTTCAGATTTTTGAGAAAAAAAATCCAGTTACTCATTTTGATGTCCAGTCATGGATTTAGGAGGCTAAATACTGTCTCTTCTGATCACACTGTCTATCAAGGCTTACAGGAAAAGCTTAAATTCTATTAACTTCAAAATAATAATTTATATAAGTGGGTTTTGATTTTTTTTCCATACTGGTCTTGAGAAAATGCAATCACATCACTGCAGCAGCATCATTTATTTATGTGATAGAAGTCATGTAAGATATTCTAAAAATGATAAAATTAGATTTTTGTTTTACACTGTAGCTTTCAAGCATGTGGCAGTGTATTGCTACTACATCAAAACTCCAGTTGAACTGTTTAATAAAATTACCAGAATATTTCACTTAAGGACTGTTGTCTTTCAATTAGAGAAGTTCAAACAGCAGCATTCAGATTCTGGTTCAAAGTCTAATTTCAAGGCAGTTAACCCAGTTCATTATATTGGTAAGCATTATTTAGAAAATTCAGATCCAGATCAGATCCAACAGCTCAGATTTGATTTACTGGATCAAATAGCCCTTTTTCAGAAACAGTTCTAGTACCTTAATCTGGGCCCTTCGTAACTAAAATATTTTAATTTCTTTTCTTTCACGGTTATTTAAGAAGTTTCCAAAGGTATACTCACAAAGATATTTCTTCTTAAATCATTTGCCAGAGGGAAGTAAGACAGCTGGGGATAGACATTTTTCATAAAAAAACAAAGCCTATCATTCAGGCATTAAAGCAAAGGCAGGTATTAAAAATAGTTATGCTGAAAGGTTTTCAGGATATAAACAATGAAAATAGCAGCTTTCTGAGGCATAACTTAGCTTTCATGCCTTGCATGAAAATCTGTGGGTCTAAGAATGAAATGGAAACCAATGGCTATATCCATTAGGAAATAGAGCATCAAAGACACTAGGGTCAGCTCATCTTTAAATGTTTAATACAGTTCCAGTTCACTACTTCAGTTCCTGCATCGTCAGCTCACAGGACATGCTGTGTCGTCCCCTCTGATGCAGAGAGCCCTAAGAAATGGAGCCTCTCACCAGTGTCACTTGTCTCTTTTCAAGGTAAAGTGCTAAGTAACCTAGAGGTTGATGCCAGAGCCACTCATGCCAGTCAGGTACAAGAAGTCAGCACTGGAAAAAGGCATGGCTTTAATCTTGCTGGTGCACTTGCTTCTGATGGAGTAGCCAAGTTTTGTGTTTGCAGATCACCAGCTAACTTCGTTGCTTCCCATGTGTTGCTCATAATGGTAAATATGTGGAGTACCACCATGATTTGCAGTGCCGACCCTTGAGGCCCTTGCCTGCTTTCTAACAGGTATGAAATGCTAATTCCCACCAGAACAAGAAAGGGGAGAAATAAAAAGGACCATCGTAATAGCTGACAGCTGGAATAATGAGAATCATAGAATGGTTTAGATTGGAAGGAACCCTAAAGATCACCTAGGGATTTTCCCCACAAATGAACTTAAAATTATTTATATAAAAGGTGCTAATTGTCCTAGGTTGAGTTTAAAATCTGCTGTCCAGACTTGACTTCACAAACTGTAATTTCAATGCTGTTGCACTTAGCTCACACAGCCTGAAGTGCCAGAAGGACTACCTGCCAAAACTTCAGCTTCACCTCCCTGTCTCTAATGTCCTAGTTACTGACTTCTAATACAAATCCCCAGGCTTACTACTGAAGTCAGACAGGCCTGGTGAAATAGTGTGGAGAATACTGTATCTTAGATATAGTATTTTTTTCAGGGCTGAGCAAAGCATGAAGGATTATAGAATCACAGAATGGTTTAGGTTGGAAGGGACCTTCCAGATCTTCTATTTCTGATCTCCCTGCCATGAGCAGGGTTACCTTCTACTAGACCAGGTTGCTCAAAGCCTCATCCAACCTGACTTAAACACTTCCAGGGATGATCTACAACTCCTCTGGGCAATCTGGGCCAGTGCCTCACCACCATTACAGGAAAGGATTTTTTCCTCATGTCTAGCCTAAATCTGCCCCCTTTCAGTTTAAAGCCAAAGAACCCCTTTGTCCTGTCACTGTATGTCTTTAAAATAAGTCCCTCCCCAGCTTTCCTGCAGCCTCTTCAAGTACTGCAAGGCCACTAAAAGGTCTTCTCCCTGAGAGCAGGAAGACACAGCAAGGTCAGATGGACTGGGCAAAGTAAAGGAAGTTGCCTTGCAAGCTGACCTCTCCACAACGTCTTGTTCTTCACCCAGTCCCAGTGGGTTGTTCACAAGATATTTCCTGAGTTTGGGCTGGCACCTGGGGCTGGGCAGCTCCTCTGGACTCTCTGGGCTGGGTAAAGGTGTCTGATCTGGCAGTCGAGCAGCAAAGGAGCAGAAGAAAGATATGGTCTTGCCTCTGATTCAGAGCTGTGAACACCCAGCCCTGAGACATAGTCAGGGATTGCTCCTGAGATGTTGCAACAGCTCCTGCAGCAGCTGCCAGGAATCTGACTACACCAGGGTCTTACTGCACTGGTCTGTGTGGGAACCAAGCACTCACAAAGCAATCTCTGCAGAAGTTATGGAATTAAGAGTGTAAAATGGGAAAAAAAAAAGGTAGTGCCCTGTCTAAGGCCAGGAGCCTTAGACACATGTGTGCCCATTGTGTCCTCTCTGAGGGACTGTACCCTTCCAAATCCATACCATGCTGAGTAAATATCCAGCTTCCCAGTAACGACTGGCTTTACCCTTAATATTTTGCTTCTGTCCCAATACTGCAAGACACTCAAGTGAGCATGGACAAGTGGGACACAGACCTGTGACCTCTATCAGCAAGATCATGTAGAGCCAGCTAACAGGCACAGAGCTGATGCTTTAATGGAGGAAATACTATTGGTAATAAAAAGAAGTTCTCTTGGTACAGAAGTGATACAGTCCAGCCCACACATAACATCAGCCCCACATCAGTCAGCCAGCTCCACTTTAGTGCCAGCTCACAGAACAGGAACAGCATTCTAGATGATCTCTCAGGTCCCTACCAACAGTACAGCCATTTCATGGTTTCTAAATAAATAAAAGCAACGGTTCCCAGGCTGCCTGTCCTCTCACACTGCATCTCCTGCTTGGTTTGGAAACAAGCACAGGCAGCAGAGTCAAGGGAAGGAACCCAGTCTCTTCCCTGGGGTCAATATACCGGAAATGGTCAGGCAAACCCACGGCCCCTCCTGTGGCAATCTCTGCTATCAGATCTTGATCAGACCTATAAGTAACTCGTGGTCTTCTACTCTGCCTCTCACTACCTGCATCGCAATGAGTTTACAATAGGAACAATATGAAAAGTTTTAAAATGAAGTTTGGAATTTGTTATTATTATGATAGCCAGTCCCTGGCTCCAGGGCAGGTACTACGTGCTCCCCTGCAGAATGTCTCATGTTGGATGTGTGGCCTGTGGCCTGCCAGATGGCCCTGGCGTCTGCTCAGAAGACCGAGCTCCTTCCTAACCACTATGCTGGATCCACACCTCCCTGTCAGAAATTTCCGGAGCAATAACTGGTTCTGCCAAAGAAATCCTACATGCTTGGGATGAGAGCAGAGGTAGCCCAGATGTTTGCATGTAGCTTGCTGCTTAAAGAGGATACCACCAGCTTGCCTCTGAAAACATGACCACCTGAGAAGTTCTGGCAGACCACTGTGGTAACACTGTCTGGCACCCATGCAGGGAAACAAGTATTTTGACTTCACTGTTTGCTTCTTCTGAAGACTATTCCTGCTCAATAATCACTAAAGCATTTCTACAAGTCCCACTGACTTCAAATAAATGTACCTGCAGGTTTCAGTTTAAGTGCTGTGCCAATACATACTGGCTAAATATCAGCTAAGGAATACAACGTAGCTTTGTTCCTGAAAAAGAATGCTGATATTTGAAATGCCTCACATAATTAATTTTCTATCCTTGATCTTAAAACCAGACATACTCTAATGTATGTTTTGTGTCTTAACACTTTGTTTGTACCTATTTCAAGTATATTTCTTTTAACTCTATTTTCTTTTCTCTCTTTGACGTCAGGCTGGATTTCCAAGAATCTTTTAAATCTTTCCTTTGGTTGCCCTTATTGAATATTGCTTGATCAGAACCTATAGTAGCTTTTGTCAAAAGTGACCATTCTGCAGTGTCAACAACACTGACAGCAGTAGCATGGCCATAGCCAATTTAGATGCCTGATGATCCTGAACATCTTACACTGTAATATTTAGTAATTCTCAGTTATTGTAATTAACTTATTACCTCAGAACTAAGAGAATCCACAAGTATTTGTGTTTGTCCTATGTACTACTACTTGATAGTGTGGTTTCAGGGTTAAGAACTGGGTATCTTTACTTGATGACCATCCCTGATCACTTGCAATTGTGGGGGATAGGTCTTGATGATCCCACTGGTTTCTTTGGGCCTCTAATTTGAAATCTTTTAAACCTGCTTAAATCTTTTAAACCTAGCTTATGCAGTCCTAATCAGGAACAATATAATTTATAATGATATTACAACCTATCAACCAAAAAAAGAATCCTCAGTTCCTCTTTTTGTGGACAAATAATGCCTCCCCCTTTAATCCATCAATAGTTGCTAAAGAGCTGAATTCTTCAGTCTTTCAAGAAGGGTTTTGCAGCTTCTCATCTGCAAAACCTGGGTACAAGGTTTTCTAAAATATATTGAAGACACCTATGAAAGATGACCAAGAAAATTGTGTTTGGGTATCTTATCTAGCAACTCACACCAGCAAACCATCTAAAAAGATCCACACTTCCACTGTGAAACTTTTAAGGTCCCTAAATTGAAAAACAGATGGCTCTTAAAATGAGAATAAAACCATGTTCTATTGCATTTCAGCCCTTTGCTCCTTAAGTCTTAGGATATCCTCTATAGGACTATATTTAGTATTTATACCTGAGACTGTGGAGAAACCTGATTCTAAGGCTACATGCATCTGGATGTAACTATATATGGCCTGTCTTTCTTTTGCTAGAATTTTGCCCATGAATGGGTAAACCTGAATGGCTGAAATTTCTTGCTGCCTAGATAACCTGGCCATGCCCGTGCAAACAGATTCTTATGTATATATAAGAATATATATATGTATGCTGGCCCAGGGTCACAGGCATACTCGGTCTGACACTGAGTGGATGCACGTGGATCAAATGACAGAGTGTGGCACCTGCTCAGTGTGGCAGATGACACCTCTCCAACGCATTGGATTTACTGGGCATGGGATTGTTACCTCTGCAGCTTCTGGGCACCTCCGGCTGAAGCGCATATGCCACACTGTGGGTGTGCTGAGCAGGAAAGCCTGGATGAAACACGAGAATTCTGGTTTGTAACACTGAATGGGCCTAATAAATATTGCAAGGAAGGAAACACATTCAGTTTTAAGTATAACTTAACACTGGTTTTGCTTTAGAGAGTCCTACAATAGCCCTGTTCTAGCTACTTTCCATATTAGTTGATAATGTTGCAGGCATTTGTCAAGTTGCAGACCTAACATGAAACACCCCTTTGCAGGTGTAGAAAGAATTTGTATCAGAGGTGTAACACACACATACTGCAGTGTATTGTTTCATAACAAACATACCAAAGGAGCTTTAAAACCAAATTCCTACCCAGAGGCTACAGAATAACTCCAGTGTTATAATGCAAAGAAGCACCTTTTCCTCTTATTATGAAGGAAAAGCCCACGGTGAGATCTTTCATTTAATTCCCCATGTTTACCACTAGTTCTTACTGAAGGTGCTCATTTGATCAAGAGACTACAGATACCATATCCTGGATCTTAGGCTACTCCAGTCCTCACTTACATATTGATTATGGCCATACAGCAGCAAGCACTTATAAAATGTATTTGCTGGGAACTGTGTTTAAGTCAAAACGAGTGTTTGGCTCCCTCTGTGCCATCAGGGTTCTGAAGTTGATGACTCAGTATTTAGTTTATAATTATTTGCTTTACATTTTTTCTGTTTGCAAATGCTATTTAAGCTAATTGTGCCCTTACCCCAGCAGACTGTAGCAACAAAGGACTGTAGGAAACAAAGGGTTTTCTAGCTTTACACACTTCAGCTACTCTTCTTTGAAGTAAGAGTAGTGTGAAGTGAGTGATGATGAACACTGATGCCTAAAACACCTATGGACACTAGATTAATGTGCAATGCAATGCACTTATGCTTCTCACTACAGCCTCCAGTCCACTAAAAAATGCAGAAGACTGCAATTGCCAACACTGTTTGCCATCTCTGATTACTGCCCATGAAAAGCAAAGGTCAGCACATTACACCTGATCAACCCAGGAGGTTAGAACCTTGCCTGTAGGCTGGAAAGAGGGAAGGTTTTGAGCCAATCTGAATGGGGTGGGTTACCACCCGATGACCTCAGAGCACTTTGCAGAGAAAGCAGTCCCACCAAATGAGAACACAAAAAGGTGCTGAGAGCCTGAGAAAACATATCTGTTCTCCAGCAAGCTGTTTGGCATGCCCTCAGGAGCAGGACTTGATCTCACAACCCTTCTAACCCCTGCTGCAAAAGGCATATGAGAGACCCAACCTCAGTAGCAATGCACACCTTGGAGTGCAGCTACTGCTCCCCACTCAGACCCTACCCAGGGATCACTTTAGGGGAGAGCAGTGCACCCTCTTTGAATGCACATAGCACCCAGTCCTCCTCAGTGCCCACACACTGCCTACCCAGATGACCCAACACGGGTGATGATGGCACTCCCACCACTTTGTCAGCTGTGTCCTGAAAAGGTCTTCAACAAAGCAGCTGCCCAGCAGTACCCACACAGATATTAATACAGGACAGCCCCACCAGCTGATGATCTGGGGAGCTGCAAGCATGCCTGCACACTGCCCTCTGCTTGTGACAGAAACCTCAGAAAGAGGAGAGGGAAGTCTACATGGTGCAGACGTGACTTCTCTTGTGTACACCGTTATGTCTTTCATGTGTTCAAGGGTGTGTGACATGATGAGGTAAGAGGGACAAAACAAATACATCAAAGCCAGTGATGGTGGTAATCTGAACAAAGTGCTGCTGCAGAGGGAAGGCAAATGGGACCAGATGGGATCACCCTCACAGGGTCTATTATCAGACTGTTCTCCAGAAAGCACACATATTTAAACCAACTAAAAATGGTGTAAAAGTGGATCAAAGTATTTACTTGCTTTCTTACAGCTGCTTTTCTGCAGGTTTCCCTGACTCATCCTACTTGGCAATGTAGCAGAGAGAAGAATTTCTGGGCCTTGGGCACCAGTGCTGTATAAATCACCATTGTGCAAAGACCACAGGAACACAGGAACTCCCTGGGTTTTCCCCAATTTCTGCTGCTCTGGTTACTTTCCCCTTTCAGCCAAGCCCACCTATTGCTGATCAGCAGGGTTAAGAGATTGACACTGAACTGTCAGCACCTTTTCAAATGTCCATCCTGGGCAATAACCTACAACCCAGCTCTGCTTGCAAAGCCTATGTCTGTATGCGAGAAACGGAGTTACCTGGAAGAAACTGTCTATTCTACCATAGTGCTGGTAGAACTAGAAACAGGTTGCTTTTCTTCCCACTTCTTGTTTACCCACTTCTTGTTTACCCAAACCACAGGAAAAAAAAAAAAAAAGTGACACTAAGAAGGTCTGTACACTTACAGATAAGAGCACTACTGCTACCTGTCCGCTTGAGCTGCTGCTGAGAAACCAGCTCACTGGGAGCCATATTCCCAGAAGTAAGTTTCAACATAAAACCAGGCATCATACAAATAACTCTCACCCTAAAAGATGGAGCATTAATGCTCTCCTACTCTGCAGCTTCTGCCAGAGCTACAAACTGATCCGTGCTGCTTTCCTCCTAATGCTCTTTTTGCCACTGGCACTAGAGCAAGCCTGTGAAGAGGGGGCTAGCACAGTGACCTGAAAAGCTGATCACTGCCTTTTGTACAACAGTAGCTTCCCCATCACACAGCTCACCCTGGAGAAGATAATAACGTGTGGTGGCCCTGGCCATACAGCCCTGGCAGGCCAGTGCCCTGGTAGAAAGCACTTCTGGCCAACCTCCCTTTGGAGGGGCTGAAAGGACATCAGGGACTGTTGGTCTGGGAGAAGCACCTCAGGCAAGAAAGATTCCAGGGATGAAACACAAACAAGAAAAAGAAAGAGAGAAGACTAAATGGGGAAGGACACAGGTGTGTGTGCAGAAGAGGTGATGGGTGTTGGGGAGGGGATGAAAGTGGAGTCACAGCACATGATTCCCTGCTTAGTGCCCCCCCTCTGCATTAGTCTGGCTGGTCCCAGAGAAACCAGAGCAGGGCTGCCCATGGCTGGAGCTGCAGCAGGCTCGGGGCAAGGACATGCCTCCAGATAAGGAGATAAAAATGAATACCAATGACTGGATACTGTGCACATCCCACAAAGAGCAAAACCGAGAAGGCTGAGCAAGGGCGAAGGAAGCAAACTCCAAGCTGCATCTGTGCCTTTGCTAAGTGAAACTCTGCACAATTCATGTGAATATTTTCCCACTTCTTATTGAGTCATACTAACTTTCACTTTAAGAAGCCACCAGAGTTAGCATAGCCCTCACACACCACTGTGGAAATCCTGTATCTGCTATTGTAAGAGACCTATTATTAGTGAGGCATTATTATTATCTGTCATTTGGATTATAAGCTATTTTACTGTGAGCCAGTTCATGTGGACTGCTCTACATCAAGTTCCTAACCCTGCCACCACTACTAAATTTCCACATGTATACATTAATTTTGGGATCAGGATCCAAGGAGGCTTTAATGAAACTCAGCAGCACTCCAGGATGTGTAACAGTGCCCCCCATTCTGGAGACTAAACTCCATCAGGAGTTGTGCCCACTACAAAGTGTGAATAATCATATTGCCAGGTTTGAGCAAGGAAAGGATCTTGAAGTTGTAAGAAAAGAGTTTCAGTGCCTGCACTGTGAGGTAAATGTAACTGATCCTCCTCTCTGCTCCTCTGCATACAACTAATTCTACCATCTCTCCAGGTTTTTCAACCAAAGGGACCTTAAGGATGCCTAGAAGATACGGCTGGAGGTGTGGGCAGGGGCGGGGGGGTAATTGCCACTGCAATTGCCAACCCCAAGCTTTGAAGGATGACTTGGTTTGGAGCTGCTGGAGTCAGACCAAAACCACTGACCCTGCCTAGGGAAGAAATGGGGGCGAGAAATGTGTTTGTGGGTCCTCTCTTCACCCTAATACCCGAGCAAAGGGGAACAGGTTTAGTGAGACAGACAGCAGTGGCTACAAAGGGGAATGTTTCTTACAGTCACTGTGCACAGCATAGGGAGGCAGCAGGTTGATGGGGGAGAGATCATCTTCAGGCCCCTCTATCACTGAAGGGGGCCCCTTGGGAGGCGTCTTACCGGTGGGCAGGGGCAAGGTGGAGACCATGTTGAGCAGCACCACGCAGACAGCCACAACATCCCATAACTTCATCTTAGATCTCCTTCCAACACGGGCCCCTGGCAGAAAGGAGAGACAGGGTTAGCCCCGAGCTGCTGCTCTGTCCCAGTCCTGCCCCTTCCCTGCCAGCCCGGTGAAAAAGGTGGGCAGCTTCACACCCCAGATCAGCCTGTTCCCCTGGATGGGCCCAAGGACAGAGCAGAGGAAAACAACCCATGCCCAGATCAGCCTCCCACCCTTGTTGCCTCCCAGAGCAAGGGAGGTGGGCTTTCCCCAGCAAGAGGTGTGCAAGAGGGAGTTGCAAAATAGAATGGCCTCGAGCCCCATTATGTCCAAGTGAGGTCCTTTGGAGGTTGTGGGCAGACAGGTCTCTGGAGTCTGCACCCAGGGATGGGGTGGGGGGAAGGTGACCAAGCTGACGTGCTGGCAGGCAGGTCACCTTGTGCTTGTCCTCCTTCAGCATGCATACAGAGCCAGGGCACCTGTCTCCAGGTTGGGATAGGGAGGACGAGCCTGATCTGGGGTGCTGGGCTGTGCAGCTTTGTGGTGCTAAAGGTAAACCTTCTTTTTCCTTTCCCTCTCCTCTCCCTTTCCACTTTCTTCCTTTTTTTTTTTTTCCCCCCTTTCCTAGTCCTCTTTCTCTTTTTCCTTTTCATTTTTCTCTCCCTTTCTCTCTCCTTACTGTTTTCCTCGCCAGCTTTTGTTTCCCTATCTTCTTCCTTCGGTCCTTCCTCTCCCCTTTCTCTTTCTTTCCTTTCCCCCTTTCTATTCCTGTTTCCCTTTCCCCGTGTTCAAATATTTCCTTTTTCCTTCCCTTTTCTCCTTTCTCTTTCCTTTTCCCTTTTCTCCTTTTTTCCAGCTGCCCTCCCTTTCATTATGCTCCCCTTCTTCCTCCTCGTCCCCCTCGTTTCTTCTCCCCTTCTCTTAATTTCTCTTAAATCCCCTCGCCTTCTCTTAATTTTCCCCTCCTCACTTCCTTCTCCTCTGCTTTTCCTTTTCTTTTCCTGTTCCTCTTTCCTTCCCATCTCCTTTCCCTCTTCTTTTTTCCTCTCGCCTTTCCCTTCTGTTCTTCTTTTCTCTTTCCTTCCCCTTTTTCTTTCTCCTCGCTTCCAACTCGCCCCGCCCGCATCAGCACCCTGCCCGCTGCCCGAGGATGACAAGTTGCTCCCAGCCCGGTTCGGCCCAGCCCGTAGAGCACCACAGGGAAGCGTCGGGAGGGTTTCGGGGCGCAGCTGCCCCTCGGTGCTCGCTGCTGTCCCCGCCTCGCCCGATGCCTTCGCACCTCGCCGGGTACGGGGGATAGTGGGGCTGCCCTGTGCCCCCCTCGGAGGGTGCCCACCCGCCCTGCCCCTGCCTCTCTCTCACCTCTGAGCTGGTCTCGCCGGACCCGAGATGGACATCAACGCCGGAGAGCCGAGCGGCCGGACGGGCGATACATACGGGCCAGGTCAGGATCGGGACTCTCCTTGCGCAGGGTGGTGTGTGTGCGAGGGAGACGTGTGGAGGAGGAACAGTGGGGGGACACACAAGGTCGCAGGTCTGGATGGAGGCTGAGGGAAGCCACCAGCACAATCCCCGGCAGCCTCCCCCGTCGCCGCCGCAGGTGCTTGTGTCCCCGGCAGGAGCGGCGTCGCGGGGGTCTCTGCCCGCTCCGGTCCCGAAGCCGCGCTCAGCAGCGGCGAGAGCGGCCCGAGCCGCCTGGCAACGGGAGCTGGCTCTGGGTGCTGCTCTTGGGACCCTGGCTGGAAATCTGAGAAAGACACTCCATCAACAACTGCGGGGAGTCAGATGAAGACATCAGGGCTCCTGTAACGCCAGCTGGTCCAGCACCGCGGGGAGCCGCGCACCGCTCGGACACGCACGCAACGGCGGGAAGGGAAAAAAATAAATTAAAAAAAAATGAAAAATCCCCCCAAAACAACACACACACCAAGAAAAAAAAAAGGCACAAAAAATCCCACCCCAGCTAAGGAGGGGAGGAAAAAATAAAAATAATAATAAAAAAATCAAACCACCCCCTTCAGCCTGCTGTGAGAATGAGAAGAGGCCGGCGCTGGGATTCGTAGAGCCGGTAGCAGCAGCAGCAGCGAGGCTTCTTCCTCCAGATCGGGGGTCCCGTCGCGGCGAAGGCTTAGATCCAAGCGGGAGAGTGGCGGGAGCGGCGGGAGGCCGGGCGGGTGCCGGGGAGATCCCCCTTGGCTGCCCGAGCTGGGTTTGGGGTCACCGGGCTCCCCGGGCGCCGGCGGGGCTGGGCGGGGGGGCGGGGGGAGCGAGGTGGGCTGGGCCGGGCCAGGCGCGGAAGGCGCCGCGGCCGCTGGCGGAGGGAGCGCGGAGCCGGACGCACGGACGCGGGGGCTTTGCCAGGGCAACTCGGCGCCGCAGATGGATTTATAGGGCCCTTTGGCAGTGACGCGCCCTCCGCTGATTCGCTTTCAGACCCAAACACACGCTGGCCCCCCGCGCCGGACCCCGCGGAGCCTCCAAATATCTCCCGGCTGAAGTCACCGAACCGACATACCGTGGGTTGCGCGACTGCCTGCGCAGTCCCGCGGCACCCGCTGGCCCCCGCGGCGGGACCAGGCCGGGCCGGGGTAACCTAACACCGCGGTCCCTCCCCAGCGCCGCTCCTCTGCGCTCCCGTCGCCGCGGACAGACGGACCGACAGAGGGACCGACGGAGGGCGGCGGGTACGGGAGGGAAAGGAAGGCGGACCCCTCTGCGCCCCTCGCAGGTGCCGCCGATGCGGGGTCCCCCGCCGCTGCGGGGTCCCCCGCCGCTGCGCTGCCCTCCTCCTCACGCACTCCCCCCCCCCGCCGCGCAGCCTGGCCCCTGCGCGGGGGGCGGCGGCGGCGGCTTGACTCTCCGGAGTCCGCTGCAAAGTGGCTGTAAACAGTCTCGGCTTTCAGCCCCGCGCCGTGTATTTATGACTCACCCAGTTGTCCGGAGGTATGAGGTCCTCATGTCGCCGATGCTATGAAATTAACGCGGCGCAGCCCGCGCGGGCGGCGGGGGAGAGCGCAGTGCTTGTGCCACCGCCAACAGACTGCTCTGCCCGCCCTGCGCCGCTGCGTTTTAAAAAGACAATTTTTTGCGTTGGTTTTTTTTTTTTTTTTCCTGCTGAGGGGGGAAATACACGGAGGGTGCTGGGGTATGGGGTGGAGCAGCCAAACCCCTGGGACGCTCCGCGCTGATACAGCGCCCAGCACCGGAGTTCGGGGCGAGGGGAAACGCGCTGGGCACGGCCGAGCCGGCGGCGGACATGCCCCGAAAGTTGCAACCTCGTTGTGGGCTTGTTTCCCTACCCACCCCATCCATCACCCCACCCCCGGTTGTATGTATCTGTGTGGTTATGGTTGTGCATTCGCACGTGTGCGCAGAGGCTCGTCCCTCTCTCCCGAGAAAGGGCAGCGAGAACTCTCCCGACAGCCCCGCCGGTGCCCGCTGCCCGGTCCCGGCCCCTTCTGCAGGCGCGGCTGTTGCTCGGGGTCCGGCAGGGAGGGGATATGGGGATCCGCGCCCAGACGTGTCCCTCCCGGGCACCCCCAGCGGCGCCGTGAGGTGCCTTTACCCATCTCTTTCTCCAGACCCACCACGGCTACTGTATACCCCTTCCTTTCCCATTCACCTTTTCTTTCTTCTTCTTCGCCTCCTCTTCCCCTTTGCCGTATTGCCCCGTGTATGTCCCAGACAGCCCAGGCCCCACAGTGAGAGGATGGAGGAGGCAGGTGGGACCAACTCCCTCTGTCTGTCCTGGGTTTCTGAGCTGCATTCCTTGCTGCATTCCTTGCTCCAGTAGGATGAGAACCTCAGGCATGAACTCCAGTCCCAGGTATGTGCACATCCACAATGTTGTTATCTCTTCTTCATCAATATTAAGTGTGCAGGATCCTCCCAGCACTACCAGTTCAGGAGGAGTTCTCAGGCCAGGGGCTGTAGGTCTGCAGAGGGGGTTAGGGACACCTCACAGGGTATAATGGGAGTCAGGTGCAATCCCTGTGCTCTCCACAGAGTAGTGAAGGTTTTTAAGATTTATTTATTGGAAATTAGGAGGGGTCTGCTAATGTCATCTGGACAGACTGCCAAGATAAATATTGCTGCAGGAGGCATCTTCTAAATTTCCACCAGGTGACAATATGGAGAGATGAACACATGTCCTTGTGGAGCCCATTGGGCAGCATGGCTTTTCCATTGCTGCAGTCATTTGCCTGGAGAAGGGAAATTTCACAGATATCTTCCAATAAATGGGGCATATGTGATGGACTGAGCAGCCTTCCTTGGGAATGTATCCCCCTTGCTACCAGAGCAACAGATTTGCAGCTCAGGTATAATATCTAAATGAACTAATTTATTCGAATAAAAATAAAAATAAAAAAAATCAGGCTGTTTATCTCCATAACTGTCCTATTTGGGCAAAGACTAATTTGCATGAAAGGAGTTTATTATAAGAACAGCAGAGTAAAATACTCCCCGAAAGTTACCTCCTGTTACAAATTTGAAACAGTACTGAACAGCAATAGTAATTTAAAACTCACCTTTTTTTTTTTTCAGTACAGACAGTCCCAGTGACAGGCACCTGGAGTAAAAGGTTCTAAAGTTAAGCCTCTTTACAGACAACAACAGACGTGGGGAACAATGGCACAACAAGATGTTAAAAAGAAACAGGATATATGATACCTGTACAATGAAGACACAGGCATCTGGTGAATGCACCTTTTTTTCATATATATATGTGCAGAAAGTGACAGGAGAAGATATTACAAGACACAATGGTCAGTTTGGCTCAGCATACCATGGTCAGGTTGTGCTGCCTTTGCCATGAAGTTATTATAGCTTAGGTGTGAGATGGGTGATGGATGAAAGTCCTGTATGCACAAAGTGCTGTATGCACAAAAAAGCCATTCCAAGCTCCCAGTCTGAACAGAGCATGCAGAAAGGTTAGAGGAATGCATGTATTGTGATGCCTCTGTTAGGGGTCAGGGGCTGAGACATACTGAAATTCATGTCTTGGTTACCTCATTAACATGTAATGAGATGGAGTCCTATTATTTTAACTAAAATGCCATTAACTAAACCTTTACTGCATATAGTGAATCAAATGAGCTGAATGCATTATGCTCTTGCACGGGTTTTGTTGGTGCAAAGCCACTAATTTTCTGTAAGTAACATCAGGTAATGAAGCCAAGACAGATTGTGTATCTGTAACACTGCAGGAGTTTATTTTCCCTTGCTATTAAAAGCTGCTGAAAGTCCCATTTCTAACATGTGCGTTATTCAGATCATGTGAACCCTAGTGGAAGGAAATGTTATGCAGATGTCTTAGCTGCAATAATAGGATGATTGAAATAAATGTAGAGTAAACCTGCTAGTTCTTAATCGCAAAAACAAAGTACCTGCCTCTCCCTGAACTGCTCTTGGAAGTCTCTTGGTAAGGAGGGTTACCTAAAGCCCTGTGCACTCTTGCTTTGTGCAAACTAAAAAGTAGCTGCAGGAAAATTTCCATCATTCTATTAAAAGCTATCAAAAGAGACAAAAGCTTAAGAATTTATTATATATTTCTACAGAGATCTTGAAGTTTTAAGCACGAGTGTTTAGGAACTGCTTGAGATAAAACTTTTTTTGCTGAAGGAAAAAAAGAACTTCTGCTGCGGGGAAAAAAAAAAAGCCAGCCCCCTCCCCACCCCCCCAAAAAAACCACACCAACCAACAATCCACCAACCAAAAAAACCCACCCCAAAACTAGAAAACAAAATGACCCATTCAGAACTAAATAAAGTGTGTCTTGTAGAGGTTGCTTCTTTTAAAACAAGCTAAAAAGCTGCTTAACATTGTGCAGTATGGCCTCATTTTTTTGTTTGTATACGTCAACATGATGTATAAATCTCTTAAGATGTCAAGCGCTCCATATTGTAATTTCTAGTTTACCTTTGAAATATGAAACATGATTGCCTAGTCACAGTATGACTGCTCAGGCAATAAGCAGTTGTTTCATTGGTGTTATTAATGGAGGATATGTGCTGTTAGTGAAGCAAGTGCCCTTGGAAGTCATCTGAGCACCACGGAAATGTGCTCAGCGGCTGCACCCCTGAGGAAGCTGTTGTTTCAGGCTACAGCTGCCTGATCCTGTCTGATATTGAGTGCCCTTGGTCATTCCTGGATCTGTAGGAGATCCCTGCAGGACAGGACTATTTAATGAAACTCAGTTTTGAGCATCCAGTTCCTTTCTTTGATTTAAGAATGTTAAGGTTTGTATGAATTCATGTGTTTTGGGAACACAGGTGGCTCTGCTCTGGCATCTAGTGCTGGACCTGCCATTCCTTCAGCGTGTGATACATGCATTATGATGACTCAACTGGAGATCAAAGCATGAAACCCCACTCTTGATAAGAAAGGACCCACAGAGGTATCCCCCTGAGCAGTGCAGGTCTGTTGGGGCCCATGAGATTTTGTTCATGTGCTCAGTCCATGATGGAGCCCAGACTACTTGCATTGCTCAAGCAATCTAGTTAAAGCTGGCCCTAATTGCTGTATTTATTAGAGTTATTATGAGCCAGTGCCAAGGTCTGTTCTTTAGCCTGGGGTCCAACTGCTGCTGTTTGACCACATCCTTCCCGTTCCCTCTAGGAGAATGACTCCATGCATGTGGCTGTGGATGGCTCCTGGCACCTGGAGACTCCTGCACCCCTGTGGGGATGGAATAGCCTAGGATGGCACGGGCCCCAGCATGTTAGCAACCATTCTCCTAGCATGATAGTATCAATGATTTGGCTTGGCAGTGTTTACTTTCCCAGGATAGGTACAGCCAGCATGTCTCCACGTGCTTCAGGCAGACCTCCCACTGTAGTGGAAACAAGTCTTAAGCAGGGGCTCTTGTCTTGCTAGGGTGTAAGAAGCAGAGAAGACACCCAGTTTCTAAAATTAGTCTAAGATGTAGCAAATAGGGCTTAAAATCAACCTTAACTTTTCTTCTCTTTGGGTAAATATTTGCAGAACTTTATTGTAAATACTTGGTCATATTGTTTAACTTGTATATTAATAGGTAAAGATTAACATGTGATGGGGAGCACTGTATGCAAATTGTGTTTAACAGTTCATCTGGCCAGCTTCCTGTGCCCTGATTCCCTGCATAGCTGAGACTCCTTAATCCTTTAGGAGGAATGTTTCAGGGAAATACTAGCAGATCATACAAAGCTTTTCTGCTAAAGCCTTTCATGCAGTAGTTTTCTAGCACAAAGCTACACAAAGGAGGAAGGAATCATGAACTCAGGACCTATTCTGGTTGCATACTTCAAAGAACAGCCTGATAACATAGTGCTCAAAATTTGATAATTAAATATAATTGTAAACAGCTGTCACATGCAACTACTATGTTAACTGGCATCCATCACAGCTGCATTTGTATTATGCTGCCACTGGGATCCTGGGGTGTTTACTCTAATATCAGAATGTGTCACCTTCTGAGAGATTAGGAGATCATAAAAGCATGAGGGCAACATATTTGTCAGGGTTGAAGGTCCCTAATCTGTGCCAAAAACAGCCAAGAGGAGCAAGCTATGCAGAGGGACAACTGGAACAAGCTGTGGTATTTTGCAAAAGCAGTGAGCTTTTCCACTGGGATTCACTCTTCCAAGGTTTTTTTTTCTGTATTTCTGAATTTGTATTCTATTGTCAGGTGTGAGACATAAGGAAGGTAATTTATAAAAATTCATTAGTCCATTAAATTTCCGCCAGGTCAAGCTGGAATAAACAAAACCAATGAAACCCTCAGATTTACAAGATATGTAGTAGAAGCTTGTCTCTTTTGGATGAGCATCTCTCTCAGTCTGCTACTAAGAACAGGAAGAAGCCTCTCAGCAGTCCAGATGGCTGTGATGCATTCAGTAGAGCATTCAGCTGCTTGCAGATGGCAGACTTGTAGCTGTACCTGCATTGTTCTTGTAAACCACTGGAATGTCAGATGGCTGTGGTTGTCCCTAGCCTGGGTGGTTAGACAGATATTTTTGTAAGGGTGAGAAGAGACACATCATAAATGGGATATAAATCTGCTCCTTGCTTATGTGTATGTTGTCATATAGAGACAATTGAGTGATACTTTTTCTCTCCTTGCAAATGTGAAATTATAGCAGTGTTTGTTAATTTTTTTTTTTACATAAACATTTATAACGTGTGCTGACCATCAGCTCACAATGCTTTAACATTGGAAAAACTTCACTATTACTGAAGCTAGAAACATTTATTTGACATTTTTTAATATACTTTCACAGAGCATAAGAAGTTGCAAATTCTGAGGAAATAGTTCACAGGTAGAACAATGATGATTAGACCTGTAAACTTCCCCATGTGAAAATGTTCTTCAGCAGTTAGGAAAAAAGTTCTCATATCTTGATGCTGCAATCTGGGACAAAAATGCAAACTGATACATTTTATTTATACCAGGCTCCTTTTAAAGTCATTCAGCATGAGCCAGTCACTTTTGCTTTGATTTTTGTGAAGTCTTTGCGTGGATCTTGCGTAAATATCTATCTCTGTTCTCAAGGAAAAGTGTGGGGTACTGGAGCACACTCCTGCCTACATCTCTGAGCTATTCATTGGTTAGTAAGACTCTGAAGTGCAATGATGTATGTGATCTTCAAGGAGGTTCCTCTGAAGATTATGCTTAGCATCTCAATTCAGTATAGTGCTGAAACCTTGACTTTGAGCCAGGGATGATTAGCAGACTTAGACACAAGCAAGTTTCCTGCTGAATTAGTCCCTGGATCTTTAAATATCTCAGCATGAAGTTAGGTTCACACTCCTTTTGTGCAGGCAAAGTGAAAAAAATAGACAGAATAAATCAGCAAACTCAAATAAGAGTTCAGCCATTTAGGAATGTAGAGGCGAGTAAGTGAGGGAAGGTGTGAAAGAATCCCAAATTTACAGTAAAGATATAAGCAGCCATTTTTAGGCTGGAAAGAAATGTCATAAATGTTATAATTTGCAACACATCTTCTTAAAAGCAATAAAAAAAAATCTTACTTATATCTTGGCATGGTAGGATGTTACAAGGCTTCATGGAGAACTGTCAGGAAATTTACTACAAATGTTTCTGAGTATCTGCTACCTTAGGTCCATGAAAGTCAATACAAAATCAATATTGGAAATTGTGTCTGCTTTTCTTACTCCAGCAGTATTTCTATTGGCTTCATTATGATGATTTCCTGAGGGACTGGTTGCTTCCAGAGTCAGTGTGCTGTTGCTGGATGAAGCATAGTTCCAGCAGGCTCGTGCAAAAGCTGCTTCCCATGGAGAATTAATGCTGTCTTGGATCAAGTCACCCCCTCATTCCCACTCCTTCTCTTTTCAAACCCTTTTCCAACATTGCTGTTTCCATAAAATATCTCACCTGTGCTCTCTGAGCCACTGCATCAGCTTTTTGAGAACTTGTGGTGTTCCTGGGGGAATGAAAATGAGAAATGGAAACAAGAAGTTATTTTTTGAAAGAAGAAGTTCACCCTTGTGGAGGAATTAACATTGTATCATCATTATCTAAGATCTGAAGGAATTAACTTTTCTGGAAATGGGTAAAAGGGGAGTTTCCCCACAGTCTTCCTTCATTATACTGCCCTTCATGTTCTTCCACTGGGACATTTAGAAAAGAGCCAAGATAAAACTGGCAGATCTCCTCAGGGAGAGCATGTGCTATCATGGTGAGAGCTGTTAAAGGTTGTTGGTTCAATTATTTTATTGGTATCAATTATTTTTTCCTAGGTATGTTCAAAGCAAAACTTGTATTTTCAGAGGGTAATGAACCTGTATTCCAAGACCGTCCCTTTGCCTGTTCAGGAAAAAACCTCAGTCCTTTGCTATAGGAATGGGGATCTTGCCTTGGGGAAAAGCCCACTGAAAGAGATTGAGAGAGAGGAGCTGTAAGTTAGCTTCTTTCCACCTAATTTCTGGTGGGCAGCTTGGGTGCCCAAGTGAGAAGCCAAATTGCCACAGGCTTTTTAAGGAACGCACAAAGGGCACAGCTTCTGCAAAAAGCCCTTTGGCCCAGTTAAGAGCCAAGCAGTAGCTCTCTATCTATTCATTGGTGTTAGTAAAAAGCAGAGGTGGCCAGTCTGATAAAAAGCATCTCTGCAAAACAAGCTTGGATGCTGACAGGATGGGAGCCAGGGAGAGAGGACTTGTTTTCTGATGCTTGGATATGCATTGTCAGGAGCCCTCAGAGGTGTGTTTTTCACACCAAGCATTTGTTCTGTGTGCTGAGATGGCTGATACAAACATTCACATCTGTATGGAAATGTACACATGTAACACGCAGTTCACTGCAGTGCTACAAGTCCTTCTGGCTCCTTCCCTGCAGCCACTGCTGCTGGGATGGCTCACCCCAATAATTTCTGAGATTTTTATGGCCTCATTTTGCTCATTAGATATTCCTTCTCCAATATTTCCCAATAGCAAAATAGCCAGAGGGGACTTTGCTATGTTTCTTCTGGTGTCAATACTGCCAGGTTTTCTTTGCAGAAAGACTGCAGGCAGCATTTTGCAGAAGCAGGTGTAAGCCCAAGGAGAAACAATGGATCTTGGCTTTTTTCCTGGCATCAAAGGAAATGCATGTGCATGTGCATCCTGGCACCAAAGTGCATGCAAGTGCATGGGAAAATGTAAGGGTATGGGCACCAGCACAGCAGGAAATACTTAAGAATCATCAGGTTTAACAAATTCTTGCTAAGCTGATGTTAGCATAGAAGACAAACATTAATGCTGATGTTATGGGTCTGCAGTCTCTCCAGTGAGTTTCCCTGGGATGTGAACACCTGTCTGAAGAGCAACTGGAAGAACAGTGCCTACATCTTTCCACAGCTCCAGCCTCAATAACTTCCTGTACAACCAGCAAAACTGAAACACACTCTGCGTAATTCCTCTGCTGCTCCCTGTGTATCTGCTGCAGCTTATGCTAACTGGGAAATGGGAAGAACATGGGAGCAGCTTGTCCTCTCAGTGTCATCATAGATATATCAGTTTTCCTGCAAGAGTTGGAGTTAACTTGGCAAGTTATTTTACTACAAGCAATTGTATCAAGCAATCTTATCAAACACAATACAATACATGCAAGAATTTTTGTGTCACTGCCAGGCTGTCAAGAGAGAAGAGGACTGCAAATGAATTGTCTGAAACAGCTGATTAGCTTTTGGAAATTATCTAATAGAGAAATTTTTACTGTCATCCATGGTCATTAATGATGATTAAATCCCACTGTAAGAAAGAGTAAGCATCTGTATCTCTGGTGTTTTACTTGGGAAGAGACCTAACCTCCAACTTCCATATGTGGAACAGCTCTGTAAAGAAACCTCTGAGATGTGGAAAAACAGAGTCTCTGAGGGCTAGTTTTAGACTCTGACAAACCAAGGAGACTGGAACATGGTTCAGAGGAGCTGGCTGCTATTTGCTTTGAGTGTCAGAATTGTTACTCTGGGGCCTAGGGCTTCCTATGTATTGGGAAATTGCTTTGCTTGCTGCCCTGCCTGTGGGGTCCTCCAGAGGCTTGCAAGCTTCTTGGCTGATGGTTCTTGCTGACTTAAGCCCCATCATCCCCCCAGGTGGCTCTCAGGGTCTCCCTTGGGGTCACCCCTCAGGCTATTCATAGAATCATAGACTCATTAAGGTTGGAAAAGACCTCTAGGATCAAGTCCAACTGTCAACCCAACACCATATTGCCAACTAAATTATGTCCTGAAGTGCCACGTCCACACCTTTTTTGAACACTCCAGGAACAGTGACTCCACCAGTTCCCTGGGCAACCTGTTCCAATGCCTGACTGATCTTTCAGTAAAGAATTTTTTCCTAATATCCAATCTAAACCTCCCCTGGCCACTTCCTCTAGTCCTATCACTGGTTACTTGGCAGAAGAGACCAACCCCCACCTCACTATGACCTCCTTTCAGGTGATAAGCCTCCTCTTCTTCAGGATGAGCAATCCCAATTCCCTCAGCTGCTCCTCATAAGACTTATTCTCTAGACCCTTCACCGTTTTTGTTGTCCTTCTCTGGACTTGCTCCAGCACCTGAGTAGTAGGAAGCCCAGAACTGAACACAGGATTCAAGATGAAGCTTCATGTGTGTCATCTTCTTGAATTCTGTACATGCTTTACCCAGGAAAATCTTGAGTTGTGATATAATATTAGGATTAGATTTCATCCATAAACCATTGTGTCAATTTGCTTTAAAATACTTACTTTCTCTCTATGCTGCATCAGAGACTACATAATCTAGAAACTTACCCTTCGCTACTTTTCCAGCAATTGCCTGGGGATCTGTGAGCATTTTTTCCCCTGGTGCTGTAAAGACCTTTATCAGAGAGGCATAGCTGCAGAAGGAAGATATAGTGATTGAGTCACTGGTTTTTCCTGGGATGTGCAAAAATGTGTAATGATAAAATGTAAATATCAAAACAAAATTACAAGCAAAAGTAAAGGGCTTCTACAGCTGATGGCAAAAAGTATGCTTAGACTTTTTAATGGGGATTTGCTTGGGGATGGGATAGATGATGTTTGAATTTCCCTTCCAACCCAAACCATTCCATGATTTTCCTGAACCTGTCATGTGTTAATGAAAACCTTTTTATTTTGCCAGCACACCTTCCTCTGGCAACGAAATGGTCACTTCTAAATGTGATGCCTCTCTTGCTGGTTTTCTGCACATAAAAAATGGCCATAATTTGCTTTGCACATACTTCCAAGGCTCAACCAGCTGCTAGTGAATTCTATCCTACTTCTTTGATTACATTCAGTTTCAGTATTTCCTTTGAAGTAATTTGCTTTCCACTGACTATGAAGCCCTTCAGGGTTTGAACCTGAGCTTCTTGTCTCCCTCCATGATCTGGTGACAGTTTTCACCCTCCAAAGGGGTAGATATCAATCTGCTTGTCTCACCAGTTCATAAATTTATGCAGAGTAGGCAGCTGCTACTTCATCCCTGAAAGTCCAAACCCAAAGATGCCAGAGATACTGCTGCTCTTTCACTCTTTAAATCAAAACTGAAAGCTTCTTCCTCAGAGTGCTCTCATCTGTCAACTGACTGCTGCATGCTGAGCTATTGTATTGTGGATCCTTTGGAAAGCATCTTGTGGCCATGATCCTCTGGGAGGCTGAGAGTTCCTCCTGTCCACAAACTTTGTTGGGGTGTGAGATGGCTTTTCAGCATAGAGTCCTGTGCACTTTGCAGGCTGAGAAACACTGTGCTGGAAGGGGTGGCAGGTTTCCCACTGACCTGAAGAGGAGCAGGACTAAACTGTTCCATTTAAAACCAAAGGTCAGTTATGATCAGGATGTTTTAAGAAATGTATCTATTAAAGGAAAAAATGTTTCACTGCTGGGCACAGGTGACAAGATAAAGCAGTCCAGCAGCTCGATTAAAATAGCATTTCTATTTTTAAGGGCAATTCATTTAAAAGAAAATTTGGCTTCCTTTGTGTGGGTGATAAAACCTCTCAGGACAGCAATTGAATTTTGGTTTTCTTGGTTATAGGACAGTAACTTCCGTGCTTATAGGCTTTCATAACATTACTACTCTGAAATAAACCTACTGGACAGTGTACCTTCATTTGGATGAGACATATTTCTGAGCACTTAAGTTTTACTCAGTAAATAGAAAAACTGATGCAAATTGACTTCTAGCTCTCAGCTGAGTCCAAGCTATTAGAAATTCTACAGTTATGTTTCCAGCGACCATGTGAATTGCTGTGTGTTCCATAATTAGGTGCCAGAATAACACAAATGCTCATATACATGTGCTCCCCACCCCAAAAAGACATAGGGGTGCAGGAGATGCAGGATGGATTTTGTTAAGAGGAGAGCTATAGAGCTAATCCAAATCCTGGGACTTTGTTTATTCATTCTGCAACAAGATGAAAACAGTTTTAGTAACACTGTCAGCATGCCACTGCTGCTGTTGACAGCAGGAATAAACACCACCTCAAGGCAATGGGAGAAGCTGCCATGCCCTGCTGATGTGGGAGGCAGGGTCACCTCTGTCCTCCCGGCAGGATGAGCACAGGTGATCTCATGGTGCCTCTTACATTGGACATCGTACGAAGAGAGGAAAAAGGTAAACTAGACAGGATGACTGCTGCTAGGATGTTGTCTGCTTGTAGTTATTCAACATAAAACCATGTTTTGTGTGTTTTAAGAGAGAACCCATTATCTTTCACAGGCTACCAGTCAGACTGTGAATACTGTCTCTGGAAAGTGTGCTGGAGAAGTGAGAGTGCTTTATAGAGGCTGTGGTGGTTGACCATTGGGTCGTATCAAGTTTTTCTGCCAGAAAAGTTGTTTTACAAATGCATTAGCTAAGTTTCTCTTACGACCAGAAATCTTAACTTCTAGTGGTTTTGAAATATTACACCACCAGAAATCATATATCATAATTAATAATTTTATATTGTAGTGAAAATGAGCAGAAGGGAAGGAGAAATGAAAAGTAAAAGGAAAGTCTGTTTAGATATGAGCTGTGTTCACATCTGCATTTTGATAAACTCCATATACTAGATAGAACCTTTCTGCTGACAACAAACGACAAGTATTCATGACTCTAGATGCTGAAAAGATCTGTCTTCTGCATGCAAAGAATAATTTAATTTAATATTTCATATTTCAGGGGACTTTTTCTCCTTCCAAGTTTGCCAAAGGTCCAGTCATCACTTAGCATGTACAGATGATGTACTACTGGGAAAAAATTTTTAGCCTGACTTGATCAGGTATGGCATTTCTGCCACACAGGGAATCAGAGTTGGTTTTTCAGGGAGTAATATGCACCTTCATTTGCAACTACATTGAGTAAATCCTTGTCTGCAGCCAAATCTTGGGGTGCTTAGACACTGTATGCTGCATGTGCACACAGTAACTTGGTTTGGTGAGAGGAGAAGGTATTTTTTCAGTTTTATGTGTTAAAAGCACCAAAAAATATGAAAGTTAACTACTGAGTTTCAAAATGGATGAAATGCCGTGGATAGACAAAAGTGGAGAGTAAGTGGGTAAGAGGGTAAGCAAGCAGAGAGAAGTGCACTGTGCCTGCAAATATCACAGGGAAAGGTTTGCTGGGAGCAGCTTGTTTGGAAGGGGAGAAGGGAGATTGCTGAGAGGGGTGTGCAGTATGGAGGAGCAAAGGAAGCATGGGCAGTGCAGCTGGATCCAGTGTGGGGTAGGACTGGAGCACAGGACCAAGGTGAACCATGCAGAGAGTGTCCAGCCCAGTTACAGAAATGTTACCAGGGTTCATGGATCCTTTCTAGTAGAGTTTCTGATAGGTGTGAGTGGTTTTGCTCCTGAGTGAATGTATTTGGAGAGAAAGGTAAAACTACACTTGAACACTTCCTACTGGACCCAGAGAGATGTCTTCTTCATCACTGTGGGAGAAGGGGGATGATGCTCTGATCAGCCATTCAAAATTTTCTTTCATCTGTGATCTCTGATGTGCCCAACCTTGGCACTGAGGAGAGCAGAAAACATCCTAGGATAGTTCCTAAAGAGGAAAATCTCAGGGCAGGCTGGTGGCAGTCTGAGAGTGTGCTCTGGTGAGCAGACAGTGTGGTTTTCACTACCCTGGAGGCTGTGAAATGAAGCTCAGTGAGGTAAGTGATCTTGGCCAAAGTTGCAAAATCACTGTACCAGAGTATATTAATCTAAACTCTGCTTTGCCTTTGTGTAAACTATTCCCCTCTGGAGCAGCCTGCACTGCTGCAGCTACACATTTGCTTTCACAGACCCCAGACTGTCAAGCAGCCTCACACAAGCATGTGTTGAGCTACACATGTGATTGAGCTACATGTGTTTACTTCATTATAGGTCAACCACTTGAGCCTACCCTCAGGATGAACTTAATGTTTGCAGAGGAAGGGAAGCAGCTATGCGATACTGGAACAGGCAGAAAACAGAGTCATAGCTTTGAACAACAGGAAAAATGCCAGCTGTCTTAACTAGATATGAGCATATACACCTATAGAAAAGTTTAGCTCACTTTCCTGCAGCATCTGACTGGAATACGGAAATCTGGTAGGTGAGGCAGGAACTTCTCAGTGCCCATTTCTCATAAAATTGGAAACAAGATCTCTACAACATAACATGAGTCTGGTAAATACTACAGAAAGGGACCAAAACACTGTAATAAACAGTTTTTGTGTTTGGCTCATTGAATATGAATATGCTTTGCACATGCTTAACTGCCTTAGCTGCAGTGGCTGGTCATGATCACAGGGCAGGGGCATTCTTTATTTCCATAAGAACTGTAGTTAGGGCTTTGGTATGACTTACTTAACTGTACAGGAAAAAAATAGTATAAAATTTTGTCTTAATAACACAAATCCATTTGTTTGAAAATGTTGCCATTTTAACTTGGTGAGAAAGGCCTAGTTAGACAGATGATTTCTTCTTTTTTACATCTCTTTAGATTTTGAATGGAAGAACCAGACTGACCCTCTACATTGATTAGTTTTCTCATAATTAAAATTGCAGAACTTACTACTGCAAACAGATGTTCACACCCTTTCTGTAAAGATAAACACTGCTCTCTCTGGTGGCTTTTATTATCTACATCCTAGCTTTACAAGTAAAGTGAGGATTTGAGAAACAAACAATAAAGACTGAAGAGAGCTCATTCAAGCAACCATAAGAAACCTTATAAATGAAAGATTCTCCTCCTCTTAAGGCCTTGGGCTGTCTTGGGCTGAAAAAACCTGCAGTGTAAGAGGTTAGGTGTGGACTTCTTGATATATTCTGTGCAAGATGCTTACAGATTTCCCTCCCTTTGCTTGTCCCTAACCCTTTAAAATAATTTTCTAGCTGACCCAATATGTTTTTCTCCCATCTCTGTACACCCCTAATTCCCTTTACCAAGTGGTTGAAGTGGTGTGGTGACCTTCCAGAGCTGTGATGAGGGATACAGGGCACTCCCGTGCAGCTCCTACTGGGTTTTGGAGAGGGTAGCTCTTCCCTTGACACATTTTGGGATGTGGCTCCAATGCTGCCGGGAGATCCTGCTCCAAAGCACTGCAGGGATAAGGCCAGCACTGTGCTTTTGCTTGATGGATAGTGCAGTGAAGTCCATGTGTAACTTTTAGTCCACACAGGCATGCACAGATAATAGACCATTTCAGCTGCCTCTGGGGAGCTTCTGTTATAATCTGTCAGAAGATTCTTTCTGTGGTTTAAACTTTGGCATATGAGGAACGCCAATACTTTATATATACAAAATGTCAGTTATGTGCCCTCAGGCAGCAAGCTAAAAATGATATTGCCCTGTTGATGGATCTGGGTTTAGATAGTTTCAGCTACAGTAAGTTTCTTGATTTAAACTCTGAAGAGATGGCTGTGCCAGTCAACTGAAGACAAAATTGCAGGGTGCCACTGTTTCCCCACTGATTCTAAAGAGCTGTGAATAAAGCACTGGGGAGAAAAGCCACTTTCTTACAGGGGCTGTCACAAAGCACATCAGTAGCACAGAGCCACGCTGACTTGCGTGATGCCAGGGGGTGAATGAGCTGCTGCCCAAACTTTGCTGACCGATGGTGCTCCCGCCACAGGCTCCGGCGGCGCTCGGCTGTGCAGTGCGACTGTGTCTGCTACAGGCGGTCACCCCTAACACAAACATGCTTGATGCCTGTGGTCATCACTGCAAGAAAACTACTGCTGCCCTGGGGAAAATAATGTGTGCCTTGCAGCTGCTGCAGGGTAAGGCTTGAGGTGCTGCCAGAGCAGCATGCCCTGAGGCAGGCAGAGTCAGCAGAGGATAAAAGTCTCAAAAGCAGAAGCCAATAACCCACCATATGCATTTTATCCACAAGATGAATTCACTGTGCTGCAGAGAATTACTGCCAATAAACAGCAAAAGAAACGCTAAACATAAAGTGCCTGATTCCTATTTAGAGCAAAGCCACTTTATATCCTGCTGGAGTGTGTAAGTGGTTCCCAAAGCAAAGGATACTTCAACAATTTATAGCCGGTGTATAGCTGTTAGTTTACAAATGAGAACTGGAGCCCAAAGAAGTAGTACTTTGCTGATTTTTAAGTTTCTCATGTGTTTGGAACTTGTTAAAAAATTCTGACAACACGTAAGCTTTAACTTACTAATTGGAATTTAGCCTGGTAATTTAAATTGTTTCAGTCAACAGAAGGTTTCCAGCTTCATAGCTGGAAAAGACCATGGAGACCAGCCTCTGTGAAAAGGTCTTTCTCTACTTTTAGTTAAACTATTAACATCAAGGTTTGTGTGGTTGGTCTGAAGTCTAAAGTGAGTGAAGAAACAGAAACTCTGGACCCAGTCTTATCTTATTTATACCAATGTAAATCCACGCAAATTTTCCTCAAATCAGTGAAATTATTCCAGACTTACATAAATTTAGGCAATATCAGAGTCTGTTACTTTTCTTTTTGGCTACTGGAATTACCTTAGTAAATAATGTGGACAATTGTCCAAACTCCCATCATGGAATGAAAAAGTTTTCTAGTAATAACCACATCAGTCCAGTAACGAACTAAAAAGGAGAAGTTACAGGTGGTAGGTAACAAATAAAGCTAGTGAAAAAACTGAGGTGGGAGACAAAAGACAACCCTATGAAATCTACAGTGTTATAAAGAAATTCCTTAAGACCACAGACAAGCATAGCTTTGGAAGTAAAGATATAGATAGGAACTTTGTGAGCTAAGTAAGATCTCTCATCATTTCCCCAGTCTGGGCACCCTGTGTTTGCAATTATGGCACTACTGAAGAGTTCATTAATTCTTCTGCTCTAGCTGCTGACTCATGTGCCATGTCTTAGGGCTAAGTGACTGCAAAGATCATGGCCAACCTCCACTCCTTACCCATATCTGTCTGTAAAGAAATGTAAGATCTGCTGTTGGTATAAACAGCACAGCCACCCGAGCTACTGGGCAACCAGTGACATCTGAAGTTCTGCCCCTTGATTCATAATTATGGGCATCGAGCAAATGCAATTTTTTGATAATTCTTAGAAAAGTCCTGAAAGTCTTGTCTTCTAAAGGTGCATGTGAAATCCTCTGCTTCCTTTTACACTAAAAATAACATTTCTGAAGTTTGTCGCTCATCTATGAATCAAGAAAATTATATAAATATACAGAACTCTGTGTTCTAATATATGCTGAGTACAAGGCCTAAAATTGTATCTTCAAATAGTAAGTTATATTTTGATTACTTATGTGTAGTAGGAAGTGTAGGAAGTATTTGTGTAGCATTTTGTTTAATTTATGCAGGAGGAAGTAAGTAAAACAGTATTTCTATGAAGATCCATGCTACATGGCTTTATGAAAGAGTCCTTCCAGCGTCAGCAAGCAGTCACCTCCCTGGCCAAAGTAGATGGCTTCACGCTGTGGAATCAATACTACAGCTCTCCTGTGAAGTCCTATACCAGGAACTCCTCCAGAGCATGGTTCTTTACCTCTGTCTGCATCTGCTTCAAGGAGGTTGTAAGCAATCATTGACTGATGCAGGAGTAATTTCATTGATGTTTTTCCAGCCAGTTGCCACAGAAAGTGATTCTTTTCTGAATCACTTCCCTCCGCCTGCAAAACTCAAAGGGATGAAGCAAGAGTTAGCAGAAGAGGGACACTAGCAGGCTGTACCAACATTTTAAGAGTGGTTTCACTTTTCTGAAGTAATCTGCATTTAGTAATGAAATTCTAGGCTTACTTAAAAATTCCTCTAAAAATCACAGTGGCCCACTGGAATGTGTGTGTGGAGACTGGCTCATTTAAAATGAGTAAAGCTTTTTAAGTCCTCACAATTTGCAACTGTACAGCAAATTGGAGAAAGAGATCTCAGTCACCGGTGGATTTGCCACATGAGTAGTTCAGGATACTGTGGTTTTTTACCTTGTGTGTGATAAATTTTATTTGAGAAGTGGTGGAAAACACCAGTGCAACTGGCTGTGTGGGACTGATGTAGAAATCCAGTGTTACAGGACAGGCAGCTGACCATAATCATCTGTACCTTTTAATGGAACCATAAATGGTTGAGGAACTGACCAACTGATATTAGCATCTGTTTTCCACTTGTTGCTTATTTTTGCCAACTATTTTTCCTATGAAGCAGCCCTGATGAAGTGAATGTCATCAAAAACTAATCCACAATTGCTATTGTTTCTGAAAGTCAGGCAGGGATACCATTTAAAAACACACAGGGTAGCAGAATTCACTTCATGGCCTGAAGACAAACATGGCAATCATGTCCAGGAATTTCTGAAGTAGCCCTTGGGAAAGGATATGAATCACTGTTTGGATGACTTTTGGGGTGGTTCATGAGTGGGGCAGAACATACGCAGTCATATCTACGCAGGAGAGGAGTTATAGCTAGGAGGGGAACAATTGTTTCCTCAATAAAATCTAAGGGCTGTATAGGCCGAGGCAAAATTGCAGTGTCTGAGTGGCTCTTCAGCCAGCTTGGGGGGTTTACAATTAGGATAGAGACTCCTTACCATGGCCTCTAGTGAAGACACAAAGGCTGGAAGTTTTTAATGGAAAGAGGGTAGACTTAGACATAAGGAAGCAATTTTTTTACAGTGACGGTGGTCAGAATCTGGACCAGGTTTCCCAGAGAGGTTGTAGATGCCTCATCACTGGAAGTGTTCAAGACCAGGTTGGATGGGGCTAGGTTTCTCACTGTAAAAAAAAAGCAAAATACTGAAATGTGAGGTTGGCTAGGAAGATATTTTGTACACTTTCATATATAACGCCTCCTGATTATTATACCTCTAGAGTTTTCCAATTCCCTTCTGTGGAAGAGGCTCAGTAAAATGATGAGGATTAGAACTTTTATCTTTTAAAATATTTGGAGAAGCTAGGGAGCAGGGAATGGGAGCAATTGTCAACTCCTAGTTGCCCTGTGCTGGGGAGATAGAGGACCCAGGCAACCAGTGCCACATTGCAAGTACTCAGGCTTGTTCTGATCCATTCTTTCTGTGTACTCTGTGCTCTGCTCACCTTTTGGTCCTTATAACTTTTTGGAAACTCTACCAGAAGGTATGCTCTTATCACCTGTCCCAGAGGGAAAGGTTCAGAGATGGCCTCAGACATTCCTTTCTATTGCAATGTTTGTATTTATTATGATCATAAGCAACACTGTAAGGAAAATTCTGGCTCAGCAATGTATACTGAACTGCATGGACTGCACACTTGTTTGAATCCAGCAGAGATGCTGTTAGGGGGGCAGATGAGAAAAAAAGGGTGGGGTAAGTCCTGATCTTTCAGGGCTGCAAATTGTCTTGGGAAATTTAATAAAGCTAACTAGCCTGATGCTGTCCTCTGCCTATGAATCCCTGCAAAAAAATTACCTGGAGACCAAAGTTAAACTCTTAAATTTCAATAGTCAAAACTGCAAACTGAAATCTTTGTGTCCCATTTTGTGAAGGGTTCCAGAGAAATTAAGCTGTCAGCTCTATATACATGTGTGTATATATCTGCCTATCTATACATATACACATACATCTGGGAGAGCAAGCTGCTAGACATTTGCCTCAAAGATTGTCCTGTTGAAGTCTATCATTTTTTTAGGAGGTAGAAGAAAACAGATTGGCCTTCATACAACACAAATGTAGGGAGGAAGCCTTCACTGGCCTTGAGATTGTGATCTAGACATAAACAGTAATTTGGTTCCAGCACACAAATGTACACCCAGATGAAATTTTATTTTACAGCTTCAGGCAAAAATTCGCTCATATGATTTGTAACTACCCACATAACTACCTCTTTTAACTTCCTGTTTAAGGATTTATGAAGATTTATTCCCTGCCTTCTCAGTTTGACAATCTAACTAAATTGGCCATTTAATTTCAATGGCCCTGCTAATTTGTCTGTTTGCTGTGTGTTTAACCTCAGTTTGTCTATTTTTTAGAGCTCATTTAGATTAATATTATTAATAGCTATTTAGTCTTAGTGGCATTGTAACTCAGGCTCATTAAGGATTACCACAACTTCAAGTCTAATGAATAGCATAATAAACTTGATTAAAATAATTAAGGCAAGTGGAAATAACGCTAGTAAGGAACATGGTGAAAAAGACTGCTAAACAAAAAAACACCAGACAAAACCAACCCAGTTTCAACCTCTTCTTTCATATGAAATAGAAGGAACTCCCCCGCCCCCACCACAAACCCTCTAAATTCTTAAAGCCATATATGAAACTATGAATTGCATCACTTTTGTGATGCTAAGAACAGAGGTCTACCTTCTTGGAAGCATATTGAGTAGATGTCTCTCAGAAGGACACATCTCTTCCTTAGGGAAGGTATTTGAGGAACCACTGTATATAATCAGGGATGGAAATTAGGAGTATAATTCCTACTACTTCCTACATGAAAACTAATGTTTGTCAGCAGGTTAGCTTAACCCACTTCAAGGGAGGCTACACCAGTGGGGTGATGCACCTCCTCTGTCTGCTCCCAGAGGCCAGTCCTCTCCATCTTCACACCTTTGCCGCAGTCAGGGCCAGGCCTTTGCTTCTTGTGACTCTAGGACAGCTTATTGTAAGTGAAAGTCTGTTCCATCTTGTGGTACACAATGGATCTCAAAAGGTGTCTGAACTCTTAGGTTCTATTATGTTATCTTTGTACTTTGCTTAGTGATTAAATGGTTTCTGTAAAATATTTTAGCATGGATTTTTTTGTTTGTTTTGTTTTATCTTCTATCTTTGGATATTTTTGTATTTTTAAGGGAACAATAAGACCAGAGAAAGAGCCTTATGTGTAGAGCAGTGAACATTGAGATACCCAGGGTTTTACTCACTGTTTTTGAGGATATTTCTCCTACCTAAGCTTACCTCATAGCCTTTCATGTATCCTGGACTTAGACCAGAAGAATGCCTCGGAGGCAATGATCCTTAGATTTGATTTGAGACAATTTATAGCATGGATAGGCTTGATGTCTTCCTAGTATCTCATGCTACTTTGGTGTTTGGACTGTTTGCTGTCTCTTAGAGGCTGAGGTTCCTATCTGGAAGTACAGGAAGGTTCTTGTACCTAATCAAGGATACAGAAATGCTTATTTACGAATACTGCTTTCAGAGCAAGGGATGATGTTTGCTATTGATATGTGGTGCTGACTGTTATCCACTGTTAAAGAGTCCAACTTCTTTATCAAATTTCTTATTCAGTGGAGTATGACACGAAGATGTAGGAAAAAACAGAAAATACAAGGGAGGTGCTATGAGGGCATACTGTTTGCCATCACCATTTAGTGCACTGAATTTCTCTTGGTGGGAAAAGATGGAACTATTTTATCATAGTATGCAGGACTTCCACCACTTGTACAGTAAAACTACTGCAATTTTTGTTTATAGAAATACAATAACACAAGCTGCTGGAGGGAGGAAGCAAAGAAGAGCAGTACAGTGAGGGGGATGGCATGGCTACCTTCCTTTTAGTTGATTCTTGTAAAGGTGACCTTATCTCCGCATCCTGCCTTAAGCCAAGATTGAGAATGGCAAGGTTTTTTTTTCTCTGTGCTTTCTCCAGAGCAGGAGATTTCATGCTGGGAATCTAGTGTAGTAGGAACAGTGCATCTGGGATTGGTGTCTGGTCTTTAAAGGAAGAAGATCTGGGTCCTGTGAATGATGCATTGGCTATTTCTGTCTGAAATTTCACCAGTTGCTCATGACCCTTCTCATGAGCCAGGAAGGGCATGGGTTATATTCACAAGTCTTGGTTTAAGGCTCATAGATACGCAGTAGATCTGACAAAAGCTGCTCTGCCATGCCTCAGATTTCATAATCACAGGACAGTCGGATTCCTGACCAGCTGCACTAGGCAGGAATCTTGGGTTCCAGTTTGGGCCGGACATGTCAGAGACGTGCTGGCACTTTCAGCCACTGATTTTATGACTCTCACATAAGGATTTCTGGTTTAGTTATTGTGTTTTGTAAGTGATCTATACAGCACAGGATTAACTTTAATACCCACTAGAGTAATTATCAAAGCATGTGGTATCCTGATGACACACAGCTTCACATGAACTGGTAGACGCTCTGCTGACTGTAGGCCACAAAGTTAAAATTCTCTGCCAGTCAGCTGGAAAGAAAGTTCCCAAGTCTCTTATCTTCATGTCTTTGCATAGTTTTTACATTTGGAGAATGACCTGATGAGGAAAGCTTGGAAGGATCAAACTTAGGCACATAACACAAGCTCTTCCTCTTTCTACCAGCCTGGTCAGGAGGGTTCAAGCCCATCAAGCAGGCAGCAGGCATCAGTGCTGCTTTTATAGGTTTCAAACAACAAAATCAGTGACATCAGGGTCTGGCCCAGGCACCTGAAAGGGACCAGGAGACTCACAGTCACTGAATCAAATTAATCACCTTCTTGGAGCTTGTGGCACCGCTGCATGTGGAGAAACAGCATCCCTGCAAAGGAGAGGGTGCAGAAGCAGGAGGCAGCCTCAAAGAGCTGGTTATCCCCAGTGCTGTGATGAGAGCAGTGCTTCATTGAAGTGGCAGGGTGTCCAGGAGAAACTAGCACCTTCAGGAGTTTCCTGCTGAGTAACACAAGAACATATGATGCATAAGGTCCTCTACATGCACACAGGGAGATATGAGGAAGGTATATAGACATTCAGCCTTCATATGACTTCAGTGCACCTCAACCCTCATATTACTGTCTTGGTGGACTTTTTCTGCCAGATGTTTTCCAATATTTTGTACTGTGTTCTGCAGAAACAAAGGCATTTTGTCATTAATCTTTCAGCACACAGAGGAAAAGAGGGTCACTGAGCTCATCTGAGCACTGAGCTGTCATTTATCCCTGGGCTTCATCAGGGACTTACAGGAGCATGGAAATCTACTTGTGTCTCAGATTTCCCTCTTATGTGGTGATGGGAGACTTAGTTCTGACTGTACTGTGGTCTGTGCATATATACCTGTTTCTCAGTAGTAGAGTGTCCCAAGTGGTTGCCTGTGAGGGCATGGTGTACTGCTGGCACACACAGCCACGCCTTCCTAGGAGTTCGGCTAAATGTTTGACAGTAATGGTGATTGATGGTGTGTAAGTAATGCTGAGAGTTGACAGTGGGGCAAGGTCCAAAACAGTTTGGAAACCATTGCCTTGGAACATGTACTGAAAAATGAGGGCTGTGATTTATCATTTCCTTCAGAGAAAAACATTTTAGGGAATTCTGACATGAAACAGTTAGCTGTATCAGATACTTGTGAAGATAATCTGGTCTTCGCTATCGTATCTCTCTTCAGCAGATGGTAAAGGCCAGGTACTAATTAAGAAGAAGCACAAAAAGAAAAGAAAAAAGCTTTAAGTTGACAAAATGCTACATCATGTAATAAATAGGCTCTCATTTGTTATTTCTGCTAACAATTATGGACTGGAATGAGACCTCTCATAAGGAGTAGATCATGCCTCCATCTGTCTACTGCTGGATTATTTCCCTTGCATTTGCAGAAATTAGTTCTGGACTTGTTAAAGGCAAATCATGGAACAGTTGGATGATTAGGACCAAACTTCAAGAGCAGTTCCCCTACTGTGTTGTTACTCACAAGGATAATGATTGACTATCAGGCAGAGGTGCTTAAGATACTCCCCCATTAGCAGTTTTTCTAGGCTGTCTTTAGAGAGAGTGATATTTTGTTCCCAGGTAAATCTGTGGAGACCTGAACCAGATTTGAAAACTGAAGGATAAAATAACTTTATAGATCAACAAACAGATCAGAGATATTGAGTCTTTTTCGGAGAATACCTAAAAATTGACCACATGAAGGAAGAATGTAAGGTGGTAAGGAATAATCAGAGATATTTTTAAGGTGAGGGGTTGATGCAAAATTCTCTGAAGCTTCTCAGCACAAAGATGTAAAAACAATTTTAGCATTTCACTGCCCTCCTCCTTTGCAGAGGGCAGAATAGAATGAGGGCATGGGTGCAGCCTTGAGGCTACTTTGATGTGTGGACATACAGGGATTCTGAGGTGCTGCAAAAGGGCAGCCCGTTGAGTCAAGCTCCTAGAACTTGGGCATTGCTCTATTAGATTTGAATACTCTGGGCTGAATTACCACATTGCACACCAGTAAAGAGCACACAGCTGAATGTGGAAGAGTACTGCTAAGATAATACAAAACCTTAGTTTCCATAAGCCTGAAAAATGGATAGAAGCTGAAATCAAAGAAAGAAGGAAAAAAACAGGCAATGCTGAGTAGGCCAATAGTGTGAAATGAGAGAGCTGGAGTGAGGAGAATAACCTGGGCTTGTGCAACAGTTTAAACCATTGAAATCAATCAATGAGGGCCCTTGCTACAGTCAATGCTGCAGAATTTTATCTGATAAGGGCTGAGCAGAGCAATTTAATTCATGATATATACTGATTGGTGTTACACCAGATGAGCATTTTGCTCTTTTAGTAAAAAAAAACAAAAAAGAAAAGAAAGGAAGAGATAAAGGGAGAAAGAGAGAGAAAGAGAGAAAGAAAGAAAAAAAAAAGAGAGAAAAAGAGATAAAAGAAAGGGAAGGGAAGGGAAGGGAAGGGAAGGGAAGGGAAGGGAAGGGAAGGGAAGGGAAGGGAAGGGAAGGGAAGGGAAGGGAAGGGAAGGGAAGGGAAGGGAAGGGAAGGGAAGGGAAGGGAAGGGAAGGGAAGGGAAGGGAAGGGAAGGGAAGGGAAGGGAAGGGAAGGGAAGGGAAGGGAAGGGAAGGGAAGGGAAGGGAAGGGAAGGGAAGGGAAGGGAAGAACTGGGCTCAGCAGAGAAACAGAAATTAAATAATCTGCTGAAAAATTCTCAGAATCTATACTGAAAGAACCTATTCTTCCATGGGAAGTGTTAAGAAGTGATATAAATAAAACTGAAAGCATTTTTTGGTGTTTCTAATCATCAGACATCTAAGCTGCAGACATTTTAATTTTGAAATTTATAAAAGCACAATTTGTTTATTCTCAATAAAATTCAAGCCAATTTGCCTTGTCAATAAATATATTTTCATTGTCCTGTATGTTGAGCCATACTTTAAACATGTAACTCTTCTCTTTGAATGGACTGCCTTTTTATTTTTTTCTTCGTCTTTTCCCTTCTGTCTTATAGAAACAACTCTGATTTTTTTGGTATTTATGTGCATTATTAGCACTGCACGTAAGTGTTTGACTCATATGGGAAGACTTGTTATACTAAGAAATATTTATCAGATGTGATGCAAACCTAGATCAAAAAAATATTTTTTCCTTGTACAGTAGATTTGTTTCCTGAGAACAAAATATGTACTTTTATTGCATGCAGATGATCCTCTTTTTGTTGTGCCTGTCTCTGGACAGTCTTGGTACCTCTTCCATGGTTTTCTGGTGTTTTCAGGATGGAACATTTGGATTTTTTAAAATACTGCAATTATTGAATTATTTTGTATGGTTTAACTAAGTCACTGAAAATACAACGTGGTCTGTATTTATTAATAAAATATGCAATTCCTAAGCTTCTAGTATATCTTCATTTATTTGTATCAAAACATTGGCAAAACACAAAAGCTGTAATTATACTTTCCACTAAGTAGCAGTTAGCTTAGACAGAGAAATCTTGGTTTAGAGCAGCTAGCAATAGTAGCTCTGCAAGGAATTCCTAGCTGGCCATGGTCTTCATGCCCCGCCAGTCTCCTCATAGGCTCTAAAGGTATAAATAGAGAGACACTGGCATATCTCTCTTTCTGCCCCTCCAAGCTTCCAGAAGGGATGACTCCTACTGTGCTTTGTTACTATAGAAAGGTCTGGCTCAGGGTTTGGCAGCTCAAAAGACTCTATAGGAAAACATGTCTTTGGTGGGGATTAAAAATGACTATCAGTCTCTCTTTAGAAAAAAGAACCGAGAAACCTAATGGCATGGGTGGACAAGCCTTCAGTATCACAAGAGAAGTCTGGAAGTCCTGAAGAAACTCCAAACACTGGACAATTTGAGAAAAAGACAAACCCTTTCTTCTTTGTTGTTACTGGCAATCTCATTCCTGTCCTGCTACTGACTAAGGGATAACATGCCACATTTCTGAAGTCTTAGCAATGCCACAGGATGATAAAAAATTAATCCTATCACACTGGAATTTCAGAGGAAAACTACTTTCATTTAGACTACTTCTTGAAATTGTGCATTTTCTTCAGGCAATTTTTTTGTCTTATAATTCTCCATCAACTTCACATGTTGTACTTCAGGGCTGGAATTTGCTTCTAACCTGCAGGACATGAACAAAGAAGATGTTTACAGGAAAAAACCCCTTAATTCTACAGTGTGTAAGGATCCTTTTGAATACTCTCTCTTCACAACTCCCTTTGCATTATTTTTAGAATTTTATCTGGATTATCTTTGCAATACTTCATCCTCTTCCAGGCAAAGTTTCTCTTCTTCATCTTGAGGGGACAAATGATTCCTGGTGAAACCAATGAATTTTTCTTATTTTTTGTTATGAGGAATAGTTGTCTTTTATTAAAACAAATAAACTTTTTGTTATATGAATCCCTAGGGATTTTATATGTCCACTTTTTGGTACTCTGTTTAGCATATCTGAAAGCTGCAGCTTTTTGGTCTTACTGCCGCATTTCTGCCATGAGAAGTGTCCTCCTTAATGTGGAGTTTGGAAGGGTGGTTTCTTAGGTCACAGAAGCCATTGACAGGTTAGAATGCATTTTAGTTAGTTCAGTATTCTGTGAAGGGGAATTGCTATTGTGAAAGGAAGAGCTATCTTCCTTTTTCAGTTATGCTGGCCATTGGAGTGAACCCTCATGTCTTAAGGGACTTAGTGTTAAGCACAATGGAGGAAAATCAGAGTGCAGCTGGACAGGGAAGGGGAAGTTGAGCCACAGTCTCAGTGCTTTGCTGTTGTCAAGTTTTGGTGGACATCACCACAAAAGTGAATTTCAAGGACAGCAAAATGGCTTTACTATTGCTTGCAGAAAGCTGCTCCCAACTTGGAGGACTAATGTGGTGAAACCCCCCCCCCCCAGTACTTGACTGCAAGTTTAGCAGTCAATTATGGCAGTCTGAAATGGTACCATTAGAAAGGGCCCATTTCCTGTGTTTAATATGGCCTCTCAAAATTGGGTAGCAGCTGCAAGGAAAGCTGGGGTAGGCAGTGTCTGGCCTTGCAAGTGCAGATAAGGGGCTATAGCTGATCATATAGACCATATAGATGTGCACATGATGTAATCAATAAAGATTACAAGAAAGAAACAGCAGAAACTTTGCCAACAATCACAGCTTTCTCCCATTTGCTTATTTCTGCTTCTATTTTTTTCTTCTCTTCTATGTGAAATTACTAAAGGTGATTCCAGGAAGAAGTGGGGATGATGGAGGTTTTTCTTTAGGAACAGTGAGGCACTCACTATAATTGTACTAGTGGTTTTGATAGGTACAGGTGTGGAAGACTTAGTGCTTCCTTGTTTTGGCAGAGTGTTTAACACATATGTTATCCTGCATATGTAATTTTTCCTATCAGGGTTTTATTCTCCTTATGTGAAAGTGATAGAGTGACTGTGGCTTCCTGAGGCTTCTTTTCTGCCTTAAGGATTAGTGTGAGTTCAGGTCAGCATCCAGATGCTATGCTGGCAAACTTTTTTTTTTTTTTTTTTTTCCCTATCACACTAGAATGGACAATGTGAAGAAAAAAATCTGTAGCTGATAGAAGCCATTTTGTAATTTTTCTTGCCTTTTAGTCATTCAGCATGGATAGCTGACAAACACAAATATAAACCAGTAGAGGAATTAGAAAATCCCACCACTTGAGAAACTGAAAAAAGGGCATAAATGTAACTTTTATAACATGTTTACAAGACTATCAATGAAGAAGTTCAGGTTAACTAGTCTAAGTTTCTTTTGACCAGATCTGATTTCTTCTGGGAGCATATAGGTGCCCAATGTTCCTCACTTGGGCAGTGAAATGTGTCTAGAGAGTATGATAAAAGTAATTGCAGGTTCCCAGCAGTCTGGTGACCCCAGTAAATGACTTCTCTGTGTTGCCAACAGTAAAACTGCCGCCTGGAAACTCGCCAGCTTACTACTGTGCATGGGAAAAACTTTTTTCTAATTAATGTTGTTTGATAAATATATATACAGTGGTTACCATAATAAAATGCTGTGGAAGTCTGAGCTATAGGATATGCTTCATGCAATTTATCCTGTGCCACCTGCTGCATTTGCCTGATGGATGCCATGCTTCCATTCAGGACTTCTGCCTCGTAACTACAAATGTGTGAACAGAAAAGCTTTCCCAAGTGCTCTTATTTACAGTCCTGGAAAATGGATTGAGATCAACACACAAGGTCATGAAGTGCTTAGGGAAAACAGTAGTGCTTATTTCCAGAGACATCATAGTGGCATAGCTTCTTAGTAACTCAGAAGCTGCATGCGACATTGTAATTTAAAATACATTCTCTGGTCTATCCAGAGCTGGTTAGCAATTTAAGGTATGTGCCTTTCATACAGCTGACTTGTTCATATGCTCTGTAGAGCATTGATTTTAATTGGCTTGAAACAACAGAGCATTTGGTAGCTGGTTTGTATTTCATAAAAAGATACACATGCCTGAAAAAGTTGGCTAATTGTGTGGTTGAGTGGAATGAGAGGAGTAAATAGAAGTTCTCCCAGCATGGGCTTTCCAACTGAAGGAAATATAGCAGAAAACCAAGGGTCTGGGTTTTGTGGCTTTCGAAGAGTAAATATTACCCAGAAAAAAGATCATACTGACTTTAATGGGAGTAGCAACATGTGTGACTGGATTAATCCTAAGGGAGTAATGGAACCGGACCGGAAATATACACCTGCTAGTTTTCACCCAAAGTGGCATTGCCTAAAGCAGCCACAACAGGGGCAACACTACTCCCCACACACACACTTATTGGAACAAAATGAAAAGGGGTTGCTTTATTCCTCATTTATGATATATCAGTCAGCAGCTTTGGACCTCAGAGACTATGATCTTTCAAGATTCAGCTGGTTTAGAGTAGCTGTGTTGATCACTGTACATGGTTATATATCCATAGGGTAGATGATACATTAAAATTTATAGTGGGTTATACACAGAATATATCAAGTTCTGGGTGCATATATATGATGCACAGATTGGACAAAGTGAGTGCCTACACAACCCCTATCGCTAGAAGAACTTCTTGATGTGCGTTAAGTCCCATTGCACCAAGCAAAATTTGAGTAGAGGTATATTAAGCCAAATAGTGCTGTAACATGGTCCAAATCACGTCCCTGAAAAGCTGTTGTGGAGATGTTAGGGCAAGGCTGGCTCAAGATTTGGCTGTTGCTGCTTGAGAAAGATTGTTCCCATGAGAGGCAGGTGTGGATGACTGCAGCTTGGGTTCCAGTTAGAATGTCATGTGGGTGCCTAGTGAGAGGGGAGAGGACCAGCACTTGGCAGTGGCTTTCCCTCCTGCTCTCACCTCTACCTTTTCCCTGGCTGGCTGCAGGTGCAGAAGAAAGCACCTAAAGGGCTTCTTCTGCTGGTGCTGGAGGTTGCCACAGTTCATTGTCTGCTCTGCTTGTAGTTGGGGCTGATGCTGTTCACTGCTGGTACAGGTGTGTAAAATGGGTCATTAGTATAGACAGCATTTCACACAGCCTGTTCTCTAACCAGTGCAGCCTAAAACCCTGCTGCTGGAGAAGGCTGTAGACCTCACCCTGCAGCAGTCTTGTTTGTCTGTCTGCATCTTAGCCAGACAGGTACTTGTTTGCTAGATGGACAAACTGTGTGTCTATAAAACTCAGTGTGAAATTTTCTCTCCTGTACCAGTATTTTAATGACTAATAATGTTTCCTCGGCTCGTCTTGTGTTCAACGTTCCTTTCCTCTATGCTATGTGCATTCCTGTTGCTTAGTATCATTTGTTTTTATTTTGGTCTTTCTAGGAGAGGCTGTGTAGAGATCAGGCCCAATCTGGCTTCCTCTAAAGTCTGAGGAAATATTGGCCTTCAACCAGGAAAGCACTTACAGTCTGATAATGCTCCTATAAAATTCAATGGCAAGATTCCCACTCACTTCAGTGGTGCTGCCCAAAGCACTGGGATTCCTCAGTTGCTTGATGTTATGCATGTGACCAACTATTCTGTTGTTTGGAGCCCTAACCAATAAATGTGGGTCTGAAAACAGGGACTTCCATGGAGAAGACCACTAAATATTGATCATAAAATATTATCTCCATCAATGGTAAAAGTCAGAACAGCAATGACCTTTTGTGCCCCAGCAGCACTGATACTTGGCACAAAGACTCAGCCTTTTTCATCCACCTTGGGCAAAGGTCCAAGTTGCAATGGTGTTATTTAATGGCCTTGCTATCTGGAAGGAATGAATTGTGGGACATTCAGGAACTGAATAGAAATAGAAACAGAAAACTCTTTCTTGAACCTGAAATTCAAAATTAAATTGAGTTTTATGATGAGAAACCAGTGGAAGTCCTTGCAAAGCTGCAGCGGGAGGAGCCATTCTTGCTCCTGAGACATCTGTATGTTGCCCGCATTCTCCACCAAATGTAGCAGGAGGAGCCATTCTTGCTCCTGAAGCTCGACGAGCTGCTGGTCTCTTCCAGGACTCCAGCCACCACACAGCGCTTCCAGGGTAGAAGTGTAGTGGGAAGAGCCTTTCTTGCTCCAGAGGCTCGACGAGCTGCTGGCCTCTCCATGTCTCGCACCAGAGTGAGCTGAGATGCCTTCTGTGGGTGTGTGTCCCACCTTTATTGGCCCCCTGGCCTTGCTCATGCCCTAATCAGGCCTGTCCTAATCAGGCACAGGTGGACTCACACCCACTCTTTGGCAACTCAAGGCACCTGGTTGACAATGTCTCTCTACACAAAGCTCCAGAGGTACAGCCATGGAGTCTCACCTGCTTTACTTGATGGTATTCAGCTCATTTGATTCCAATGGTATCAAAGTCTGTAAAGAAAACTAATTTTTAGCACTGTTTCCTGTTATTCTGACATCTTCTCCTATCACTTTACTGTACAAGGTTTTTCAGATTGTGAGCCCAGCCTTGCACTCTGTGGCAGCTCCCATGGAAGGCCATGCAGTTTTAGGTACCAAAGGGTTTGTCACAAAAGCCACTTTGTGTGGAGTGGAAACCTACTATGCTTTGGACTGGTCAGTATCAGTATCATTTAGGCTAAAATGTAGTATTTCACAGTCAGAAACTGATTGTCTCATTCTACTCATTTAAACCTTGCCTCTAACATTCACAGCAAGCAACACTGTGCTGATTTCAATGGAAGTTTTGCCACTGAATTCATCTGAGCCATGGTTTTGCCCACAATATATAAAGCTTCTTGATAGCCTGATGTCTAGAAAATCTAGTTTCCAGGTATTTTGGATGCTAAATACTACCAGACTTACTAAAGAACTCTATCAAATTACAGTTTTTGCATAAGCTAATGCAATGCATGAATATGTAACTATCTGGTTCTCATATACACTTATTGGAGCAAACTGAAATTTCAGACAGTGATAAAATTATTGCATAAAACTGTAGTACCTCCTACTCTGTATCTGATGAATGACTGTAGCTAGTACATAAAGTGAGGTCCTTGACACCTAAGCTATTGAAAAATGTGCCTGTAAAATCTAAGGCTACCAAAAAGTAGTGCTTTACAGAAAGTGCAGGGTGTTCTGATAGTCATCAGATCCCTTTCAGCAACTGTTCTGCTTAGCATTCTGCCCACAGAAAATGTGTATTTATAAGAAAGGAGTGAAAAAGATCAGCATAAATAAGGACGCCTAATGCGTAATAAAAGGACTACCAAAAATAAAAATCTACCAATAAAAGAAAAAAAATGTTGCAGGATTGATGCCATCATTTTCTTGCATAACAATATCACTACAAATCTGCATATCTACTCTGCCTTTTTAATGGAAATGAAGTTTCACATGAGCTAGGAAGTAATATACTCTGCTGATCTGGTAGATAGCTGTCAAACAGGAACCCCTGGCTTTGGGTCCTAGCTGTGTTTCTGTTTTACGGTCAGACTTAGGGTAGATTTGTTAAGAGGAGAAGCAATGGGTTTTACTACACTAACTCTTCTGCATTTGCTTCCTTTGCATCTCCTTGTCTGCTAGAGGATAACAGAGCTCTGGGGAACACATGGGATTTCCCCATAACAGCAGCTATGTTCGTAAAGGCAAATAAAGCCCCATACATAAATTATGTGTGCTAATATACTGTTCATCCCACACTCCCCATGACATCCATAATCACCCAGCAGGACTCAGCGTGTGTTTCAAGTGAACATGAGCCACCCTAGTTTAAATCAACATGTCCAGTCACTTTGCACTCTCAGTATTGACACTCACTCCATCGTGTTGCATGGCAGTGCACAGCTGACAGAATAAATCAAAGAGCCTGGACATGACAAGAACTCACTTGACCTTACTTGACTTGACCTATAATATCTTGCTGGCATGAGAGGAGAGTAAGGCTTTCTCTAGTAAAGTAATCATATCCTCACTAATTTTTCTTCGTCCTATTCAGGGTATGCTGTTGTGTGTGCATGGAGTGAGGGGATTTTTGAGGGAGGAAATACCTTTTCCTTCTTGAAGATTAGTCTGGGAAACCACAATATAAATCTTTATTCACTGCAGAAGTATTTGTCCTGTGAAAAATGTTAAAAGAAAAAAATCTTGTATAAATCGAATTGGAGAGCGAGTGAGAAATCTTCACTGTTTTATTCCCGAGTTTGATCATTAGTTGCATGGGGGAGACTGGAGAAACATAAATTTTAATGATTATATTTCTAGAAATTACCACAGAATTAATGTTGCCTGCTAAATCAAGAAATATTAACAAAAATTGCAGCAAAAGGACTAGAGAACAGGACAGATTTCTCAAGCTTGCACACTTCAGTTCCTCTGTGAACTGGGAATCTGCCTCAACCAACCCTGTGTGTGTGAAGAAGTGTTAAAAACCTAAAAGTACATCAGGTCTTTGTGCATATAAAATTCCCTGTGCCAAAATGGAGACTCCTGGGAGACTTAGTGACCACTAGGCATCTATTTCTGCAACTTCAACAGGCAGATATCACACAGATGAAAGGGATTCTAATGAATGCTGCTCAGATAGTATTATGATAGATGAAAAAAGTAGTGTAAGCACATTACAAATGGATTTGCATTTTCCTGCGTTGTTTTACTCTGTTTGAAGTAAAGTTATTACCATTGCAATTTTGGCAATAATTTATCTTTAGCACTTACTTTAGATGATGGGGCATCTTCAGTATGCTCAGCCCTGGGCAATCCAAACACAGTTATATAAACTATATTTCAGTATAGCTGCTACAGTTCTTAAAAGTCCATGCAGACTGAGACATAGCCTGTTTAACTTCTTGTGCTGTTTTAATTGTTTTGTCAGAATAGATTTTCATTTAATGGAAGCCCTTTTAATTTCTGAAAGAATTTAGTAATGATATGACTAGAAATGTAATTTTCCCATCTTGACTCCAAGTGAATAATTAAATAACGCATACCATTAATTCTTTTACAGAAATCTCTTGCTACAGTTCATGGCTGCTGGTCTTAGCTCCAAATATTTGCAGTGATGGTATTCATATGTTGTATATATAAAACTTTGGCATAGATTCTTCCTTTTGTTTCTAAGCTTTGTATGCTCACAGTCATGCAACAAGTTTTTCCTTTATATTATGGGTATATTTTTATTGACCTATTTGGTCTGCAATAATCGTGCCAACATATATATATGAGTATTTGACATATGATAGTTAATTTTGGGTCACACAGTGCCTATATTGTCTGGACATAAGATGCAGTAACGAAGTACTTTGACAGAAGATTGGTCCTTATTTATCTGCTGCAAGTCACAGCTGCACAAGAATTATTTTAGTTTACTAGAGATAAACTAGCCATGCCATCCTGAAAAATTCATCCCTTCTTCTAAGGAATTAATTCTTTAGTTTCATCTAGGGTAGCAGAAGTATTGCAGCTTCAGTAAGAGTCATGTGCCCAGAGGACAATACCTGTTGCTTTTTCTAAAACTTCCAAGGGTAAAGCCAAAATTAATTTAATAGATTAAATAAAAGTAACAGTAAGAGCTTGCAGTTTTAGGTTCTGATTTTCTTTCAGACATTTATTAATAAAAAATTTTGCTTTTTATTGATTTTTAAATGTATTTTTAAATATTTTTTTTTTTTTTTAGGAATTCAGGGTTTGGCCTAGGATATCAGCTTGATACTATGGTAAAGAGCATGAAAGACTTCTATTGAGTCTTCTACTGGTAAGCCTCCATCAGCTTCAGTGAAGTATATTTTTTTACATGCACTGAAAATCTGGCTCAGTGCATGGATGTGTGATAAAAGTTATCTACCTGCTCCTATTTTTTCAGCTAGAGACATCCTATGCATATCTTGGCTTTCTTTTTTTCATTCCATTTAAGTCAGAGGGGGCCTTAAGATAAGAAAAGCCTACCAGATATGAATAGTGGAAAATACTAAACTGGTATGACTTTAGCAGGCAACTGCTTTAAAAAGGAGGACTTGGATACATGTTGATAATGGAATAAGGACTGAACAATGACAAATGTGACTCTTCCAACCCAGAATAGATGCTGAAGTCTTGTAACCATTTCTTTTGTCCAGCTGTTGTAAGCTTGTTTTGGAAAGACAGATGTTCACACTCATGCCATTTTATGGAAAAATACAAAACCTTTGTTTCCTGGAGAAATCATCTCTTTCTCCACCCATAGTGCCATATGACAGTGGCAGGGAGCATTCTCTAGATGGCACGTCTGCCTAAAAGCTTCTTGTATCTGTGTCTAACAGCCTGTTTTTACAGCTAGCACCCAAATTTTCAGGCACTTGCCAGCATTTCTACTTACGCTTGGTATTGCAAATCAAAAAGGGACACCTTCCTTTTTCATATTCTGCCAATGGTTTTAATTTTTTTTTTTTTTCTTGACTAGCCAGAGGTTTCATATCCACTCTTTGGGAAGTAAGTGTCCTGACAGGTATGGAGTTGGAAGATGAGTGCCCTGTGCTTTCCTGCTACATGTCAGGGAATATATTTTGCTAAATTACACTTCAATGAAACTTAGCTTGTTGTTATGTGCTTGAGGTTTCTGTGGATCTTCTTGAATTATTCATTTACAGCGACGCTGTAAATGCAATAATACCTTAAAAATTTAAGGTATTATTTTCAGATGCAAAAGAGTCTCTCAGTAATCCAGTTCAAAGTCTTAAGACTTTAAAAGACAACTTATTTTAAATGAATCAGGGCTAATGGAAGTTTTTATTTTCTGCTATGTAATCTAAATCTTGGCATTTTCTTTCTGTCTAAATATTATTATCTGCTATATTATAGCAACTTTAACTGATTTTACAATACAGAATTTGAGTGCAGGTGTTCAAAGCAAAGGGAAACACCAGTAATATGACAGATACTAGAGTTATGTTTCAGATCAGTATTTTACCATGAGTATCTACAGACATAAATTCTAACAGACAAGAAATTCACATTTTTCAAAAAGATCACCATGTGTTTTTGGTATTTATTCCAGGTTCAGGAAAAATATTGACCAAAATTAACTTAATTGCTAGAAGAAATATTTTTCACTAGAAGTGATATGTTTTAAGAACATGTGTTTAATGTCAAACATCACTGCTAAATGTATGTTTCTTTTTAACTCAGAGCTTATGGCAGGTTAACTTTAACATAACCTTGTTTTGTGTCATAAACCCTGTTTCCTGTGTAAAAGCAATGACAGTTACTGTACAGGTGTGTGTGATGTGGCCAAAAGAGAAAAATGTAAAACTAGCAAGAGGCACCTGAAAAAGTACATTGTGTATTTGGATGGATTGTCCCAAATCATCAATAAATATTATTCTTTTATCCAGGAGGACAAAATCCAGAGGTAGTGCACTTGGTTTCTAGCAGGGAAACCCAAGTTACTGTAGAAAATTCTTTGCAAAGATGGTATATTTGATGTTCAAAATAGGAAAACGAAAACTCACAGTGGTCTAGGATCATAGTGGGAGATAGGTGGCCTTTGGAATTCAGGTCTTGTGAAGTGCTAAAACATCCATTTTCATTGTACACACTTGAAGTACTAAGATGTGATGCTAGAGTCATCATTAAGGTTAGAATTTTGAGGACAAGCAATGGAAATAAATTATCAGCCAAGACCCCTGCAGCAAGGCAGGTCTGCTGGAAGGAGATGTCCACCAGCCAGCAGAGGAGTCTGTGTGCCTCTTCCCAGGCGATGCTACTGGCATTAGGGCTTGATGTATGCATAAATGCAGACACCACTGGAGCATCCTGGCTGGGTTTTAGAAAGAAAACAGAAGCCTGGTGAGGGCTGCTGGCCGCAGGAGGGAGTGGGGTCAGGCTCTGTTTGGAGCTCTGACTCCAACGGATGCCGCAGCTCTGGAGAGGGGACAAGAATTCAGCCACGCTCCTGCAATTAGCATTTCCAGCTCCAAGTGGCTCCTGCTTTACATATGCTTTCTTGGATGGCCCTTTTGAGAGGTCTAACTTTGCATATGCTCCATGGGGGGAGACTTAGCACCCAGCTCTGGGTTTTGAATTTCACAGAAGGAGCCAGATGCTCAGAGGCCAGGTATTCGGTGACTAATCTGCAGGGGTTAACTCTCTTATTGGATCTACCTGCAAGAATTTGACCTCGAGGATCACAGCTCCAATTAGACATTGTAGGAAATGGACACCCCTCCCCTTGGCATGCTTTTTAAAATAGTTACATATGTCCACGGCAATGCTTTGTGCTGGCACACGTGGGAATTCCAGCCATGAGCCCTTAGCAAGCTGTATGCCTCAAGTAAGAGGTTCTGCTTGGGAATGCCACAGGCAAATGTAATGGCATGGTGCAGCCTCCTCATCCTTGCTGGAAATGTTTTCTTCGCTTGCCCTGCATTTCCCCTTTACTAAGAACTTCGTTGCAGAGCAGAGAAGTAAATGCTGCTTGCATTAGTTCCTTTTTTAAACTTTGCTAATGAGTGTCTCATTGTGATTATCTACTCTTTTATATTCTGAAATTAATGAGACTTTCTCCTGAAAACTGAGGGATAGGGCTGACAGAATGTGACTTTAATAAGGAGGAAAGAACAGCTAAGACTTCATATCAGCATGTGGCTTTCTGTTCATCCACCTACACGTGGAGACAACTGTAGAAACGAGTCAGTAAAATTGCTTCTCATTTCTGCACTTGACACACCATTGTTTTCTACCTGCTTTTAAAGCTGGGTTCAGAAGGCCCATCCCCAGTTGACCCAAGTGAAGGGAGTGTGTTGCATGAGACCTTTTTCAAACTCCAGAGTCAACAGAAACAAAATTCTGCCCCACTGCAGGGAGGAAAAGAGTTTGCTGCAGGAAACCCACGCACATGTGAAGGTTGGTGACGAGGCCATGTTCCTATTAGGAAGCAGAGCAGCCATGTTGAGGCTTACTAACACACTTGGAGGTGTTAACAGAAGTCCATGCAGGAATGCCCAGTCCCTCAGAGGACGGGAACACTGACTACGTCCCTTTCCGGGTTCACTCCCCAGGGCCTGCCTACAGCCCTCCCAGCGCAGGCCCAACCTGTGCCTGGGTTGCTAGGTGACCCGAGGTCGCTTAGCAACCAGCTGCCTGCTCACCCACTGCCTGTAGCGGGCGGCATGTTGGGCCCGGGTCTCCGGTGTTGCCTGGGTACCGGGTGGCTCTCCCCGGGCCGGCTGCATGTCTGCCCCGCTGCCCTCGGGTTGCCTGTGCTGCCCGGGGAGAGCACTCCTGAGCTGCGCTGAGGTATGAACAGCCTGCGCCAGGATGTCCTTGGATGAACACGGAAGGTGCAGAATGAAGGTGGGCAATGCTGTGCAGACCCTCCCTTTATCCGCCCTCACTGCACTGACCCTTGCGAACCACCCCACTGGTGCCACCCCCTCGGCTCCAGCATGGGCTGCACAGAGCTCTGTGGGCGATGCAGGGGACTTTCTCTTTGATGAGGCGTGGGCTAGCCTGTCTACAGCACATCTGGACCAGTAGGGTCATCCTAGGGATGGATATCTTCCAACACCCTAAGGCCTCATTCCAACTTAACTGTATGAGCCCTACTCAACTTGTGGTGCTGGTAAGGATATGTCCTGCTTGAGCATGTCATGCTTAATGCAAAGTCTGCTGCCTCTGTTGTGTCCAGATGGTACTTTTGGACCATAGTCCCTCTTTCCTATGCTTTTGGGGGTGCTGTGATGACAGCTTAAGTTCCCAGGAGCACCTGATAGCCAGGATCTTCACTGCTGTTTCAGCAGGGAGCACAGACAGTTCCTGACTGAGAGATCTGACTTGTCAAATGTAAATGCTGCCTTTATCATCTCTTGCTTCTAAACTGAGAACTACTGTCAGCTTGCAGTGTACATTTTTCAGGGCAAGATCTTACCAAAGGGAGTAATTTTTTAATGTGGTATTTAATTAAATGTTTTGAAACAGTACTAGGATCCATGTTTACTAGAAACAATTTAAGGGCTTGTAGATATGATATGATATAATGGATGGCACAGGAATTCCAGCCTGAAACTTTCAACCCCAGAAAAGAACGGAGTATGTGAGCATGTCAGACATGAGGGCAATGAACTATCTGACTTGTTTTGCTAGCCCGGTCACCTGGTTCTCATTAGCTGCAGACCAGGGCTATAAGAGGTTTGGGTGTCTTTTTGAGCCAAAAAGGTAGTCTATGAGACACTTCTCCGGAGGGGAGCACGTCATATCAAAATGCAACAGCATAAGAATATGCCTGGCATCATTTTCCATCCTGCCTCATTATGCCTGCTAATATTTTCTTCTATTTGGGTGACTTACTATTTGTGAATGATTTTCATTTTACAGATGCACTGAAAAATGGGTACCCAGAGGTGCCCATACTACTGTGTTTTCTAAGATGCTGTACAGCTGCACTGTAATTGGATTTTTGTAAGTAATAAACTCCACTTAAGCCTAATTATTCAGAATGGGTTTTACACCATCAGGTTCTGTCTTAGACCACAGTTGATAGGGTTTCTTGATACTATTTTCACTGTATATAACTCCCTCATTTTGCATTATATTGCTTTTGCCACCACTGTTTTTTGATCTAGCACTCTCTTCCTTGGTTATCAGTTTCAGTCCTTCTTGGGCTTGTTGGACCAGAAGGATCTTGTCTCACATTCCAGTGGTGCCACATTGTTGTTGCTCTTTGCTCCTTGCCCTGTTTTCAGAATAAACCATGCACCCATTTATGCCTCTGTGAATGTTAAAATTCATGAGGTATCTACTGTTAATTCTTCTGTGTGTCACTCCTTACACTCTGATTTTTAACCATTTAAAAACACAAATTAGGGATTCCTTTCTATCCAGTGAGAACTTTTAAGAAGTCAGAGATGTGGTAGAGATATAAGGTAGTGAAAAAACCTATCTTCTGTCTCTTTACTTTTCCAAACAAAGACTAATAATAAAAAATACAGAAGTAAGTACTAGTATCTTCCTTGGTTTTGCTCTCCTCTGCCAGTTCCCCTTAGGCACAACCTGTGTGCTATGCTATCAAACTACAAGTTGATGAATAAGTTTGTGACTGACAAAGGAAGCCAGGTGTTTTCCTTAGTTATTTGCCTAACTGTAAAAAGGCATTAGGAAAAACCCCAAGAGGAGCTTCTGCACCCTGAACAGAAGCTTCTTGGCTTGGTTCAGTGCTGGGTTTCTCTGGTGGCTTCTGAGGTTCCCTCAGCACTTGCTCTTCCCAGAATCTGGGCACTACCTGCTGCTTCAGAGGGTCAGCTGGCTCAGCCTTACATGGTTACCTTTCAGAAGCTCTGAAAGCTTGATGGCAATCAGTAGCTCTAATGGATGTGTCCTGGGGGGGTTTCATTTCAGAGCTGCCCTATGCCTGTTCAGTAGAATTGTGAAATTAAAGATTTTCTTTAATGACATTTTTGGTCTATAATAGAGTCAGCATGTGAATGTGGAATGGATAAAAGAGACTGGTTGCATCACTGAGACCTCTCTTCAACAGGGTTGGGGAACCACATCTGAGCTGTTTAGTCCAGTACCATGTGATTTTTACCCCATGTGCCTCAGTCTATCAGAGACCACACAGTACACACCCTGTGCCAAATTTGGATGTGGTAAGAGAATAACATCAGTACCACTAGCATATTCAAATGCATTGGTCTGTATTATTGTTTTGATGTGACTAGTTCCAATATTGGAAGGGTGAAGTGAAAAGAACACAGCTGTCAAATTTTATGAAAAAAGAGCAAAGTAGTTCTTTCCTGACCAGTTCAAGCAGCCAGACGCCCCCATGATATAAGCATACAGCACAACACAAAGATGACCAAGAAGTGAAAGTGGTGTCTTCTTTCTGTTCTCCTCACAACCATGGGAAGACTCATGACTAAAATTTAAAATTATTCTGTTTTTTTCAAGAATAAGTGTTTTTGTCTATGCTACTACAGTGAGTCTAATAGTTGTAACACAGATGACAGAGAATAGAAGTGTGATTTGCAGCCGTTTTGAAGGATGTTAGAGACATTCCTTTGACTTTCACTGAATTTTTTATTAAAAATGCATCACTAATCAGGTAAGTATTTTTTTAGGTTGCACAATGTAGATTCTTGTCTCTGCTATGTTCCACGCAGTCTCTGAAAACTTCACTCACTCATCCATCTCCCATGTTAGGCCTGTTACTCTTTGTGTAACATCTGGAGGATTATTTATTTAGAGATGCTCTTACTTATTCATGTGCAAAGCATTAGTGGAATGCTTCCCGTTCAAAAACAAAACTTCTGATAGTTTGGAGTTTATGGTACAACTCATAACACAATATATTTATTGAGTTGCCTCTTAGATTTATTTCCTGAAGTTGCACAGTGATAACTATCTAAACCTTGCTTCAATAGCTTAAAGTGCATCACAGAAGCAGTTGCATAAGCTATTTTGCTAATGTGTTTTCTTGAGGTTTGTTTTTTTTTTAATCATTATTGTTTTAATTTATTTTTAAAATAGGCAGGATTTACAAGTTTGGAAAACATGGATCTTACAAGTTTGTGGAAACTCAACCTGACCAACAAAGATATTTGCTGACACCCTAGCATCACACATTCAGTGGTTACTGTGATGTTGAGGAATGCTTTAAATCTTTGTTGCCAACATAAAGTCATGAGAATTGTACTCGCAGCAGATTTGATGGTCTTTTGTATAAAGAGGAAATCTTAGCATAACAGCCTCAGTAATGACAGTGCTCCAGAGGTACAGAAGAAAAGGAGAGAATCTCATTAACTTTAGCTAGGTTTCAATTAGGATCTGTATGCTTTCCAGTCTTCAGAAACAATCATAAAAGTCAGTACCAATGTCTGGACTACTCATCCATGGCAGTAGATGAGGTATTTTGGGGGGAAATTCACGGGATAACTTGGCTACATTTATACCTTATATCTGTAGATCTATGCAATAAATCAATACACTCATTTACAAAGTTCTCCTACATTAGCTTCCAGCTGTAGTGACCAGAAAGTACAGAGTTTTAAGATGGAACCAGTATACACGACAGTAAAAAATTGCTTGTATTGCAGAACACTGGAAGCCAGAATTTTGAAATGTGATGTAGATTGGAGTTACTACTTCCGAGGCCTAACTCCAGGTGCTTTTCAAGTGTGTAGAAAGGAAGCATTTTGACTTTATTTTTATAATTATTCTAGCTGAAGAATATGGCAGGACAGTGAAAGTGAAACTAGTAAGACGTTTATAAATGCTTTGAGATACAATTTTATAATAAAAAGGAGATACGGATTCTTCATTCCCCCAGGCAGCTGCCTTTCTTACAGGGGTTGAAGTCACCACAAAAGAATCATATCTAAACAGTAACATGACATGTGAACAGCTTCAGAAAGTCAGTCTCTGATGACAAAAAAATCCAATTTACTTGCAGAAGAGGCATAGTGGAACTGAGCTGTGCTTGTAGGAATAATGATCCAGCTGGTAACCAACCACATTTTCTGCTTGTTTGGTGGTTGCAAAGGATAAGTTTTTTTCTTGGGTAATACTAGCTACACACAAGCACTTCACACATCTTGTTTATAATGCTTGCAGAGAACTGCAGCTACTGCAGAGACCCCTGGAGCAAACAGTGGGACCATAATGTGCTGATACAGCAGTGGGTTGATGTGAACCAGCTCTAGCATGTGAATGTGATGCTGACAAAAGTCAGGACTGGTTAGCTCGAGCAGCAGCATCCTGGCATGGCTAATCAGAGGTAGTGTAACTGGTGCTGCTTTTCACTGCAGGCCATACCAGTTTAGATCTATTGCAGTTCTGTACTTCATTGTTGAGGGCAGAGATGCCTAAAGTCCATTAAGCCTAGGCCTGAGGATACTATCCTTTTGTATAGGGTGCACACCTGAGTAGGTATTATAGAAGGCTATTACAAATAGTTAAGACCAAATTAAGAATTTTATGTGTTAATAGCTCGCTCACTTACTCATTGCAGTGTCCTATCCTGTGTTATTTTGGGGGAACGAATGGACCTGGAGATGCCCAAGTGAGCGCCCTGCTATTACACGTAACGTTCTAAAGGCTCTGAGTACAGATATTTCAATTTGCTTAGAACCTCTCAAAATATTATTAACTTTAAAAGATAAAACAGAAAAAGGGAACACCTAGATAATTTGGGAAAGCTATGTTTCAATGAGATTTTTTTTCCCTTAAGATTAATGAGAGATTAATTTGTCTAAGTCAGGAAGTCTGTTATTCAGTAGTCTTTCAGATGCAAGAGTTAATACCTTTCCATTTATTTGGTGAAAAAGAAGAAATGAGTTGAGTTCTGTGGCTAGACCTGCCATTTTGCTGTCATTAAAATCTGATTCTGTTTCTGAAAGAGAAGCAAGATAACCAGACCAAAGATGCAGAAGACAGCAGTGAAGTTATCAAACATTCAGACTAAATTTCCTTCAGAGAAACAATGCTACAGTCACTACAAAACTTGGCAAACTTGCCAGCATCAGCCTGTTCACTGAACATTGCTTTTAGTTTACTTTCATGACACAGGATCACACCAGTGCTTTGTAAGTCACCCTGTGGTCTATTTAAACCAGACTTTCTTGAGGCAAGTGACTGAAAGAGGAGGCGCAGCAAAGGGAATCAAGATGTGAAAGAGTTGGTATGCAAGAGACAAGTGGGCAGTAGAGAGGTGGCAAAAGGGCAGGAGCTGGTGTTTGGGATTCTCCTGTCACTGATGGAAATTCTAGTGCCCCAAGGTTCCTTTTCCTGCTACTCAAAGCATATAAGGAAATTGTATGTTCTAGAATAGTTTGAATTATTCTTTGATCCTAAAAGCTCTTCATCTGAAAGGTTTTTAATGAATTGTGGTTTGAATAGCCCACAATTTCATAAATCAAATGAGTATTAATTACTTTCAGTAATTTCTTTTGGACTTACTTTCTGGTCCTGCTTTTTTTTTTTGCTTTTTTTTTTTTTTTTTCCCAAACTTGGTATTGATCCAGCCCTTGAACAGCACTGTCAGATTGTGACACTGGATTAGTTCAATCTTTCTCACTCTTACTGGTGTTTATAAACACTACAGGCTGAGTTAGGTTCTTAGCAGATCTGATTGAAGTTTGAAGGTACTGAAGGAGCCCCTACCTGCACTTACCAGCACTACTGGTTTTCAAAACCAAGGGGGTTAATTTTTTGGAGTTGTTTTGGATCCTGAGGCTCTTTTGTCTCTAATGGCTAATGTCTCTGCCTCTTCTTGGACAAAACAGGAAGATTAGTGCTTTGTTTCTTTGAAGATGTAAGAAGCATGTTGCGTAATCTTTAGTAGAATGTGTCTGTTGGGTCTAAAAAATCATAAACCTTGGTAAGGCTGTGTTGCTTGTTAGTAACTTTGTTTTGTTTCATGACCCAAGCATACCCATTTAATTAGATGTTCAGACTCTCTTCTTGTGCATTTGATTACCCATCATGTCCTTTGTACAATAGCCATGTCTACCTCATTCCAGAGTTGATACTTTTGTTCACATTGCAGATCACAACTGCTTTGTAAGGGTTATTTGTCATCTGTCTACTGGAGTTTTTTACTTTGATCCTAGTGACAATCTGGTTTGTGTTATGGACCCAGCTTGTTAACCTTTCTCTTCTTCATTTGTCTACATGAGAAATTTGTTCTTCAGGTTTACATCACCCCCAAACTTTTCTGTAGGTTGGCCTTCTTTCTGCACTCTGCAGACGTCTCTCATATGTTTCAATTTTATGTGGCGTGCAGAAATATTCCTATTTCTTACACGTGCTTTCATAGTTAGCCTGCTCTGCCAGAAATAAATGAAAACTGATTAACATAACAAGTGCTTCAGAAGATGCTGCTCTCTGAAGTTTGCCTTCTGCTGGACCCCTCTGCTGACAGATACAGAATGAAACTCTGTAAATGCTTTCCAAAAGTTTCTTGTTTTGTGGAGACTTTTAACTTGGTGGTGGTCATACTGGGAGGAGAGAGGAGCTGGAGGTGTGTTTAATTGTAGTCTTTTTTTTTCCCCCACACAGGATATTTGGTGTGTAAGGGGGGATGTCTTTTTTCCCCCCTACTGTTAAGGGATGCTCAGTTATCCATCAGTTATAGCATGAAATATGCATTATTCTGTGTTCTGCATCTGTACTTAAGGATACCAAGAGCTTTTCTGCGTGTTTTCCAGGCTGGAGTGCAGTATAGAGATATGGAGATAGCTTTGCACATGCTAGCTCAGGTACTGGAAGGGATAAAAAGATGGAAGACTGCATCGGATTAATTAACCCACTTGATTTGGACAGAAGAAAAATCTTATAGATGTTATTTCTCACCCACTGCTGTCCTTAAATACTACAGCACAGAGGCCAGACTTTAACTGAAGAAAATAACACAATGAAGAGAAGGTAATGTGGGTTTTTTACAAATGACTCATGACAAGCTAAATTATGTGTTTGGTGGTTATCTTAATGAAGAAAGAAATGCAGTGCCCATACTGCTTTTTCGGTTCTGTGGAGTTTTCCTTTGCAAAGCTCAGGAGTGTGGTGGAGGTGTAGCTGCCCTAATGAGCCTTTTTCAGCTGTTTAACCAAATCTAATCAGTAATTGCTGTTTATTCATTGCCAGGACATGCTGATGTGTAAGCAGCCTGAACCCAAGGGGGATTCAATGTTTCTCAAAACCTTTGTTTAACTTTTCATAGAAGTAGTATCAGAAGAATCATAAATGTTTTGGAGAATAGGGCTTAAATACTGCATGGGTAATGACTAGGAAAAGAAAGAAGTGAAGTTTCAGATGCAAACATAGCATCACATAAGAAAGAATAAATATAGAATGTGGGAAATCTTAGTACATGTATTTTAACCCATGGAGATATATCTGTGGATTATTACTGATGGTGATTTCACAAAGAATTGATAAACAGTGTAATGCTAATGAGAAAAATAGCTACTATTGTACTTTATTGAACTATGAAGGGTATTTTATGTGAGGCAAGTATTCTTAGCTTGCTATGGTCAACATATGATTTCTAGTATTGTGCTCAGTTTTGTCCAACATGTTTTTAAAAAGACCCAGACAAGCTGGAGAGAGATCAGAGAATAGCAGTTAATGTGATGGATGTTTTAGAAATGAAGACCTATGTGGAAAGAAGTGAGAATATGTAATGCAATGCAGAGATGACTGATGGGAACATGAGACTTGACTGTTCTCACATCAAAACAGTTTTGGAAGGAGAAGCAGCATCATTGTTCATGTTAATCCAGGAGGATGGTAGAAGAAGTTATAGACGGAGCAGGAGTGGAAATATAAGTTGAGCAGGGAGACCTTGTTAGAGGAGTGGAACAAAAAAGACAGCTGTCAAGGGCGGGTACAAAACTGCTGTTGTGGGATGCATTTCCAGCTAGAAAAACTGTCCATCCATCAGGGACAGCTTCTGGGCTTAAAAAATATTACTCTAAAGATGCAGGTGGCTGAGTTACACAGTCCCCAGTTCCTTTCAGATCCTAAAACTGACTTGGCTTTTCTCCTTTTGTCTGACATCTTCCATCCTTACCTCTTCTTCCTGCGTTAGGCATTAGGCCAGCTGTTTTGCATCAGCAGAACACTTGGCTGTTTGAATGAATGAAGTTCAAGTTAGTGGAGGCCCTGGAACTTTTCATGGGTTAAAACCTGAGTATGTGAATCTGCTTAGAGATGTTGGGAAGCATTTGTGGAAACTTTTGCCTGCCTCCGGCAGTGAAAGAAGTAACCAGTGACTAAGGAAACACTGCAGTCGGAGTGACATGGCTACTCTGAAGCAGTGTCTTTCAGCTCAGCCTCACAGATAGTCTAATTAGTAGGAGGCTCACCCTGTGCTGAAGAGGTGTCTGGTTTGAGAGTCCAAGATAAAGTTTTTGCACAGCTTTGACCCATTCTGTGGGTGCATGCTAGCATTTTTGGCTCTAACTTGGAACTCACAACCTCATCTCTGTTGTACCATGTAGACATAATCCCTGTTTTCCTGAAATGATTGAAAATTAAGTGCTTAACTGTGTACAGAATCTGTCTGTCCTGAAACTGTTCTCCCATCTGTTACAGCCTGGTCTTAATGAAATAGGGCTCCCAGTGGTTTATAACAAGGAATTGCCATCATGCTACAGGGCTTGCTGATACGCAGTCATCTAAGGTTGCAGAGCTCCTCTATTAGACTATTTACATAATATAACCCGCAAAATAAAAAACACAGGCCCAGGAACTGGTTTTCTGCAGGACTGTGATCTGTATGGAACTTGTCCTCATGTACTGGTATACTTAAAATACTGGTAGATTAAACCTTGCATCAGCTTGCTCAAACAGGGAAGAATTTTATCCTGAATCTCTAAAGTGAAGACAGTGTGATGAAATGGTTTAAGGAACTGCCAGCTCTCCAGACGGTGTTCTGGCTCCCACACCTTGCATTTTTCCCTTAAACTTTCAGAACACTTGGATAAAAGGAAGATATTTAATAGGAAAAAAACCCGGGAGACAAATGCTCGTCTGATGCAAATCAGCATTGTGAAGGAACAATACTGCTGTTCTCTGTCTAGTATCTTGCTCTTTCTTGGCAGCATTGTCCCACAGAAATGTGTTGTTTTTCCCCTTTATGAGGTTAAAACCTTTCTGTATGGGTATACCCTAACCCTGTATTTCTGACTTTTATCTAATTTTAATGGAACTGTAAAAGGTTTCTTTTGGAGAAAACTCGGCCATCATTAGCTGAGTATGGGAAACACAAGGAAGTCTCAAGACATCTGAAAAAGGCAATGTGATGATTTTTGAGATAAAAGAGTACAAACAATAATAAAAGTTGAAGGCATTTTATGAGCACTTTCCACTGACATCTACAACTTCAAAGCATTTTGAGGCATTTTATTATTTAAATTTCCAGGTCTGTGGTCAGGAAGGTGAATTATGCTATGTATGAAATATTAAAAAGGAAAGAGTTGTAATGAAACATTTACACTCATTCATGTGCAAGTGCAGACATATTTAAATTTGCCCAAAAGTTTTGAGTGTTTTTTTGGCCTGCAGAGCCAGGCCTGTCAGTTTGGCTTGTCAATGCTAGCAGTGGTGTAGTCTAAACACCATAAATTGTCTTCTGTTCGGCTGCCTTAAGGTCACTTCACTACAGCTTTAACCTGTGAACTCTGTTACTCCCAATAATACATTACTTTCTCTCATTGTGTTTCACTTATACATTCAGGGATACATTCTCTTGTCAGTCAATTATGCCAAGTGTGTGGACTCCCTAAGGGTAAGACAGACATCATATTTAACTCCCTTTCCTACCCACAATATGGGAGGTGCAAATAATTACTGATATTATTCCTGTCGTTTATTTAGATAGATTGCTAGGCTACCATCAGAGACAAGGCACACAACAGGCAGAACTTTTGGCTTTAGTCATGACCATTCTTTTGTTCAGAAGAAAAGAACAATAAAGTGCCCAGTAGAAATGTGGCACGTCCTGCACTTGTCCTGCCAGTGTCAACTGAGGCTTTCCTTACTGTTCCCAAATTTGTTATGTATGGACTACAGTGGGGTTTTAGATGGCTCTTGTCACTGAGTGTGCTCCACACAACTAGAAGCTCTGGTCTGGCAAGTGTGTTGTTGGGCAGTTTCTACTTATCTCAACAAAGTGTCAGCTTCTGTGGGAACAGGAATGACATGTAGTCTGCTCTGATCACAACTACTTTGCTTTGTGACTCACTGGCTGGTGCTGTAGTCAGGTTAATCATGAGGTGAACTGGAGTGCCAGGAATTTGTCTTCCCTTGCTGCCATGGAAGTGCTGCAATGTTTTCCCTCAGCTCAGTTGTGCAATATGAGGCATGGTCTGCTCATGAGTTTGTTGTTTTGGTTTAATCCTGTGTTGCTCTTGTTCCTTTTCTCTCATCAGCTTGATATTTCCGTAGTAAAGCTTTTGGACCAGCTTTTGACTTCAGCACTCTGGTTGATGAGTTCCTGTGGAAGGCCTAGAGTAGCAGGTTGCTGTAGCTGAAAGAAGTGTTCCAAATCTGCAGCTGCTGCAATGACTCCTTGTGGCCATGAGGACATAGATGGTAATTTGGACACTTTTACACCTGCTTTCAAAGGGAGGCTATTTGTAGAGCCTAAGAGTGTAGTATGCTATACCTTCTTGCCTTCTGTGTGCCCCAACTCTTGCACTGTCTTAATTTGTAATTCAGGCCCAGGAACCATCACCTCAGGACAGTTTTCTTCCTACCCATGCAGGAGATATCCTACTGTGGTTTTATATACAAAGCTGAGACAGATATCCAAGATCTTAGATTTTAAAGGTCTTAGAGCAGCCTCATTTGTTTCAAGCCATTGCATTAGATACAATGGGAAAAACACAATTGCACGTACTAACAAAGTTGTCATGCGGGTAGTAAGCTTAAATTAAGCAGTTTGAATGAGCTACAACCTTTACTCTGTGAAGAAAGTTATCCATGGAAAAATGAAATGCTAAAAATAACTTTGTATGGAAGGTTTTATTTTTCACTGTGGTCACTAGCTGGCAAAACTGATCTCTGCTTCCCAAGAAACATTTTATTCATTTTTTGGTTGCATTTTTGTCATCATCCCAGTTCAGCTTAGAGATTTTGTACTGATGGTAATTAGTTTCAGCTCATACTTACTGGCAGGCATTTCTCCAAATCAATGAAAATAAACAGAAGTATAATAGCATTTTTAGAAGAGTGCATTGTTTTTGCTTTTTTAGGAGGACAGAAAACACAAATACAAAAACACAGCAAGATGTCAAATGTGTAAATCCATTACCTTACAGAATTTGACAGGAAAATAATGCAGTGTTTTCAAGCTCAGCTAGCTGACTGCTAAGGATTATATCTTTTGCATAAATATCTTTTGATAGGTAAAAAAAAATAAATCCTTTCATAATAGGGACTGTAGCTGACAGCTTAAAGCTTTTTCAGTGTGAACTGAGGAAAGTTCTGGATGTTAATAGAAGCTTTTACTGATAATGACTTGAAGTTCGTGAATACTAGAAGCATGTTATTTCTGGTATAAGGTTAAAAAGAGCATAATATGGTATTCATTAAATTGGGCAGCCAAAAATAACATCTGTCTCTCATGAATAAGGGATAAGGTCTCATTTTATATCTCTTCATGTTTGAAAAAAGTATTTTTGCTAGAAAATTAGAGGTTTTGTACCCTTTAGAAAAAAACCCCAACAACATTAAATATCGCTGTAATATGATCACTATTTTAGGGCAAAGTCATAAAAATAGACCAAGTTGGTTGAACTTGGTTGTAATAACTTTGGAAACTCCAGTCATGGTTCTCACTACCGAAGAAAGCCTTTGTTTGATTTTTCCAGTAGGCCATGTGGGTATTTCATAGAATGATAGAATGGATAGGGTTGGAAGGGACTCAACTGTAGTAACATGATGCTGGGTGTGTCTAGATGTCTGTGTGCCTTTTGTCCTTGTAGAACCAAGCATCATTTTCATGATTAATATTATCTCTCCCTAGGGTGTTCTACGTTAATTTTTGCAGGGTAGCTGAAGCTATTTTCAAGACCAGACTAAGATCAAGTGAAAGTAAGCTCTGTAAGGCAGATGTATAATTGGAAATGTCCTCTGGAAAATGCCAGATTTTGTGGGTGAGTTGGGTGCTAGGCACCCTCAGATGGGAAGCTTGCAGCCAATCTGTAGGCTGCCTCTGGGTCTGTGTGTGGATGGAGGTTGGTTGCTCAGAGACCTTGCAGTAGCCTCCAATTCCCTATCCAGTCTTTTAAAGTGGGTGTAGAGGAAGCAACCACCACTTGGCCAGTGCCTGTTCTGCTGATTGTGTTCGAAACCATGTGCAATGTGGATAGGAAATGTTATATTATGTTACAAATAAACATTTTTCATGGTTCAGGACAGCAAGACATCAGTCAAAATTAAACACAATTTCTGTTTAAAACCCCTGTTACAATTCTAGATTATTAGTTGTATTTTAAAATTAAAAACAACAGCAACATGGGCATTACTTGTCTTCAGCCTGATTTTCCTTTTTGTGTCACACAAATCCTTTTGGTTTAGATTAAGAGTTTGTAAGCTGCATAACAGGTCAATGCCATAGGTCACATATTTTGACTGACATGGGAAAAAGATGACTGTTAAAGAACAGGCTATCTTGATTGTTAGTCTGTTTTTTATTTCCTCCTCCCTCTGCACCCCACTAGAAATTTAATTAGCCAGGGTTGGTTTAAATTAAAATGTTGAAAAATAATGGTATAAACAGATAGTAATTCTACTATCTTGGTGTCCATTTGGTAATAAAATATTATTTAAAAATGCTTAGCCAAAATGGCACATCGGAGCAACATATTACTATATTCAATCTTAAAAATTTAGCTTTGTTCAAAGTGAGTCTTGAATATATTTGGAAGTAGTCAGAGTTTTCTGGTTCACAAGCTGCAATCCTTATAACCCAAATAAAATATATTCAGATATTTGCATTTCTGGGGGCCCTCTGAGGGCACTGTCCAACTTGTTACATTTATCTTGTGGTGCCCATCTTTTAGCTGTGGTGTTGAACTGCAGAATTTGCAGTCCTGACATCAGCAGATAAGGATGTCTGTCCAGTGTGTCAGGGACTATGACAATGGACAAGGATGCCAAGCAAGGGTCTGATCAGAGATGTGGGGAATGTAGGAAGCCTTTCATTCTATTCTTTCTCAAAGAGGCCTAGGCAGCTAACTCTATGGCATGTTGCCTCTGTCTCTTCTTGGTATTCAAAGCCATGAATATTTTCCTGCAAGTGGGTGGGTTACCAGGCCTTTCTCACACGAATTTCAGCTGGAACAGGAGGATGGGAAGGAATGTGCGGTGAATTTGCACTTCAGGTAAACAGCTCAGTGAGTAGAGACCTACCTGAAATAAAGGAATGTTATGTTCAAACTGCTGCTGCAGTGAATATTTAATTTCTATACAAAGTAGGTAAATATCTGGCTTTAGTCTTTCAGTTCAGCAAACCATCCTAAATGAGTTATTCACACAGTTCTCATTTGCTTTAGTACCACAACAGCTGTAATGGGAGACACACCATTCCTTCATGTGCTTAATACCTTAGTGATTAAAGCATTTTTCTTGGGCGTTGTCTCCAGATCTTTGCTTCAGTTTGTACCTTACATGGCCTTGAATTTTTTTTGTTTATGTCCCAGTCTTTACCAACAGAGCACTTTCATCTACTCCACAGCTTTCTGCTTTGAAATAAAAATAAGAAAGTTGTTCTGGCATCAAGTCTGCCATTTTGTGAGCAGTGAAGTGTGAGCACAGTATGCTTTCTTCTATGCTTAAAATGCAGGGGGTGCCTTATGTGTGAAATCTTAAACTGTGGTTTAAATGTGAGACAGAGACTGCACAGTGCAGTCATGATTTCTGCTGAGATCATGTGTATAAATACAAATACACTCTGTGTATGGACAGCAGCAAAGATGGAATTACCAAGGGAAGGTTTTGGTGAAAAACTTAGGGTTATACATACTCAGGCCAGTACAGACATGCATCTCTCTTGCACTCTGATTTAGTAGTTGATACGGCTTGTGCCCTGAGACAATATAGTGGTAGCAACATGGATCTCTGCTTGTGTAAAAGGGAAGTACCTCTGTAATCAGAGCACTGAAGACTTTAGTATTTGCATGTTAAGTATCCATCTCTAAGTTGTTAAAATGAATGTGTTGTAGTGTGTCATGATCGTTCTGAGTAATTTCTTAGGTGTCAGAGTAGGATTTGATGTTATTAAGCTTCAAGAACTAGAATGCACAGTCAAGCAGTAGGACCTTACCTTGCTACATGCTGCAGAAGCAGAGCAAACCTCTCTGCGTGAAAAAACCTTGAAATTTAAATACAGAATGAAAACCAAGAAAGAGATGGTGACTGTGGTCCCATCATACTAGTTAAGCTAAGCCATGTTATCAAAGTTTTGTTAGAAAACGTGGAACATGCGTTTGGCTAGTACTTACAGTGTGTGTGAGATGTACTACTGTGGAATGTGCAGAGAAGTTAAAAATGTTAATGAGCAAACCATGCTAACTAACAGTCTGGTCAATTAGGAGACAGACTCTGGTGTCTTGATACTGAAGGAGGTAGTACCTGAAGGATAATAAAGGGCATTTACAGTATTTGGCTTCCTTTCTCTTACTCCATTTGTCTCAATATACAGCCATGCAGAACAATTAAGAAGTAGTTGTATACCATCTTATCTAAGGCTATTGTCCAGTACATATTAACTTGTTACCTTAGAACTGTAATAATTTTTCAGACTTAAGGTACGATGCATTAAAGACAGCATATTGTGCAAGGATCTAATAAGAAATAGCATAGCACATACTGTATGCCTAACTCCCAAAGGATTAGAACTCCCAGATCTGGAGGAAAGGGCCTGTGTTTCCCACCACTTTATTAATATCTTAAGTCACAGTCCTCTAATCCATATCAGCTGTGCTCTGAACAGGCAAAGACACTGTCCTGATAAGGCTCAGGGATGTAACCTGTAGTCTGACTTGCATGGAAAAAAATGAGTTGTTCTCATTGCATGTTTTAGGTCTCAGTTCACTCAGACACCTGGAAATCTGCTTTTCATTGAAATCAAAGAATTATTTCCTAGAAGAATGATGTATTGAAAAGTACCAAGGAGAAAATGTCAGCATTAACTTCATATTTTCTTGAATTTCTCTGGCTGTCACAGATTTAGCATTAGCCAGGGATAGCTTTTGTATTGAATATGTCAGAAAAGTCACTTTTATTCTTGGTATCTGGATGTGTAATTGCACTATGTTCAGCTAAATTACACTATATGATTTAGTTTTTGTCTCAAGTTTAATTTATTGAAGATGGGTCAATTGCAGTAGCTAATACAAAACTAAAGTTGCCAGGAAATACTCTGCATGGAACATGAACCTGTTTTCAATCTGTCTGAGTAGTTTTTAAAACTTCAAGTGGACAAGCATTAGTTTTTAAGAGAAAAATAGTCAGCATATTTTACATTTTATTAAATGAACCTTGTATACATATACAATGTAGATTATAGATTCTTCAAATTCTACAGTACTAAAATCTGGTAACATGCCAGAAAAAAATAATTGGAAAAAAGAAATGCCTCCCCGGAAAAAGCATAATATGATATATGTGCTTCAAAAGACAAACACCATCCTTGTCCATATCTAACACAAATTCAACAGATTCCAGAGGATGAAATCAGTGAGTGCATTTTGTGACAAAGTTGCAGCAAAAAGACACAAAACCAAGGCTGAGAGAGGGAAGTAGGGATTAAGAAGCAAAATAACTGTGCTCTGCTTATGCAAGCAATCATGGGATGACATCAAAATACTTGTCAGGCATTAAAGAGGCCTCCAAAAATTCATGAAGTTGCTTATCGCATTCATTTTACGGATGGGTTAAACTGAGAAAGCATGAAATTTAAATGGCTAGATCCTGTGAGGAATTATTGGCAGAGCTGAGAACAGAAGCTCTCCCCCCAGCTGCTTCCCAGTATTGACAAGAGCAAACATTTTAAAAAATAACTTTGAACTTGGCTTAGAAAATTGTGTATTTCAAAAAAAATATGGAGATAAAAACTGAGATTAAATCCTCAATGTTCATTTAAGTAAAAAAAAATAAAAAAAATTGATTTCCATGGTCAGAAAAATGGAGAAAGTAGTACTAGCTGAAAAGAAGCAGGATTTCTCAGAAACTACGAAAAGGAGTTTGTTTTGAAGCAATTTCCAACCTTTATTCTGGAATTTCTGTCTTTTTGTGAAAAGACCAACTTTTTCCCATAAACTGGAGCGTTGGCATGTTTGAATTTGTACAAAGGAAAAGATGGGGAATAGAAGGTCAGCCTACCCTTGGATTCAGAGAATACCAGCAAAACCACAGTTCTGGTGTAGTGCCAATGTAAGCAGTTTTCCACCAAATGCCCTATCAGGAGCGTTCATAACAAGTTGTTCCCTGAGCAGAGAAATTGAGGATTCCTATGGATTCCTGATCTGTCATCCGTACAATGCAGGCCCTCCTGCAAGACCCCTGCTTCCCTCTCCGTGCTCCTGACACAGCTGGCTCTCCCTATGCTTTTAGACAACACTACCCCTGGGGCCTCAGTTTTGCCCAGTTCCCCCCACTCTCTCTTCTTTTAATACCCACCTGTCTGTCCCTTCACTTATTTGAGCCCCACAACGCTTTTTATCCCCCGTTGCCCTCGTTGTCCTCTCCCACCTACATCCTGCAGCAGGCAGCACAAGCAGTGATGTGTCAGGGACTTTCTGTGCTGCTTGTGTGGCTTGTGGGCTGGTCAGCTGCCAGGCTAAGCTCAGTAAGGCCACGCTCAATACAAGACCCAAGTGGGTGAGCAATGAGAGCACCTTGTCTTCCCATAAGCAGTGGCTCCAGTAATGGCAAATCTCTGTCTCTCTCTAAATGGCAGGTGGCAATTCTTCCATTAAATTCAGCTAAAATTGGTAAATGGATTAAGTTACTATTATGGGACACCTGGGACACAGATGGATAAGGTCATGTTCATACAGGTATCATGGCCACATAAACATCATTTCCCTATGCAAAAAAGTAAAGCACTGTTTCATGAGCTATGCGATTCAGGCACCTGCTTGATCCATATTAGGAACTTAATGAATCAATAATAATCATGAACTGTTGAACTTATAATGGGAAGGCATGGAAATAGAAATGCCAGGAGTACATGCCAGCATGCTAGCAAAATTCAATGCCCTTCACACAAAGATAGGAGAAAGGAACCTCAGAGAAATTTTGAAGCCCTTTGTGATGGTGCTTATGTAGAAATGGAGGTAGTAATTTGGCATGCAACACAACAATGCCTGCACATCAATTTGTTGCAATGATGCAACAAAAGTATGATGTTCTGCTGTGGAAAAACACCTCTACACACTGTGGATTCACTGAAGTTTTAGGAATCCAGGGAAAAATCCCAGTGACCTCATCAAGCTTTGAAAAATACAGAAAATCTCTCTTACTTGCCTATGTACTGATGTCAGTATTCCTGATGATTTTGCTGCAGTCACAATCTCTGGATGGAGAAGCTGAAGCTAAAATGAAAACTGAACCCCACTAACACTATTTTTAAACCATGACTCTGCTGCCATGGATTTTATCCAAGAAATTTTTTGCCCATCTGCCCACAAAACAATTTGCTCTGGCCATATTTTCATCCTTGCCATAAAAGACATTTCGTATCCAGTTGAGTGTCACTAGCTGCCCTCATGGCTCCTGAGGTTCTGATGTTTTCTCACCTCCCACACTTGGGGCCAAAAAAAGCCCCATCAAAAACATTCAGTGACTTTAATGCCTCCCCTGCTTCCTTCCTTTTTATGTTCTACAATTATACAGGCAATGAAGCACAGCTGTAACTAAAGAGCAGGATAACCATACCAATATTGCTTTGTGATTTGACTTCTGAGGGAAATACTCATTTCAGGACTGTGAGATTGCAATAGGCTTTAGTGAGTGTTTTTGCCTTTTTTGTCTTTCTTTGTTTCCTATTGGGAATATTCGAGTATGGTCTTCAGATAGGTTTCTGGCTTGCAGATTACAATGTCGCTGCCATATAAAGATTTAAACATAAAAAACATGTTTAATCTATTGTGTCTATATTTTGACGGAATTTTATTTGATCTTGGCAGGTCTAGTGTCTTCTGGGAAGGGTTGAAAACATCTTCCTAAACTCATTATTGCTGGTCTAAAACAGCTCTTGAAACTTAAATAACTGCAGACTTCAGTATAGGCAGCTGGACATTTATTAGACATAACGTTGTGCAGCAGAAGTACTGTGGCTTGGATTAGCTAGCCTGATAATGTTTTATACTATTCATATACAAGTGAGATTATGTGGTGTCTGCTAACAAGACAATGAAAAATTTACATGCATTTCTGGTGGAGCATGCCAATTAATGTTACAGCCTTATCAAAGCTGAGAAATCTTCTGGATTTTCTGTAGTTGCACTAATGCATGCTGGTGGAAAGGGACAGCGCTATGAGAGATACCAAGTATGGGCCAAAGGAAGGCAGGGAGCCAGCTGGGTCAGTTCTCTCTATAATCAGTAACAGAAAATAACTGTACTGAATGGGCAGGTTGACATTACAGAAATAAGCTTAACCATTGAAGCTAAGATTGTGGAATTGTAGAGCTAGTCATACTGGAGGTGAACAGCAAGATGATGTGGCTATAGTGAATCACACTTATCTGTGAGATCCAGAGCAGATAAGAGACCAAGTATTCCAATTAACCAAGTGTTCAAACACACTCAAGTTCAGCCTGTGATGCCATTAATATTTCTGGACTTAATGTATACACAACTGGCACTCTTAAGGATAATTGTAGAAGGTCTGGGCTTTGTAACTTAAATAAACTTCTTTGCTTAAAGGACACAAAGAGCTGTAATCCCAGACATGATCCAGCTGTGGTATACAAGGAGGCCTAGAATAAGCAAGATGTTGAAGTGCCAGGTCTTGTGCTCAAACATATCTCAGAGATGTTACCACTGCAACAGTCTCTCCTCTGCCAGCCTGTCGTGGTATACACGACATCTCATCCCAGGACTAGCAGGAGTGGTGAGGATGTGCACTCAGGGGCATCTGTGACTAGGGAATGTCTGCAGTTGGAGGCACACAGTGTCACTGTTCTGCTTGCATGATGTTACCCCTGCCCATGATATTAACTCCATTCCCTGGCAAATCTGAATGTGCTGGCCACTCACTGGATCCCTCAGTATCCTTGACTTACCAGTGAGCTGCTCCTGAGATATAAAGGATGCTCCTGGATAGCACAGGCAGCTGGATGTCTGCTGTGTGGAAGGCATGATTTATAACCCAGAATCAGCATTACCCTGATGCACCCATATGGCATCTGGATTGCAGCTGGTTATGGACCAGGCTTGGAGTGTGAGGGACTGTTCATGGTATTGTAGATGTATTCTGATTATGCATGTGAAGATGGTTTTAAGGAGTTCTTTCACAGCAAACACAAGGTTAAAAATTCTTGAACAAAAAACAGGAGTAACAAGTATCAGGTGTTTGCTGTGTTAGCTGCACTGTTAGAAGAGGAAGGAGCTGATACTCTTTGTTTTTCTTTCACAGCACCTGAGCAAAAATGAAGAACTTTAAGTTGATTACACTAAAGAAAGCTCCTGGGACTGGCAAGGCCCTCCATTTTGTGTAAATGCCTGGGCTCCTGACTATTAGCACTGTCTGCTGACAAATTCAGGAAACTCTTGCTGTGCATCATCTGGGGATGAAGGAAAATCCATACATGCACAGAATAAATATTCCTGGAATAATTTGCTAACAAAACTTTAATGGTAGAATTGGTCGTTGGAAACAGGTTTTCTTTTTCATTTTTAGTTCTAAAGCTGCTTTTAAAATTCTGGGATGTAGAAACAATTTTGTGTTACTTACAGAAAATATCTCTGTAATCCATTATTTAATTTTGCCACTCAACACAGTTGTACTGTCCAAATGTTGTCACTTAAAAGAAAAAAATGTATCTGTTTAACTCTTTCAAAATGTTACATTATTTTTCAGTATGTATCTTAATATCACACAGCAAGTCTTTAGGTAACTGAATCTTCACCTAATTGCATAATGTATTTATGATACCATTTTCATGGTGCTTGTTCCTCCAACAAGATCCTCAACTAGGATTCATGTTGCAATCGCAGAGCAATATGCCTCAGTGTGATGTCCTTCCCCATACAAATCTTAACCAGACAAAACTTTCACTTTGATTTCAGGCATTTATACTCAGGGAATTGTGAAGTAAAGAGCATTAATCTGAAAAAGGCTTACAGCAACAACCATAATTTTAAAATTTCTGTACATGCACTAATACAGAGCCTTTGTGTACTGAGTATTGCATGCACCTTCTTTTTCTGAACTTTACTTTCATGATTTGGACTCATGGGGTTGTCTTCTAGAAAGATATAGTGCATGAAATGCCACTCTAAAGCCATTTTGGTTGGTTGGTTGGTTTTTAACAGGTTTCTTTCCGTGCTGAACCTATCATTGACTAACATGTTTGTTTTTTTATCACAGACAAATAGGCTGTAACACTGACATAGATGTGTCCATCTACTGTGTGTGTACATGCTGCTTAAACTTCGCAGTTGTTCTTGTTCCTGCTATTCTTAAGATACCTTTATGCCTTAGCCTCCTCTGAAAATGTACCAAGTAATAGTAGTATAATCCCTGGGTTAAGGTTTGCACAGGAATGCAGCTTACATATCAGAAATTTGACCCTCCCATTGTTTAGAGTGATTGTATTGTGCTGGGATCTGCTGCTTCCAAGGCCAAGGATAATCACAAGGAAAGAGTTTGCCCTCTTTCCGAAACACAGTCCAGTTCTATCATGGTCTGAATACTCTGGCAGAAGCCATCTATCTCTCTGTTTAATAACCTTAAATGCTTAATATTTGACAAGTACATTTGTAGTGGCATAATCATTTAGTCATTGATATTTAACTTACTCAGGCTTATCAAGTGAAATAAAATAAAGACAACTGAATTGAATTGTTCCTGGTTAGTATCTGGATTTCAGGCTCTCCATAGCATGGAAATGTGATCTTTTTGATGAGTAGTATGTTTTAAGATCAAAGATAACAGGTTTGCTTGTTTTTAAAAAGAATTAGACAATAAAACTTAAATTTGTCCATCAAGGCAATAAAATCTGTGAGTAGTCCCACTGCAGTGGTCCATCTAAGAAGAAGGCACATAGTAAAATAACTTCCTAAAGTGTTCCAGGTATGTTGCTCAATTGTAAAAATTGTGTATGTAAAAATTGGGCACTGGTTAATAATACACAATGTAGTGTCTAATACAGAAGTGGCATATGAAGCTTCCTCTTTCCTAGAATAAGAGCTTTGATAGAAAAAAGAATAGGAGGAAAGAGAGGGTTACTTGAAATTGCAGACTTGCAGAGTGGGACACAGCAAGAAAAAGTAATTAACTCATTATCTGAAGATAGAATCCTGATACTGCATTTGTATTTGCACAGAATAACAGATTATTTTGAGTAAAAATTGAAGCCTTGATCTCCATTGAAAGTGACTGTAAAGCAGTCGTTATGGGCTTAGAACTTGGCTTTATTTTTCAAGGGCAGACTTGTGTCCTGGTTGAAGGTGTCTGGAGTATCCCTTGCATCAGCAGTGAGATAAAAAATCCTGCTCCCATACAGTGGGTTGCTGTGATGAAAGGAGACTTTTCTGGACTTGGTAATTCTGCTTGTTACAAGGTGAAGGGAACAGAAGTGACAGAGGACTAAAAAGTGGAAATTCATCCACTGCTGAGTCCTCTTCTTGGGTTAGCTATAGTCCTGGACTTTTTGTAGAGGCAGCATGGAAGTGATGGGATGTGTGTAGGAAGATGATTTAAAGTACAAGACTGGCGGGACCTTTCAGGTAATGTAGGCAGCATGAAATAACTAGAGATCCTGAGCTTGACATGATCCTCTTCCACATGCTGTACGGTTTTAGCATGTACAAAGCAGGTCTCAAACATAGACACTGTGGATTTCTGCTTGTTCAGTGTCCTTTTAGCATGAGCATGAATGTCCTGTGAGTCCATGCAGTAAAACAGCACTGAGAAAACATGCTAAAGGGAGGGAAGAGGTCTTCTTCCATATTACAGCTGTTGTAACTTGTATTTGTGCCATGAACCTCTGAAGGTTTTTGTTCTTTGAGGAGAAATCATCATCTCCATCATTGACTGTGTTACTGTGGGCTGGATGGAAACCCTGCACTGTCATTGCAGTTCATGCAGAGAACTGCTGTCAGTCAGCTTTGGTCTGCCTGCTATCACTGGCACTGGTTTTCACAATACCAGTCACTGTGCTGGCCTTCCACTGGTTTAATTTTTAATATGCTATATCATGGAGATGAATTCCATGTGCACACAGTCTTTGCAGTGTTTATTTGTTTCTGGTTTGATTGTTTGTTTGTCTTGGAGATGACTTCAGGGCAGGATTGACACCCTTACTCTGTCCAAAGCAAAACCAGACCATAGTCTGACCACCACAGAGTGAGTATCCCATTGGAAGCTTTCTTGTCTGCCAGAACAGACAGTCAAATTATATCTTGAAATCTGACAGCAGAAATGTCCTCAAATTTCTGATTTTTATTTTTTTACTGCTTTTTTACTTAAGCCAACTTGCAAATACTGATGTCCTACCACATGCATTCAATGAAGAATTAATTTCACTGTTCTGTGTTCAGGTTTGTGTAACTTCTGTGAATATTCTGAATCATTTGAACTATGAAGTTTTCTACTTTATCTGTTGAAAGAGTCAGTACAGACACAGCAGTGTCAGTTGCCTGAATAAATGATTCCGTTTTATTTTATACAGTCCTCTGAACATGCAAACACCGAAGTATTCTAAGTGTTACCATTTTTTATGCCCTGTTCTTGATGAGCATGGATCCTATTTCAAGTATAACTTGTTGGTACACAAGGATGTTACAACATCCAGCCTTGTTGACAGCTCCTAATGTAGCTTAGCATTTCTCCACACATTTGCAATTGTAAACTTAGGAACCAGGGTGAATGAACTCTTCTGAGTGTTAGTAAGGAGGGAGTCTTTGGAAGGCCTCCATGTGGAACATTAACCATGAGAATTAAGGGAACTGTAGAAGTATGTGAGCTTTGTTGCAATCTCCATACCAAGGCTGGGGATCTGACATGAAGACCATGGTACTTTGCCTCTCTGTTTTCTGTGCAGAAAGAAATTCTTCCATGGGCAGTTGCACTGCTATTAAACACTTGCTTTCTCAGAGTCCTTTTCAGATTAATATGGTGTTTCTGTTCTACTCAGCTGGCATTTCTGCAGTAGTTTGAGTCTATGTGCTCTTTATGATAGAGAGGTAATATCTGGATATTCGAGAAGAAAGAGTTTTTCAGGACTTCCATCATCACACATTATTCCAGCAATATGTTCATCTGTTTTCTGATAGAGTGGAAAGCAAGTCCAAAGTATTTAATAGCTGTTGTGAATAATACTAAACACAATTTGACTGGGCTTTTTTTGGTTGGAGTTTTTTGTTTTGTTTTGTTGTGGGTTTTTTTGTTTGTTTTTTGTTTTTGTTTTTGTTTGTTTGTTTGTTTGTTTGTTTTGGTTTTGGGGTGGTTTTTTTTGTTTTTTTCTTAAAATAAAAACAAGGCTTATCAATTTACTCTGTCAATGAAACACTTTCTCTCCAATAATTCCATCTGCTGCACCAACACAGTGTACACCATTAGTTTGACCATTTCTCTTAGCTATGTTAACTAAATAATTTTTTAAGATATTCAGTCTTTTCCACTCTTCCATCCTTTTTCCATTCTTAGGGGAAAAAGTCTGTTATAAAACTTCTTACTTTTTATTGTCATCACATAACTTAGAGGTTTATGTCTATATTACATAATTTTTATGGTAACAGACTGACATCTGATGAATTCCAAAGCCTGCCATAAAAGGTCATAATTCTGCACTATGTAGTTCAAGCCTTAATTAGCTTTACACAGTTTTGATTTTTGACTCTAATCCTGAAGCATTGTTGTATTGACTTTTGGTCTTCCATCTTAACTGATTGCAGCTACAGTCTTGGTGTTTAAACAGACATGAAGAGCAACAAGGATTTGGAAGGCATTTGAGACATCCAGGAGGATGTATACTTTTCTGGAAATGGATGCAAGTGAAGCATGGGGCTAGACTGTAAACACAACTGACCTTGTTACCACTTACTGTCTCTCCTCAATGCAAGCAGACTGTAGAAGATAACTGAAGCCAAGAAACCTGATTCTGTGCATCCAAAATTGTTTTAGTTTGTAGATAGGATCGAACAAAGCACTTCAAACTAGTGACTGAGTTTTGGTTTAGATTTTTTTTTTTAATTATATGAAGAGAGGGGCAATGACTTGATCTTTTTACCTCCATTAGGAGGTTATTTTCTGTTATTGGTCAATACAGCGTAACTTGGTGCTGTATCTGTCCACTTTTACAAGGTGCTTTCTGATGCAAAGCACAGCCCAGTGAAATATAGGTCTGAAATACTGAGAAAAAACTCCATTATTTTTTGTTAACATAGTGTTATGCCCTGAGTAAGCAGAGCAGCAGACGAATCACAGCTAATGCCAAAAAACCTGGGATGGGGAAAGGAACTAGTCAAAAAATAAGACAGTAGAGCAGTTGCTGTCAGCATCATTCTGGTTACATGAATTTTGAGTCCTTTAATTTTGAGTGGAACTTGGTTTCTGTAACTTAAAAATCTGATCAGAGAGGAATAGGCAATGATTGTAACAGAAAATGGAGAATGTCAGTTTGAAAGGGTCACTTGCTTTGAAATACAGTTTTTCAAGATGCTGCTGCAAAAAATAAGTATTACTGAATTGTGAATATTTAAAAGATACAAATATACATTACTTTTGCTACTTTTTTTTTTCTGTCTTCATTGCTCACTTTTGCTGCCTGATAGCAGACTGTAGCTTTCTATTCACAAGGTGTCTTGGAAACTTCTGTGCCTTGTAGCACATTAACCTTTATTCATCAGGTATTCCTGGTGCAACACGATACCTTGAAGCTCAGTGGAAGTCCCAGATAATATTGTGGTTGGTTTTGGTTTTTTTTTTGCTTGCAGAGTCATACTGAAATCAAGAAACATTCTCCCTGTAATTTGTTTTCATTTATTTACCAGTTGAAATGTGAGCATCCACATTTAATCTTCTAATTGCATCTGTGTTGTCTTGGTCACAAAAGACACGGCTTAGCCATCATGGTAACAAAGCAGAGTTCTTGTTTCATAATCCCTGTCAAACTTAAAAATGTCTTAGAGAGGGGTCCCTCCCAGAGGAGGCAGCTGAACATCCACACAGCATTAGCCAGCTGTATTTGAAGATAGAATTAGGAATAGAATCAACATCCAAAAGAACAATATTAGAATGGAAGAGAGCCATAAAATGATTCAAACTGGTGAAATAACAAAGGGGAAGCACTGTGGGTTTCCTGTGACAATTAATGCATTGGTTCTTCCTATGACTCATGGTGTCTTGTAAGTTTTTACATTTTTTTTTTCTTAAGCATGTGAAAAGATAAAATGGACTGAGCTTCTATGGTCAAAATGGTGTGTAAAGTAGAGGGACTGTTTTGTTTTGTTTTGCTTTTAAGATACTCAGGTGCTGCAATTCTCATTGGTTCATATTCTCAAGAATAAATCAGTAATGTGCTAAAATCAATGTCAGTATCTCCATGGGAAGGAAAGGGATCTCACCAGCCCAAATCACTATCTTTTCTGGCTCTTGAGAAGCAAAAGCAGAACGACTGAACTGGAGAAAAACTGCTGGTAACTATGCTGCTTTTTTTTCCCCGTGCAAATTATGCTTATGAGATGTGAACTGCTTTGGCAGTAGAATTATTGCCATTTGCCAAAAGTGAAATAGGGAAGAGACAATGGGGAAAACCCTTGCTGCCATCAAAGCCCTTGGAGTGACATGAATATAGAGCATTTTGGGCTCCATCTTTATGTGTCTCCCCAAGAATATGAATGTGATTTGCAGCCCTCCATATACAAGTCTTAACTTCTTTTATGACTGCTAAAGATTCCATCATTGTCATTGTTGTTGCTTGTGCCTAAAGGGTTGAAAAGTGTGCAAGGTTCAAAGAGTTGTACCCTGTGTACTAAAGTTGGATCAAATACGATAAAAGTGCAATATTCAGGAGCTTTAACTCACAAGTGTCTTTAGTGCTAGGGGCTGTACCCTGTTACTTCTTTTGTTTGGGCAACAACTTAGCTCTATGGTTTGGGACAAACATTCTTTGGCCTAGAGGGCACAATCAAGCAAATAAATGAAGGCAGAATTTGGAGTCTGTATTCCACAGGAACACTGTTAGCTAACTGGAATAAGGGTATTACAACCTCATAACCCCTGAGTTAACTGGTGTTTAGACTATAGTGCAATAGTGTGTTACCAGCCTTGGTTGCATTGCAAGTGATTACAACATAAGGAAGCATTAGTTCCTTAAGCAGATATCAACTAATGACAGAAAATCAAAGATACCCTGGGAGCTTTGGAGCTTGAATGTAGTTTGACATATAATCTCTGAGATTTTTTCCACTCAGATTGAGGCTCAGTTTGGAGGAATCACTCCTGGAGTGAATCAGTCATTAGTGAATATAAGGTCTGATCCTTGTGTTTTATATTTCTGTAATTAGTTTTCTTTAAAATACAAGAAAATGGCTCCAGCTGCATTATATTTCCTGTTGATGTGCATGGACTTTATTCTGATTTCAAGAGGTCTTGTGTCAATTGTCAAATGTAGCTTAGTGCAGTGAGTGCTGGCTTGTCAGTGCTAGTATTACATTTCTGTTTCTCTGAAACTACACAGTTCAGCATTGCACAGAAAAAAGTTGCTCTTCAACAACCTGAGCAAGGAAAGAGGCCTTTCTGTCTTCAGATGGCACAGCACCATCAGGCTGCTGATGTGGTAAAAGGTGTTGCAGGTGCCTTAAAACCCCATTGCACTGGGATGGAAATCTGTTTTTCTGAAACATTTTTAAAAGCAAAGGCATACCTAGTTATGATTTTTTAAAAAAATCTATTAGTATAATCCACTGTGTTTAATAACTGTTTGCAGTTAAGGAAATATACTTAGCTTTCTGGTACATGCCAAAAAAATACACAGTATTTAGTTTTCTCAGGATGTTAATGTTCCTGGGATGTATTTCTTTGTGGTGAATGGATTGCTCCTGCTTTCTGGGGTCTTTGTTATTTGTGTACTGTGTTTTGGAAGCTTTTGCTTACTTTCAGTCCTCCAGAGCCTGCAGCTGATTGCATCCGTGGTTTGCTTGTGAAAACAGATTCAAATACCCATTGCTCATTGCTAACACTAAGCAAAGAGCCCATTCTTAGATCTCCTGTAGCTGATCCAGGCTGTACATGTGCACAGTTAGGTAGCTGCATCAGGGCTCTAGTTTCATGGCTTCACATGCAGGCCAAGATCGGAAACCTGACTGTGTGTGAGCTCAGATGTTGTTCAGTTCCTATTTTCTGGAGTCACACCTCTCCAAAGACAGGCTAGCCTGTGAAAGACATTCAGGTTTGGCTGCCTGCATCCAAATTGCCTAGCAATTTTTCTGCTTACAATAGAACTCTAAATTGGATAATAACTGAAGGTCTTCAAAGAAAAGAACCTCTGGCCTCCCTTGTAGTGTGACAGAAGCAAAACCAGTACCTGCTTTTATAATTTCCGGTACCTGGACTGATTCTTTTTTGTAGTTCATCACATGTGGGGGTTGTTTACTTCAGGTGGAATTTGTCAGTGTTCTGACTATGAAAGTATGATTGGAGACTCATTGCATCTGACTGCCAGTAAGAAAAAAGAACCTGTACAAGGCAGACCTTGGGATATGTACCTTCACCAGAATGTGCTGATAGTGGGTTCTCTTTTGTCTTGGGAAATGAGGGCAGAAATCCCCACTATAGATATGAGATACTACTTTTTTGAGTAGGACCGGGAGTCCAGGGGATCCTGTTTTGTCTTGGGTACTTCACTTCACCTGGGTTGAAACCTCAGAGCTAGGTCAATGGATCTGCAGAAGAGACCTCGGGCCAGGGACTGCACCCATGGCAGGGGTACAGAAATTGTACAACAGAATTGTTGGGTGATTTCAAAGCTGATAGATGATTTTATTACAGAAACTCAGTAGAATGAGAGTGGTATAGAGCTGACTTTTCTGTGAGATCTTTTGGCTCTTGTCTCTTTCTAAGATTGTTATTAACAGCACTGGGCACCAAACCCTGATCCTCTATGTTGTTAAACTGTTAAAATGGCCTCATACACGACTCTTCCAAAAGGGCAAGAGCAGAATAACTCCAGTGAGCATTTTGCTGGCAATGTGGGTTTGATAGCATAGACTCATGTAATTTCATGCTAGCTCATCCCAGCTTAGAGAGTGAAGCGTTGAATTCCATTACACATGTATCCCATTGGTCTGGTCATGGGACATCAGAGGAAGTTCTGGTGGAGCTGCTGTCTCAGCCCTGGAACAGGCATGCAAAGGACTAAGATGCACCTGGGACACAGTGGTGAGGAAGATTTCAAGTGTCTGGGTCCTTAGTTTATTGTGAATTTTACTATCAGGTACATAGACAGACCAATACATTATATGAACGATGTAAAATGTTACTTTAAATGTCATATACATGTGAATATAGATATATATGAAGAACTTTGAAGAATGTTTTTCTCCCATTTTCATTTGTAATACCCACAATTTTCACACTCTTGAGAAAGTGGAAGAGCCACATTTAATATATACTTCTACTGTAATTGCCTGAAACCATAATTAGCTGAGCAGAGGAAAGCTTAATGACCCTAGAGTAATTCCTAGAATATTGTTTTATTTATATTAGAAAATAATCTTTCTTGAGCCATGGAATTTGACTGCTGTGCTGCAAAAATGGTTAGGTTAGGCCTGTGTGGTCATGAATACATTCAATATATCAAGATGGCAATGTTTGATCTCTTGGGGGTGTTTCAAGTTAAAAATTTCACGGGGCCAGGGAATTAATTCTCTTTTATGTTAGCCCTTCTCTCTGCTACTGGGAAATTGGCTGCTCTCTTCCTGATTTTAAGAGAAGATGACACACTGAAACTGTTTTGCACCAGAAGCCATCCTGAGCTAGGTTCATTTCCATCCAGACTCAGACCTCTTGTTCAGGACTGAGTAGCTCAGGAACATAGCCCTACAGCAGTACAGTTGGAAATGGCAACAGGCTGTGTGTGATCAGCAGCTGTGCAGCAATGGGGATGCAGCTCTTTGACACAGGATATACGTCTCTTGGAAATGTTGTGAATCCTTTGCATTTCTATTAGTTTGATTCACCAGTACTGGCTGAGCTGCCCCAGGAGTCCTCAGACAGTTCTGATGCAAAAGAGAATTTTGTTTTGTCTCTCTTTTGGATCAAGAGAAGATCACCTAGAACCCAAATTATGTTTTGAAAAGTTATAATTCAGGAACTTTATCAGCAGCACAACCTGTATGAGTGCTTAATGCTAATCCTTCATGAGACTATAAGAAATGCACCAGTCACTACAGTTTTAGAAAGTCTGTTCATGTAGTTCTTTGGTGTCTGTCTGAAAATCCAAATCCTCTCGCTCACGTAAGCTCCTGTTTTAATACCTATAACTCCTATATTTTATTAGCTGTCTTCTACTGATTCCCATTATCTGACATGATTGTGTCTCCAATTCTTTTGTTGAAAGAGGAAGTCTCATGAAGTGTAAGACTTTCTCTGCCTAAATATGAGGGTGTGTCTTGATCTAGCTTGCACTTTGTTTTGGATTATTGCTGGCTTCAGGACCTTTCACAACAGCTGTATGGCAGATTGCTTGGACAACACTCCAGCTAAAGCAGCATTGGCTGCAAATTCTTACATTCCCCTTAATCTGTGTCATTTTATTTTGCTGAAAATCATTAAGACCTCTCAACATATGACCTTTCCTCTATTTTGAAGCCCTCCAGTTCAATCTGTGCATTTAGCTGTGTTGAGGAACTTCTAGTGGGTCTCATCTCCTCACCTGACCTGGCTACATAGATGTGAGGCATCCAGGCTTAGGTAGGAGTTAGGCTCCCTCTATAGTCTGTATCAGATACTTACCTTAGAAGAAGATATTTTTCTTTTGGATGTACCTGTCTAGCTACCTAGATGAGTTGGCTCATCATAGATTTAACAGAGCAAAAAGAGGCATATAGTAACTCCAGTAATGTGTAATAGGATGCTAATAACTCCAGGACGTGATATTAAGTATTAACCATAACTTAGAGCCAGCAAATCTTCAGAATTTTTTTATCCTCTTGACTTCTTTAGGATAGGCTGCAAAATTGCAGTTCTCTGTTGTACATCACTGCTGTAACTGAGCTCCTTAAAGAAATTCTGACAAAGATCTCCACAATTTTTTATTTAATTTCTAATGTGACATGCTCTCTATAAAATATGGGAAGTACATGTACTTAATTAAACTTTCTGTAAGCCTGTTTGGTCAAACCTTTGGCCTTGGAATTTTATTTTGGTTTACCTAATCTGGTCTGATCTTGTTCTTTGGTTGGGTCTAGTTGTATAACTAGTAAATGCATTCCTTCTGTCACTTCTGACTTGTGCCTGCTCCCTCTGAACTTTCTTCCATTGGCATCTCTTTATGGCCTTAGACTAAAAGCCCTGATATATCCAGCTTTCAATTAAACATTACCAGAGGTCTGTTAGTGTTATTCTTTTCCCCTCCAGTGAACTCAGTGCTTGTTTGTATAACACATACTGCTGTGAAGCCTAAAAGGTGTTGAATATAGAGGCTCCTTGCATTCCTGAACACATCTTTATCTATGCATCTAATCAGAATTGTCTTTCTCACTCTAGGCTGGTAAAAAATTAATTGATGTAGAGCTCAGTGAAGACTGGTTGTTTTTGTGGGTGCATCTTATGTAGCTGTCCTTGTAAATCTGGCTTCTGTATTGTTTGGGAGGCTGTCCCAAGTATCTCCAAGATAGGAAAGCATTATAAAGAGCAGAGATGAGTACAAACATTAATGTTCTAACTAATGTTAGAAGCCATGGTAGTTGATAACATTTGGGACAAGTTTTTTATGTGTCTACACAGTAGATGTGAAAGTTGGAAAAAATTGCTGTAAACTTTAAGGCTCTTTGAGAACATAATACTGAGATCTAATTTGCTGTTTCTCAGAATGGGAATATATTTAACTCTGGCTACACCAAAACATTTATGAAAGTGTTCTTTTGACAATCCAGCTCTTCCAGTTCACATCAGCATTGGTTAAACTACAGTGTTTGATGCACCTGCACCAACTTTAGAGCTGTCCAAGGAGCTAGGTAGATAGAGTCTCTCTGGCTACATATAGCTTTGCTACTTAGATTTTGTTACCAGCAATGGCTGAGGTGTAAATTCAAATCCAGCTCAAAGATAATAAAGTGCAGTCAGTTCAAGCAAAGGCTTCCTTGGAACAGTGGTGTTAAAGGAATGGAACTGACACAACAGCTAATGAAACTGGAATTGTTCTCTACTTTTAGGCTTTACAAAAGATTAATCTGCCTTGACCTGGTAACCCTATGACTAGCATAGTTAATCTGTTCAGTTTCCACAATGGACTGGATACATCTGTGCGGTATGGACCACAGCCAGTGCCTTTGACCCTCCTGCCTGAGTGACCAGTTGCCCATTCATCAAAGGATCACTTTTATACATCTTCAATCCTATTCTTGTAAATCCTGTTGCAAGTTGACTGTGTGTGAACATATGTGTAAATACATATGTTTGTACACATCTGCTTCTAGCCAAGACATCCTTTAAACTCCTTATAGAACTGGAAGTCATCCTTGGTTTTATATATTGCAAGGTTAAACCCTCTTCCCCCTTTTCCCATCCCCTCCTCCTGATAAAACCTGTACATTCCTACATTTCATCAGTATTCAGGATTCCTAGAATAATGAATTACGATTGTATCAGATTGTCTGAGTGCAGTTCATGCCAAAATTGTGTTAGAAATTAAAAAACAAATATTTTTAACAGTTCTGGTACAAAATCAATGAAGAGTGATGGGAGAAAATGCCCATTTGAGCTTTGCTTTTAAAAAACCCCTCAAAAACCCAACCCTGAAACACCGGTTTCTGCTGAACTTTTGTTCACTTACTAGATCCCAAGCATATGAATAAACTAATTGTACTGGAAAACTCAGAAAAGGAGTTTGAGACTTAGTTTGCTTAAATGTTTTGCTGAGGTGTCATTTGGGATCTGCAAAACAGAATACTTTCTGCTTCTGTGTCATGTCTCCCAAGGATGTTTTTAACAGGAACTCCCTAAATTTTTGTGTCAAAAGTCCATGCAGAATGGACACAAATTTGCTTGAGCTTTTGCACTTGGACACAAGTTTTTGCATGAGAGGATGTATGGTGAGGGTGACCAAAAATCTATTAGTTTCCCGAAGCATAATATCCTTTTGAAGTATTGATACAAAACTATTTGCTGTATGTAGAATTAATTTATTTAAAATGTGGTAGACTGAACAACCCAGAGGTGTGAATATCCTTGAACAAGGTTTGATGGGACTCCTCCAAGCTGTTCTTTGAACAAGCAGAGAAGTGTGTCAGAGGCTTTTAATTCTGCTCATGCTGGAGCTCCTGGAAGATACTACTTGGGGGCTTCTGAGTCAGTGGGGCCTCTGCTTCCTACAGGGTATCATGAGAACAAAATGCACTCGGGCCTCCAAAGGCAGCCTTCCAGGGAGGAACTGCTTTTGTGGCCAGTGGGATAGTAGAGGGGGAGACAAAATCGGTGGTTTGAGGAAAACTTGGTGCAGTGTTTGGGGTTTTTTGGTGGTTTTTGTCTGTTTGGTTGGTTTGGTTTTGGTTTGTTTTGGTTTTGGATTTTTTCCCAATAGCCAAGGAAAAAGTGAGGAAACAGTGTTAAGTCTCCAAAGAGATGGGCACAGGTATTAAATATGCTGAGGCAGTTTTAATTAGCTAATAAAACTCCACTATGTTAGTTTCTATCAGAACACTGACTAGGATGAAATCATAACACAGACTTCTTAGTTGTTTGGTTGGTTTGTTTTTTTTCTTTTATATATGTCCTTCAGTCTGCACAAGGTGTCCAGACTCTGAAGTCAAATGGCATGTCAGATTCACAAGAGCAATCCATGACATTCCAAAAAATGATGTCACAAGGTTAACTCACTTTTTATTGCTTTGAAGAGAGACAGACACTACAATCAAAAGAGAAAAAAAAAGAAAAAGAAAAAAAGACAAAATAGCAGAAAATAATGGGCAGACACAGATTTGCTTTACAAAGACTGATGCTACCAGTTTAAAAAAAAAATAGAGTAAATCACACTTGTCTATTCTGCCATGCCTGAAAATAGGATAAAGGGGCAATACAATAAATCTATTTCCTGAAGTGTTTTAATGGCCTGCTGTTTTGATAAAGACTTTGAATTTTGTCATGAAATATATTTCCTTACAACAGCAAAGGGCACAGTAGAAATACTGTACCAGGCTGGTATTGTGCCAACCCCAATTGCATGCCTTTATTTTTTTATATGCATTTTATAGGTATCTGGGTGTTAGAGGCATGCTGACAGTATGATCATGGATCTGGCAGAGAAAACTCCAAGCTCCAAAGACATTATGGAGTTAGGTAAACCAAAAGTAATATTTTGTATCTCAACATGAAGTCTGAAGACAATCTGTATCCTATTATTTAGCCCTATTTTGTAGGCTCATGTGAATTGCTGTTTATATGTAATGTTCCACGAAAGGAGTATTATAAATGTGTATTACTCTGTATGAAATCAAAACATGTTGGAGTTCAGTAGCATGGAGCACTTGCCAGATTAAGATGCTAGTTAATTATGTCATGGAATATTGATAGGGAAGTCTATGAAGGAGAGATCAAATTTTGGCAGTCACATTGGAGAGTGCTGCTCACAAAGGATTATATTTAGGTGACTTTCAGACACAGAATGCAGTGCTTCTATGTGAGAAAACTGCATCATAAATTAAAGTTTGACTGAGGAGACCATATTAAAATTAAATGATGGAAAGTGCCAGCTGTCTGTTTCATACAAAGAAGCCCTAGTAGCATAACCTTCCTATAGGAAGAACATACAATATGCCACAAAGGATTAAGTAAGAGAAACCTGAAATGAAAGCAAAATTCCATGAATAGCCCCTTCAGTCAGAGATTACAACAGAATGTCAACTGGCTTAATGGGGAAGGTCATCTACTGCTTCCAGTGAACGTCATAATTCAATTTATTGTCTGCAGACAAGCATTCTTGTTAGGGATGACAGTAGGAAACTGAAAAATCTACCTGAATTGAATTTCTGTTACTTAAGTATACACTTCTGGAAGGTGTACCTTTCTAAGGAAATATCTGGACTTTAGAGTACAGCATTCATATAATTAATCAAGCATATACAAAGAATTATTTAGTAGTATATAATCCTCTTCCTGCTTGGCCTCATGTTTGATTTCCTGGCTACAGTTTGGAAGTATTGAACATAGCCTCTACAAATATAAACTGTGATTTAAAAATTTGTGGGGATCATTTATGATTTTCTGTCTCCTTACCCTTTTTTTTTTTCAGTAGATATTCAATTGGAAGGTTTTTGCTAGAGCAAACAAAAATTTTAAGTATATTTTGAATTGTCTAGTGAGTAACAATACTGGGTTCAGTTTGTCCAACTGGCCTCTAATTCCATTTTGTGTACTTACCTCATCTTAGGCCTTCTGGCTCTTGAAACTTGGCTTTGTGTTATCCAGTTTCCCTTGGTCATTTCCATTCTTTTTTCTTCATTCCTACTACTCCAGCTCCTGTGTGTTTTGTCTTGTCTGTTCAGGCTAAAACATGTGCTGCAAGGATGCTGGGTGCAAAGGTGCTAAGTACCCATGTTCTAAGGTATTGCATAGGTTTATTTATTTTTCTTGTCCCTTGCTCTGGGGGTCACCTAAAGCCCGAATTTCACCTCACTTCCTAGCAATATCACTGTCCAATGTGTTGGCTAATCAGTATTATAAACATAACTACAAGTTCAGTTGCCACTCTAAATTCAGGGCACCTAGTACCTTAGGTGCCTGATGGTTAATTAAAAGTATAATCTGTACCTTGTCAGTCTGATTACAGGTAATGCTGTGAACCAGCAGCATGAAAAAAAAAAATACCCCTTTTCTTGAGATCTCCTTCACATTACCTTTTATTCAGCAAACATTCCCAAACCTGCCTTAGAGCGTGTTCTGAGGACCCATTTGTTCTTTGCAGCAGTGGATAACTTTTATAAGAACCTGGAGAACAGGGACAGAATCTGCATCCTGCATTTCTGCAGGGCAGGGCAGCTCAGCTGAAAGATCCGGCAAGGTCCCCGTGATTATGGAGTGAGGGGTGTGCTTGGGACAGGAAGGCCAGTGGGTCCATTGCAGTTGCCATCTGACAGACAGCTGAGCAGATCAGCTGAAGAAATTGGAACCAGCCAGAGCTCAGGAAGGAGGTTATAAATTTGGGGGCTGATATCCAACCTGTGGACTGTTTAATTGGGATGTGGCTGCTAAGAAGTGGTGCATTAGTGGCTTAGGTGTCAGGCTGCTGATTTTTCATTCCACTTGGAAAGCTGGGGAGGTAATTTGTGTTTGCATTATGAGTCTTGTGTCAAGCAGCTGTTCCTATTGTTCTCAAGCTGGATTTTACAGGTAGGTGTTTGGAGGTTCTGTTGTAGGAATACAAAGCTGGAAAGGATCCATTGGGCTGAGACTGCAGGTACTGCCTTATGTGGGCTCTTTCCTGGTGCTTCTCCTGGGGAAAGCTGTTTAATTGTCCCAGGGAGTGAGAGTAGAGGAAACCACATCCAAGTGCTTGTGTGAGTATCAGCTTCTGCAGGTGCAAAGATGAGTATTGAAGTAGTTTTGCCAACTGAGCAGGTTGCTCAAAATAGCAAGATTATAATGGAACTGTTTTATATAAGTATTTTTTTTACTAAGATGTATGGTTATTTTTGTAAAGGTGATGCAATTCTACCTGGTGCTTCCATGTTTGGATTTGCATATAGCTATAAGGATACAATATGGGAAGATGTTTTCTCTCTCCTCCATAGATTTTAAAGAAAACAGAGCATAATCTCCTTCCTTCTTTTGTTTGGGCTGAGTCCCCTGTGACATTTTATATCAAGCATTTTACACTTGTAAAGTTTTAATTCAAACCAATTTCCAATTAACTCAAAGCCTACAGGTAAATGAATGAAAAAAATACATTTACAGAGTTTTAAAACCCTTGTATCTAGGTCTGTGTCTTAATGGTTGCAGGATACAGACGTGACTTCAGCTGAGGCTGGGCAGACAAAGAACTGAGCCTAGGCTGTCTAAAGGTTATTAACAATATCAACCTCAAATATGATTACACCATGATGTTTATGGCTGTGTATTTTTCTAAACCCAGCAAATAGTTCAGATGCATAGTTCAAACTGACCTCCTTTTTCCAGCTTTAATAAATGCCTAAAAATTAATTCACTATTTCATGGTTTTAAAAAAGTGGGCTTTGTAGTCCTGGTATGCCTTTTCTTAGCTTGGTGAATGCACATGTGTCTTTTTCCAGTCATAATCCAAAAAATGGTAAGGAAAAAAGTATTTTTAATGTTTGGATGCCAATAAGGAAACTTCTGTTTTGCCAAGTTTCAATTTGGTTGAATTTGAATGGTCAAATAGCTAAGTCCCCACTGGGAAACCCACAGGTATTATCAGAGGTCAAAAACAACCTTAACCACAACAGCATCCATTAGCAAATCTGCAGCTGCTGTGCAGAGGACCTTATGAGGCCAGCTGGCACATGGCACAGGATCTCCTCCTCGTTGCTTGTCCTCTGCTGCCCTTTTGCTGTGTTTCGCCTGAGCGAGCAGGGTGGTTGCTCCTTGGCTCCCCTGTGCAGCCTGTTTCCCCATTGATGTGGAAGAAGGACATATTCTCTCACTTCTTACCTTCTTCCTCCCACTAGAAGCCACAAGGGAATTGTGATACAGAAAGCCCTGGTGAGTGGCTTGTGTTATCGCTTCTGGACTTCATTTTGCATCCTCCCCCCACCCTCCCAGTCAGGCTGGCTCCCAAGCTGTAGTGCCCAAGTTTTTGTTCTCATGCCTGTGGTTCCTCACCTGGAGCCTCTTAGGGCAGGCTTGTCTTGTGCTCTCCTGCTCAAATCATATATGTAGTGCTTTTTGTAATTTATAATTCAGCAGTGTATGTGGCATGACATCAGACATCAAACACGGAGATACAGTGTGGGAATCTCTGTAATTCTTTCCTTGCTGCTTTTTATATGGTGCTTTAAAGTGCACATGGGTTTATTTGAGCTTTTTAGGTGCTACTTTCATTGCTGCCAAAGGGTTTACAGTTTTGATGCTAACTAGCTGAATTTTTTACATACTACTCTTAAGTTGGCAAATGCCTGATCAACATTTGCCAAGATGCAGGAAGACACTGATCTTATGATGTATAATTCTTTGCATTCATGACAAAGATAGTTATTTAAAAAATTTTCTCAGAGTTATAGTAATACCACTTGTTAACAGGCAGTCTAAGCTGCAGTAGGATTCATTTACAGCTGAATGAGCTTGTGTCTTTCTTGCATGGTAGTAAAGTTTAACCCTCAGCTTAGTTGAACGATTTTTGCTTCCCATGCTTTGGTATGAACATTATTTAGAAATGGCACTATGCTAATTTTTGCCCATTTAAGAATCTTCCCTGCTGCTTTCATGAAGTATGTGTAAATAAACTCTAATGCAATTAACCGAACATAACTTCTGTAGACTTTGGTGTAGTGGTTGTGTGTCACATGCTTTGAATTTAGGGGTGGGGGTGATAAAACTTGGGCTCATGTGTTTGGTTTTGTAGACTCAATCCAGACATGAGGTTTCACCAGATTACCTGGTTCATACTAGCATTCCTTGTCACTTCAGAGAGCAAAACCCTTACTGTAAAACTTACGTAAATAAATCAGTTCCAGCTCCCTCTTTACTTGTGAAAGAAACAAATCTTATGTGACTGTTTTCCATTTTACGGTTCAGAGACAAAAAGGGGAAGGCAACTGCCAAAAGGGTAGGGCTAGATGGCTATGAGGCGTCTCCCTCCCTCATTCCCCATCCCAACCCTGGTGATGATTAGCCGGGGAGAAAGAGGAGGCACTTTCCTCCAGGCAACCTGCTGCAGATGTTCCTTGCTTTAAATAACACAGGTAAAGACAAGTCATATTTCATGAATAGTTTTTCCTTCTACTTGTTATGGAATAAATAGGAGAGAGAAATAATCATGGCACAGAGAAAAACACTGGTCAGGGTGGAAGGAAGGATACGCTACATTGCCTTGTTGGCTGTGGGGAGAGATTTAGGACTGGAGAATACAGCCAGGCAGAAACTCTGGGGTCTTATGGTGGGGTAACTATTCTGTCAAAAGCTCTGGGGTGGTCCCAGTGCCAGCTGTGAGTCTGTGTTAGCACTGTCACAGAGGCTTTCATGCAGCAGTCCCAGTCAAAAGTTAATCCCTCACCTTGTCTGATTTTTGACCCGCTCCACAGCACTTTTAAGGAGTTAGTAGGAGGCAAAAACTCAAGTTTGACTAGAACAGCGTCACTCATGAGAAATGTCATAAAAATTTTGCAAGAAGTCCTAACTTAAAGTTGAAAATTGTTTTTAAAGAAGTTGAAGTCTGTACTGGAGAAAATAATAAATACACAGCTTCCCATCTGCCCACTTGGAGAGCTAGTCTCAGTTAATTTGATGTGTACAGTAGGAAATTGATCTGGCAGGTGCATCCCTGCCAGCCAGCATAGTAAAACAAATGCATTTATTTTTTTTCTCGAAATATTTTCCGTGGCAAATATTTTTTGTATTTTACTTTCTTTATATGATTCAGGATATTTTTTATTACAGTAGGTCTTTTTCTATTCCTTGGCAGTGTCTATAGGAAACTCCAAGACAGTCATAAGGGATAGATAAGAGAAGAGTTACAGAGAAAGAAGAGTTATAGAGAAACTCTGTTGGAGATTCCATAATCTTTACATTTCTCTGAAAACCCAGCCTGATCTAGTTGAGGGTGTCCCGGCTTGCTGCAGGGAGGTTGAACTAGATGACCTTTAGAGGTCCCTTCTAACCCAAATTATTATATGATTCTATGATTCTGTGAACTCATTCCTTACTTGATGTGGCTTCTCATAATTTTGTCATTTCTGCAGCTTGCTGGCTCTGTAAGCCTTTGTGATAACTCCTGTCTCCTGCTGAGGCTTCTTTAGGTTCCTTCAGGGCTTTTTTTTTATTGCACATGTTGGAATTTTTTATCTAGTAAAAACACCTGCTTAGCAAACTACCTAAAAAAACACAGTGGATTCAGCTATGCAGCAAACTCTCAAATCAGAGTAGGTACCTTTTCCATTAAAATGTTTCCAATAAAAACATTTCTCACATAACATTACACTTTTGCCATTTCTAGTCGGGAAAAGAGTTGGGTTTCTTTTGAATTATCATGAAAACAGGAGGGGAAAATGAAGGATTTATTGAGCACTTTAAATTTTACAGTTCTCAGGAAAAGGCAGTTCAGCTGAATTTAAGTATTCAGCTGAAATCTCTCAATGAGAGTCACTTAGTATGCAGTCATCAGCTCTACCCTAGGGAATAAAACTCCTAGCTGTCGTCTTGTCAGCAAGATCAATTGCAAGCATAATAAGGTTTAATTAATTCCTTAATTTTCAAATGAAATTGAGTAAGAATATTGAAATGCTCCACTTATAAAATCAGCTACCTAGCTCCCTCTTGAGTCAAGATCCCTTGTCTTTGTTTTGGAGAACACTTTGCAATTTTTCAGGGTTTATTCTGCATCTACTTATGGATAAATTACATCAAAATATCTTTCCTGTTACTTTGTAGTTCTTGAAGTAATGCTTCTCTGCAGAGGACATACATTTTAATTTTAGCTTTTTGTATTTATATATCCTGGACTGAAATGTGACCATAGCATCCATTCTTGCAACCTGTATTTATTCAAATGCTAATTTATGTAAAAGAAACAAACCACAAAATCTGGGACCAAATGATCAAAACTACAACAATGGAATGGACTAGTATGGAATACTAGAATACAACTAGTATGGAATGTGGCAAAAACACCCTCTGTGGAGTTCCCTTTTTTTGAGAAAGGACTCGTATTTTAGATTGTGAGTTACATACTGACTTGATTGTCTGCAGTGAGGCACGTCCGTCTGAATGGAACTGCAGTGTATTGGTGCCCTGCTGGGTGTCTGGGTGAGAGGAGGCAGTTTGTGCTGTGTGCCCCTTGTTTCTCTATGGGGGGGACAGAATTCTGCAGAAATTAAACCCCAGCTTTGATTGTCTAACAGGGGTTAGTACATTCATGTGCAAAGAAGAGTGCAGTTTTTTCTTCTGTGCTTGCAAGAGGAAAGGACTGGTGAAAAGTATCTCTCAGATGCAGGGAAGACTTGAGGGGAGCTGGGGGATAGTTTCTGACTTGCCAGCTGTGTCACCTCACAGGTGCTGTTGGAGTGCAGGAGTATCTCCTGGCTTTCTTCCTCATTCCCTCTGGATAGAGACTGAACTGTAAACTGAGGCCTTGAAGACCTCCAGGTTTTCTTTTGTTCCTTTGCTTATGCTTCACAAGACTTTGCTTAGCATGTTTCTCCCTGCTAGCTTTCCTACTTCCTTCTGGCATGACCAGCAGAATCAGGGGATTTTTGCTGCCTTAGGAGTCTGTACAAGGTGCAGTGCTGCTTTCCTGAGGAAGTGGGGAGGGAGCAGCTCCAGATGGATGTGTTTCCTACGCTGTATGATGAGAGTGTTGAGAGGTGGGGCAGAAAGGTTACACCCTTCTGCTAGACCACTGGCACCGGTGTTTAGCCCTGACTAAACTTCTTAGGAAGCAGCCTGGGATTAATTCTCTGCTGTGTCTGGGTTCCCTTCCGTGCTTCTTTGAGACAGGCTGTGTTCTGCCTTTGAGAAGTGCCCTGTTAGGAAAGTACTGGGCTCAGCCAGTGGGCTCAGCTTATTTTCCAGGCAAGGGCAATCCACTATTCTTCTATTTGAATTATGTTTGCTTATGTAAGTTTCTTATTGTAAATATTATTCCCCATGGAAAAGGTATTTTTTTCCTCTGTTAAAACTTACCACCACCTACTAGTCTCCCTATAAATGTAATTTTTAGATACAATAAAAACAGGACCAGATGAAGCAGACACATCAGTTTTAGTCTGCATTTCACTCTTGTGACAGCTTCTGCTGAGTAAAGCTCATGACCTAATGTTTTCTAGGGAGGTTACACTGTAGTGGTATTGTACCTGCATAAATCATAGTGATAGATCTTTTCCTCATTCATTTCATGGTGCGTAAGTAATGAGGAGTGTTAACAGGAGATAGGGTGCTTGCAAGATTTTTATTCAGCTTTAATTGTTCTGAAATTTAAGATCTAAAATGGCCTTGATTCTTTTTAGTTTGATGATGCTCTTCGAGCTGTTAGTATAGCTGTAAGACAGTTGGTTGGTTCTGCAGAGATGTGATGTTTTCCATACTAATTACCTTACCCTGTTTTACTATCCTGCCATTACTTTTGACTACATTTAGGGAAATTTTAACTGCATGCATTGAAATACACAAAACTCTGGATAGTAAAAAGCTGTATACCTTTGCACTTCCTGTATGTATTATGGAATATATGCAATATAAACAGAAATACTTTAATGAACACAGTTAAAAAGAAAAATTGATATAAAGAATGCTGTGTTAAACGAAAGTGGGTTTGAGAAACTTAGCTTTAGCTGGTTTTCTTTTGAATCTTCATCTTTGCATTTTTATTCCTTTGTGTCAAATTTGGTCATTTACTTTTGTAACAAAAGTGCTCCTGAGTATGGGAATACAAACATCTTGGACTACCCACGTAACCACTGTATCCAGCAAAAGAGGAACAGGAAGAGGACCCACTCCTTACATGCAGCTTCCAAACCCTATTGTAGTAACATAAGAAAAAAAGCATAGATATCAGGGAGTGTGTCACCATCCACTCAAATGGATGAGATTAATTATGAAATTGATAATTGTTTTCAGAATAGTCTTTTGAGTAGTCTACTAAGTGAAAATAGTCTGAGGGTGGTTGCTTGACTTTTACAGTGCTGTAAATTTTTATTTGTCTGGGTTTTGTTTCTACATTTTATTGTTTCCTACCTGTGGCAATCATGCCTGCTGTTCTGTATTAATTTTTATTTCCTTCCTATGTTACATTTTGTTGCCAATTTGTTAGACTTTTCATTTCTAAGTAAAGCTTTCTGCCCCATGCTTTCAGCAAATACATTTTAAAGTATATTGGCTTTAATGATCTCATTCACTTGGGAAGTTCTTACTTGTGTTCTAAAAATGATTTGTGTGGTCTAACAGAACTGGGGTAACTATATTTAATACTAACTTGATTTTCTTTTCTATGCTGTTTTCTTTTCTATGCTTCCAGTGACTCCACATGCTCCCATTGACTATGGTAGGATTTGCAAGCAATATATCTAATTGCACTTTTCATTATATAGTCAATAGGCATATAAGTTAATAGCACAATTTTGCTTTCATTGTAGGGATACAATAAAAATCGATTTTCCATCCTCCTGACATTCACTGACTGGGCAGCACAAAACTGCTTCAACACAGGTGGAAGTCCAGTGTTTTCAGTAACCAACGAGCACATTGCTTTAATGGAGAAAACAAGTTTTGGCATGGTATGTAATTAGGTGACATACTTGCAGATACAGTGTCATATTCTTCCATCTTTGAAATGCACTCTTAGTAAAGCTGTGGATTTGTGCAATATGTTGTTTGGAAGTTACTGTTATTTTTCCTCTCTTTTCCCATCTCATCTTGAAAGGCACAGACTGCTTGGCCATGTTAGCAGCAACAGAAAGGAAGTGCATTTGATTCTGTGGGCACCTCTCCACCTGATTCATATAAACATACTTTAGAGCAGTTCTTAAAAATTGCCTTGGGGCTCCCTGAAAACAATCAGGTTAAAAGCATGGATAGCTCATAAAAAATCTGACATGTCCCATTAATCAGTCAGTATGCCCTTTCTTTCTGGCTCTTCCTTCCTGTCAGATGCCACAACCTGTTCACTGGCCTAGTTATATAAGCTTTTCCTGTTAGCCCACTTTTCTCAGTGCTTTGGTGTGCTACTGTCTTTAGAATTTGGGCAGTCAGCTACAGCTCCCCTGTGGCAAGCAGTCTCCACTTGTCACAGCCATGGCTGACATACTCTGTGTGACTCTGTCCATGTGACAGGAGTTCTAAATTGTCTTTATTGGACTTGGCAGCTTACAAATATGGATATTAGATAATTTGATGAATCTTAGCAAATTATGTGCTACCCATTTCAAACTCCTCTGAGTTGCCTGATCCAACACAATAAGTGGTAATGCTCCCTAACCCCTCTCGTTGGGAGTTGTGCTGAAAACTATGTGCATGTGTAGATATTTAAGACCTCTGTCAAATTCAGGTGTAGCAAATGGCAAAGTTACTTCCCCCATTTGCCATGTCCTTCCATTATCCTGTTGGAGTTACTCTCCCACTGGAGTAAGGCTAGCAAAATCAGCAGAGACAGATTTTTTTACTGTAAGGGTGACAGAGCCCTGGAACAGGCTGCCCAGGGGGGTCGTGGAGTCTCCTTCACTGGAGACATTCAAAACCCGCCTGGACACGTTCCTATGTGAAGTGCTCTAGGTGGCCCTGCTCTGGCAGGGGGGGTTGGATTAGATGATCTTTCGAGGTCCCTTCCAACCCCAAGGATTCTATGATTCTATGATTCTATGATTCAGATTGGGACACCTTGAAGTGGTTCCTATAAGCTGAGCATTTGCTGCAGGGCAACTACCATAGGTCCTCAGTAAAGGGGGGAGTAGGGAATGGACTGTGGCCAATGTTAAATATTCTGCTGATTTGCAGCTGACTTTCAGGTTGTTTTCCAGATGGCTGTATTAGAGGCAAACAAAAGTGGCTCTGAACTTCTGGTTCATCTGGGAGATGTTTTTGCTGTCTGTCTCTCTTTAAGCACTGAAGATTGTAAGAGAAGACCTGAATAGCATTGATAAGGGTCATTGTACTGCAGCTTAAGAAAAAGCAGTAAGAATCAAATCCAGGCTTTCTTGTGTCCTTATCCGTCTCTCAAAGCCAGCAGAGAAGATCATATGGAAACTACCAGCAGACTGCTCTGAAACCTACATCTAGGTGATTGATTTCATCAGTGTCTCCAGTCTGGCTGCAGTGACTGAAGATGACAGGCATCAAAGTATTTCCTGTCCATTGCAACCACAAAGGGTGGTATTCCAGCCCTTCTTTTGTTTAGCACCATTTTTCCTTACACATGTATACACCTCCCAGTTGGATAAAGCTATAGGATCAGCTGTCAGTACACTGGAGGAGTCAGTAAATGTAATTGGAGGAGGTATCTGTGATGGGTAACTAATGGCACTTTGCCATTGAGTTAGATAAAATTAAAATGTGGTTTTAGTGAAACCTGGGTGCAATCAGAGAAGGTGGTCATTTGGATCTTGAGTTTAAGTCAGTTTCTCTTGATGATAACAAGCAGGAGAGAAGTTTGGAACTGAATTAATATCGTGGAAGATTTTCAGAGCTTTTATTTGGGTTTGTGCATCTGTTCAGGTGAAAATCATTATTGAGTTTGAAGAGGTGATGTGGCCAAAACAGTGAAAAATATGGTCTTAGTCATTATTAGAGGTCTTTGAGCTCTCTGTAGCCCTGTGGTCCTTAAGGGACACAGTGATGTTGAAAACCATTTCTCTTCATGTTACTAATAGAGTTGTGTTATTTTGGTCACTAAAAGTTGGAAGTAGTTGCAGGGGCTGTGTGCCCGCATGTGTTAAAGTGTATCCACTTTAACCCTAATTGGAAAATCGGAAAGAAAGTTTGGGTGGAGTAAACTCGGTTTAAAAAGCTGTCTCAATTACTTCTTTTCACAAAGACAAATAGACTTGCATAATCTAGCAGTTAGGTGTTTGCTGGTTTGTGTCGAAAAATAACCAGTATTGAGGAATAAATTGTGGCAGACATAGTGATATTTTCATACTAACTCACATGCTTTAGTGAGAGAACTTAGGGAAGAAGATAAACGGTTTTATAAACAGGATCTGTGATGGGCTGTTATGCCACAAATTCTCACTGGTATGCATCGGGGTGATGCCATTAATCATAAACAGTAGACTTGCATGTGAATTGTGTTGGTGGCCATATGGGTGACAGAAACGTTTTTGCCACATGCTGTCACACTTTAGGAAAGCTGAGTAGGTCAGACCCATAAGCTGGAGAGCCCTGTGATAAAGTGCACTTTTGAAGTGGCTTGCTAAATGCTAATAAGCCAGTTGTCTAAATTGCATTTATAAGGTGTCATCTTAAATAAAAAAAACCCACAAACCCAAACCAATAATCTGTTTTTCCTCAAAATGTGGACTGCTAAGCCAAAATCATACCCATGTATGGCAAACCACACTGGGTTAGGAGAAGGGACTTTGACAGTTATTACCACTAGAGATGGAAACAATATGTAGTCAAAAATCCAGGAGGGCACATTTCCAATGGTATTAAAGTACTTGTTCCTAGACACAGTAGATCATGAGATATTGAATCTTAATCTCCTAGCATTCCTATAAGCAAGAATGCTATTTCAAGACATATTAGAAAGCTTTGAGAATGTTTTAATGATTGTTCGCCTTTCACTGACATTAGTTCTGGCTGATTTCTTAAAAGCACTCTCAGGCATTTGTTTAAATAGTTGTCCTTCAGCATGAGTGCATACAGTAAATACTGGCAGGTTTTTGAGGAAGCCTTAACCTGTCAGTGCAGATACCATGACTAAAAGGTAGTCTCTTCCCTACTTCTGCCAGTTAAAATCCCCCTTGTGCACTTGCCATCAGTGTCTCCCTGGCTGTCCAAAACATGCTTCTGCAGCTAGTTTGTATGTCTTGTATGTCTTAGCTGGGAGAGCTGGAGCACCACTAAAAAGCCTCTCCTAAGTATAAAACTCAGACTTGGCATTACTGTCCATATCTTTTGCTTGTATTCACTGGGTCTTTTAGCAGAATTTTTAAGGCTTGCTCATGGTCCCTTCAGAAGTCTATTCACTTGCATGGCTGTTCAGAGTCATGAGTGAAAGTCATGTGTAGATACACTATAAGTTTTGGGCATTGCTCGGTGAGACCTGTGTAGTCTCTACAGGTTAACTACTGTATGTGTCTGTACTAGCCTGGATATATCTGTCCCATGCATCCAAGCTGAGGTAACTGCTCCAGACTACAACAGAGATCTGCTAGTGCTTAAATACTACAAACACAGAGTAGCATAACCATCCTCCACTCTATCTTTTACATGACTGCTCACTGCTTAAGACATTTGGAGCTTGTTTTCTTAGCCAGTGAAGGTGATTTAAACAGGTCTGGCAGGCAGGCAACCTTGGAATCCCTGTAGTCAAATTTTATTTTCCGTTGAGAGATACTTCAAGAATAAAACACAACTGATAGAGCAATGGAAATCTTTTAAAGGAAGATACATGTTTCTTTTCAAGAGATGCATCCTATCAACCAGTTCTTTTGCATTTCTAGGCCAGGATGCTTCAGAGGTGCAGGCTGTTTTCATATTTTTTTAATAACTTACACTGTCTGAGTTTTAGGAGTTATTTTGGTGAATAAACACTCAAGCATGTGAAGAAGCTACCCCAGGCTGTCAAGCTTAGCTAATCCATAGCTATCTACTGATGTCAAAACGATAGTGTTAGCTTCATTTCCAAAGATGTCTGAGTACCTGCACTGGCTAAAGGAGCTTGCAGAGGCAATAAACATGGCTGTCTGTGTTATGCAGTCCAGAGGTTATTTTGAAAATGGCAATGTATGCCTAAAGGATAATAAGTAATCTTCATAATTTCATAAATGGGTACATATCTGGTCACACCTGTGAGAGACCTAGGCTGTGAAAAAAAACCTAGGCTAAGAAAATTAGTCTAAAAATCAGACAAAGCTACCCTTGCTTGGTATTTTGAAAACTGAAATACAACACCTGTGAGGCCAAAACATGAGGGGACAGGGTAGTTTGGACTGTACTAAGGCTGTTGGACAGGTCTATGCGCAGGAAGTACCAGCTGACATTTGAGGAAGACCTGTTGTTGCCTGACCTTTATGCACAAGGTCATTTTATGCATCTTTATGCACTGCCTTCCCAGTGCCCAGCTTTACTGCAGTGCTGTTAACTGTGGCTTCTGTGGTTTGGTAAACCTACCTACCACTGCCTTCCCACCATTAGTACTGGTGCTGTAAGCCACAGAGGAATTTGAATTAGGGGCTTTTGGGTTTGTTTTTTTTTGTTTGTTTTTTTTTTGTTTGCGTTTTTTTTGGTTTTGTGTTTGGGGTTTTTTTGTTTTGTTTTGTTTGCTTGGTTGGTTTTTTTTTTTTAGGTGGCATACTCTCAAGAGTGTTACAGCCACAGCAGAGAGTTGCTTTGGTGCTGTCTTCCTCAAGTATGTGGTAGGAAATCCTGCTTTTGTAGACTTCTCATGAGCTGGTGGGTTTTGCTGCTTCTGGAGGAAACAGAACAAAAAGTGACTATATCCAGCTGACACTGTATTTCCTGGCAATGATACAAGCAGTAAATTTTACAATATACTACATTATTCAGAGAAAACATCATTAAATTTTAGAGACTGAAATTGCAAGATGTTATTTAAATACTTCAGAAGTGCAAAGTGACAGCAGCTGATCCATCTAGAACTTGCTGTATTAATAGCAACTTCAGAAGAAAGGTGGAGATCTGATGTGAGTAAGTACAGGATTGTTGAAGTAAGCTCTGGCTTTTATACACCCAGTTATTTTTTTGATTTAACTTTTTTTTTCTTTCTTTCTTTCTGAAAAGAAAATACTGACACCCACGCAATTCCTTTACAAAAGAACTGGAATTTTTTTGTTCTACTTTGCATTGCTGGCTGCCATGCTGGGTATTTCCTGTGTGTTTTTTCATGCTAAGTATATTTTAATGAAATTAATGATTTAACCACATTTCAGCTTGAATCCCCTTACTGGAAAGAATTTCATGTCCATGTCTCCTTTTCTTAATCTTGGTGCATAAGTGGGCATTTGGATTTTTGCAGTGGCACAAACCTTGTATTCAGCTGTCTCTGGTCTCCATTTGAATGTGTGTAAATTTTGGTTATACATCCTTATTCTGACACATCGGCCAAATATTGCATAAATCAAGAGGCCATCTCTGCCCTAAAGAATGTATACTCTAAAGAATCTTGTCAAACTGGATTTACTTGCCACTTTTCATTCCCTTTGGTTCAGAATCTGTTGTGCTATTAAAATCCGTTTTTGTTTGTAGAGGGTTGCTATCAGCTCATTCAGCTCAAATCCAGATTTGGGCATTGTATGTTTTTTGTAAAGCCAGTTTCCTTGGTCAGGCTTGCAGAAGAATTGAAATGTGCCTGTGCTGAAGCAAGTTTCTATTGCACGTCATTGGGGAGACTGTCTTGGAAGTGACATTCTCAGGATACAAGATGAGAACCCAGAGTTCATTGCTATCAGCTGTGATGTTAGGACCTGCCTTGTGATTTTTGAATGTTTGAGGTTTGTGGCAATGAAGAAAATATGCAATGAAAGTTTATACTGTTATCTTGAAAATGAGCTATACTAGAAATCTAAAGAGTGAAATGCCCTCAAAAAGAAATCCTGAGTAGTAATTTAATTTAATGTGTTAGCAATACATGCCACCACTGTTGTTGTTAAAGCTGACAGTCTCTTGGACATTACAGGAGATGTGGAAATACCCCCATTCTGTGCATGCAGTATTTGCGGATCTAGTAATTCTACACTTTATTTTGGAAAAAAGCAGAAAGATGAAAAAACAGTAGGGACACCAAGCATATAGGCATGGCTTCTCAAGTGGAAGGGATACTTTGGGGTTCCAATTTTACACCTGCAGATTTCACATATCTTGCAGCGTGATTACATGTCCTTGCATCTGCTCTGTTTATTGTGAGTGCAGCTTCGAAAGGAGGTGGAGGGAGAATTTTAAGCTTGCTTTTGATGCCATCTGAAGAAAAGGTATTGCTCTGTAAGAGACTGTTCCAGAAAAAAGATCATACCTATTTATAGGAACAAATAATGAAAAAGAATATCAACTCTTGTTGGCAACCTAATATCTCCTCTGTTTTTCCAAGAGTTGTTTAACTTCCAGGATTCGTGAAAGTACGGCTCCAACATGAAAATATAATTTCAAACTTTCATGCTCTAAGGTGTATTGCAGCAATAAAGGGTATACAATAGCAGCATCTCTGCTCAGCTGACTTGAGGCTATGGATTGGGATTCTTCTCTTTGAGGCACAATGAAGATAAGAACAAAAAATGTTAATTAAGTCCTTGGCATATAAGATAATTGACCTTGACTTCTTACTACATTCTGACTTCTTTTATTTCTAGGGTCTATGTAAACTGTACCTAAAATACTGTATATCTTGTCTCCTCTCCATAAAATACCTTTATGAAGCACACAGGGTTGTTCTGAAGTGCTGAAGGTGTTGCCTCAGTATCAAATATTCAGCATAAGGAGATCTAACTGCTTGGTTTAGCTCCACAAGAATGGGAAGTCAGTGGCATGCAATTGTTCCAACAAGACTTTGCAGGGCACATTTTCCCAAGCAGATCTATTCTAACCCACTGAACAAGTAATTCAAGGCTCCAGGGGAGTCCGAGGTTCAGTGCTTATTATTAATGTGCTCTCGCCACCACTTTCTAGACCTTCTGAACTAGAAGCATGAGACTGTATCCGTGTTGCAGTGAGGCAACAGACCCCACACAAATAAAAAATTCAGGTGCAATTGGGAAAGGAAATTCAACCTTGTGCAGCAGGTCAGAGTAAAAACCTGTGTGTACCATGGGAAGGAAGGAAATACATTGATACTGAGCTATACTGAAGCAAAAAAAATTTTTTTTTCAGTCTAGGAGCTGATTTTCTCCCTTTTCACATCTGAGCACTTGCTGGGGAAATACATTCATAAATGGAAAGAAACCTGATTTGGAATATTTGCAAATTCAACTCTTGCAGAGCATTTTTCCCTTTGCAACTTTGTTGTACCATTTTTAATGCCCTGCTTCTGTTTTCTGTGTCTGGAGGGCCAGGTAGACATACCTGAGCTGACTTTAATGGTCTGGGAATGACTCTAAAAGCAGCTCAGTGTCAGCAGCTCAGTGCACCAGTCTGGCATCCTCATTCTGCTGAGAGAAAAAGGTCTGTCCTTTACCTCCAAATAACTGCTGATAACATAAAGCCTGATGGACATGATCCCTCTCTGCAGGGTTCCCAGATCAGGCTCTGCTTGGTCTCTCACTTCCTCAACCACGTCCGCTCTCGGTCTCAGATGCTCGCACCTTCTTTTTTTGTCTCTTTGGAGACATGCATGACAGTAGAGCTAAGAATACTTTTGGCCTAGAGCTTCAAAGCTACCGCAGGAGACAGATGCATCATTCTCATTGAAGTTCATGGGAGCTGTGTGTCTAAATTCTCCATGCTGCTTGGAGAGTTTCTTTGTAGTGGCTGATCTACCAATGCCACTGCAGTACTGCTATCCAAATAACATGTGTGATCAACGGTATCAAACTGACGAGCTGCTGATATTATCCTGGATGCTGTTTGACTCCTACTTTGGGCTGCCCTATGTAGCCTGGTGTGGCTGGCTTTGTGCTGTCCTCTGCCCTTCCCGTCCCCTGCCTCACCTGAGTTGCCCTCCTCACTTGCCTGCCAGTTTCCGCTCTGGAAGAATATATTCTCCCTTTCCAAGCAAAGCCCCAGTGCATAACCTGCCATTCAAGGGCAGATCTACAGGGTCAGAGTGTCCTGGGGATGCAGAAGTTTCCTGAAGGTGATCGCATGTCCTTGGTATCAAGGGGAATATCAGACCTTACGCTGCGGTCTCTGACGCTGTGTAGTGTCCCTAAATAGTCTTGGTCTTATGGGGGAAAGGGAGCATGGACAGACTCCTGCTGCACTTGCAGGAGACGGTGCAGACTGTTTTGTGCCTTGCAGGCATTCAGTGGTGTTCTGATGCCTTTTTTGGTATAAGTAAGAGATTGGCATAAGTAAGAGATTGGCATGGTATTGCCCATCACTAGTCTGCATATAATTAGAGCGCTTTCAGTTTTCTAACTTCTTTACTTGTTCATTAGTCATACAGTCATTATGCCTAAACCAGCTGGAAGATGTATTTGTTACCATCACTGATCCTTTATGGTTTTCAAAGACTCCATTTTATTGAGAATAATAAAAGTGGAATTAGGATGCAAGTGCCTCTGGTCTCGGTGTTATGCATGGATTTAGTAAGCACTATGTGCTACTATCTGTAAAACCCCTTATATTGAGATACTAACAAGAGTAATGCTAGTAGGAGAATTTAAAGGGAACAAATCCTAATTTCTCTGTTTACAATATAGTTGGTAGCTGATCTGATGTTTCTCTTCTTTCATGTCATCACCCTGACTTAAAGCTCTTCCAGGTTTATTTTCACATACAGAAAATGTCTAATGGGAGGTCCTCCTGCCCATGCAGGGGGGTTGGAACTAGATGATCTTTAAGGTCCCTTCTAACCAAAACCATTCTATGATTCTGTGATTCTAAAATTATCTTCCAAGCTTTTCATGAAAACAAGAGATAGAAATATATACATTTCTGTACACCTTGTGTTTTGTTTGTTTGGTTGGTTGGTTTTGGTGTTGGTTTTTTGTTTTATTTTCCAGTGAAATTTGCTGTTTGGAACTAAATGACCAATCGTTATAATCCACAGCATCAGAAACCTGAAAATGAAATCAACTTTGATATTGCATTTTTCCTCCTCTTTGGACAATGCGAAATCGCGTCCTCCCATGTCCAACAGCAATAACAGAAAAAAAACAACCCACCCAGCCCATCACCAGAAGAGAGCATGATTTTGTGAGAAAAAAACGTTTCCTTTGGATCTCTTTTCTAAATATATCACTCTGTCCTCGCACCAAGATGATTTTAGTAATTTTTTTTTTCTGCATTTTCCCTGTTTGTTTCTTGGCAAATATAAAAGCTGCTTAAACCAGGAGCTGTTAGAATTATCTTTTATAAGAAAGTGACTGGAAATGCTGCGTGATTATGGAAGCCTTCTAGGTTTTTATTGAAGACGTGCTACTGACAGCTTCCAGAATGACTCATCCCAAGGGAATCACAGCTGTATCAACAAGGCATTTATCTGAATCTGTGGCCTCAAAGGCTGCAGACATTGTAAAATATATTTGCTTTCTAACAGGCTTTTTCTTTGGGTTTGTATATGCAAGAAAGCCCCAACAGACTGTGTCATGGGTTGATTTAGTTAATCCTGTATTACACCTTGAAACAAATGATTATTTGTCTGCAGAGAGGAAAAGCTAGTTGGGTGTCCTAGGACTGGGACTGACTGAGAGTGACTTGGTCATGTTCAAGTGGAGTAATAATATATATATATATAACCTTAAGACATCAAATGTTTTAGACTTTGATTGTCTATAACTATTCCATGGTTGCCCCTCCTCTACAGGTATGAAGGGAAGATGCATGTGTAGTAAAGGCATTCTCTGTCATGGAAGTACCCAACAGTGAAGGTGTAGCTGCTGGAATTAAATTTGTGTATTCTGTTGCTGATTTACTGGAACATTGCTATATACAGTTATTGTTCTGGGAACTGTCATTCTTGCATACTGTCAGTGTCCTACTCATTTTAAGATCGGAATGTCCCCAGAAATCTGATCTAGATTTGAAGCTGGCCCTGCTTGGATCAGAGGGATGGACTAGGTGACCTCCAGAGGTCCCTTACAGACTGAATTATTCTATGATTCTGTGGAAGGTTGGTTCCCTAGTCTATTCAGAGGATCAGTCTATTCTATCCTGTAAAGCCTCCATCTGGCCATGTGTTAATCTTCAATTGCATGGGCCACACAGAGAACATGCCAAATCTGGCAGGTGAAGAGAGAAAAGCTACAGTATGTGTGCAAACCATGTGAATGTACCACATCTCAAAGGTAAATCTACAAGAGATAGAAATGGTAAAAAGGACCCACATGGCTCTGAGGACAAAGCCCTGAAGAACTGCAATGAGCTAGCTTTATTAGAGAAAGTGCTGTACAGTGGAGCTTCATTATCCTGCACCTGACCAAGGATACTGGGTGAACAAATGAATTTGTAAGTGGTAGTGGATTAAAATAATTTCTGTTTTTTAGCTGCAGCAATAGAGAAATTATACATGATGATGGCTTGGAATGAAATGGAGCATCTACTGTTTACCTTTGGCACATAAAGTGACAGAAAAACAGTGGCTTTGGAGCAAAACCTCTCCTCCCCAAATCTGAAAAACAGTAAACGTACAGCTTGGAGTAAAAGCAATGGCTATGAAAGTCTCTTTACCATTGTATGGCATTTACTGGTGTATAATGAGGCATAGGGATCTTAGCTGCTATTTATTAGATATAACACAGCTGCATAACCTTGGAAAATGTCGTGTCCTGAACTTTCTTTTTTGCTCATCAGATCTTGTGAGGAAAAAATAAAATGTCCTGCAACAGTACACAGGAAGGGAGCATCTGCCTAAATTAGGCAAGTTCTCAGTCCCATTAAATCCCTTTCTGCTCAGTTAAATGCTTGGTATTTTGTAGCAGACTCTTATCAACAAAATGAGCCAGACTTTGAAGAGCACTCCTGGAGGAACTACTTAAAAAGAGAGCCTCAAAGAGAGGCTTTAAAACCTAGTGGGAATTGTCCAGTTTGTTTTCTTTGAATTGTTAATCAACATTGTCTGTTGTTCCTAATGGGCAATTAATCAAGACAATCTAGATTTGCAAGAGAATTATACATGTGGCATCCAATAAAGCTAGTGCATTAGCTGTACAAGTGCAAATACAAATCAAAAGCTTTTCAGTCTGTGTCCATTGCTATGAAACATAAAGGACAGGAAAAGCACAGTCAACAGTAAAAAATGAGGAATTCCTTTCACAATTAGATCTTAATTATTTTGGTAATATGATAAATATTTTTCTTTGATTAATAGGACTTGTAAAAGTGAGAGGGTTAGATCTCCGGAATTCCCTCTTCTACAATATGTGACCACACTAAATATTAATTTTTTTTTTGCTACTGAGGTATTTATTAATATGATTTATTCATGTTAGATGAACGAAAGACTGAACATTATCTGCCTGGACCTTAGTAATGCCCTTGACACTGTCTGCCACAACATTCTCCTAGAGAAGCTGATGACTCATGGCATGGACAGGTGTACTCTTCACTAGACTAAAAACTGGTTGTGTGGCCTGATCTAGAGAGTTGTAGTCAATGGAGTTAAATCCAGTTGGCAGCTGGTTACCAGTGGTGTCCCCTAAGGCTCAGTTTTGGGGCCAGTCCTGTTCAATATCTTTATCAGAGGAAGGGGTTGAGTGCTTCCTCATCAAGTTTGCAGATGACACCAAGTTGGTTAGGAGTACTGATCTGCTTGAGCGAAGGAAGGCTCTACAGGTGGACCTGAACAGGTTGAATCCTCAGCCCCCTTTGTGTGAGGTTTAACAAAGCCAATTGCTGGGCAAATGAGGTATTTCACATATGCAAAACAGGCTGGAGATCATCCAGTACAAAACTAGCAGCTGGTGAAACTGGAGAAAGCAGTTATGAGAGAAAAAAGAGAAGAAAACCAGAACGCCAGGTCAGATCTGGATGTTGTGAATTTGTAGAAATGCTGGTTTATAGCATGCTGGTTTATAGTTTCTTTTCAGTGGCCCTGCTACATTATCACTCTAATGGCTCTTCCCAAGTAGTGTAATACAGGTGAGATAATAGGATAGTGGAGTACAGTATTCACAGCAGAGTATTCAAGTGATACATGCAGATACAGGCAGCTTGTGATACCATAGCTAATAAATAATATTTAATGTACTGCTTTCTGGCACTCCATTGTGAAGGTGTATATGTTATAAGCTGGCAGACAGCACATGCTGAAAATATACCCCACCTAATGTATATGTTTCTATGATTTATCTGCCTGCTTTTTGGTACTCTATGACATTTTGAGACATTTTTATAAATTATGGCACTCAAATGCATATGTAATAAAACTTTACTATTTGCTTTCCTGTACCATCACCTTGGGAAACCAGGGGATATAATACTTCCCTTGGAGGAGAAACATCTATCCATCTATAGTAGCATCTGCAGCAGAATTTGTAGCACTTGAAGGGAATGTGTTAAAAAAAAAAAAATCTGTCTGTTCAGGCTTATGCTTAAATATTTGGTTTTACACTATATTTAGAACTGACTGGCTTTCAGCCAAGGCAGAGCCTATCACAAATCTAAAACACTAGGGGGAAAGATCATGTGACTGGCAGGTTTTTTTGCAAAATGCTTCTTTTGTCAGTACATCACTTGATACTGTGCTATTAGGGTGTATGGGAAATTGTGTTAATCAGTTTCTTCAGAAAACATGTAGCAGGCTTTTTTAGTCAGGTAAAGGGCAGTTCTGGTAATGGTATATTTGGTATTCCCACCACTTTACAGTTGTTACTGTAAAATGTTCTAGTGCGCAGCAGTTTTGCAAGCAGAACCTGATATAAGAATGAAGACAAGATGATGAGATATTTCCCCAGGCTGTGGTGGGGTAGGATTGTATGGTGGGGGTGTAGCTTTTCAGTGCAACTATGGGTGACTTGCTTTGCTGCTTTGTCTCAATGGCATGGCTGTAGGAGTAATTCACATGTACAGTACCATAGACAGACATGCCTCGGAACTTAGGATTTAAGGAGTTAGGTATCAGCAATATTTAAAAACCCTTCCTCCTGAAATGTGTGATCAGTTATTCTTAGATGAAATGAATCATTTAACTGTCCTGACTAGTTGGTGTGTATCTGCTGTTAGTTAGAAGGGAAGGTGCCTCTCTGAGCAGGGATTGCATCCCCTGAAATCCTCCTGGCCTTTTACAGCATGCTCATCATCTCTTGCCAGGGAGCCTGGTTCCCAGCTTCTCGCTGTGTTTACTCTGTATTTCAAGGTACTTTGCCTCTTTTTGCTTAAGTCGGTGCTGTGCTCACCATCTTCACAGGGCGCATAGCCTAATGAGGAACTGGCATGTGGAAAAGTGTTACAGAAGTACAAATGCTTCAGATTCCTGCTGCACAGGAAAGTTAGAAAGAAACAATATGCCTCCAGATGCACCTGGTCAGGTGTTGGTTCTTTGGCATGCGTGTGTGACTGTGGTCTTTTTCTTACATACACACAATATAGAAGCTAGAGATTAATGGGAGCATTTAGACTAACTGCAGGAAACTATGTATGTTACTTTGGGACCAATAATCCCATGTAATTGTTTGGATGCCTTCAGCACTAAAGCACTAAAAATGTTGTACAAAAGTCTTCCCCAGGTGTTATGGGCCAGGCTCTGGTTTTAAATACCTAGCAAAGGCAAGGGAGTTCTTGCATCAGCTCTTGGAGATGTTTTACTCTATGAAGTGTAGGCACAGAGGAAGACACCCCTTGGAAGATTTGGGCCAAGAAAAGCCGCTCTCCTGCTCCAGTGTCTCGATCAGATAATGCTATTCTTTGCCTCCCTTATTGTGCTGGAGTGCTCAATGCTATCTGCAGGCATGCAGGGCTGGCAGCACTTCCTGACCTTCCTAAATTGCAGGCAAACCTACACAGAGATGATCTTAACTTGATACACCACCACTTTCTTACAAAGGCCCCACCCCGTGCCTGCAACCATCTCTGGGTAGAAGGCAGCAGCTGGTTTATAGTGTGGAGAAACAGTACATGATTGTTTAGGACAGGAAGTTGCAATATCCACTTGCAAGAATGTAATTGCTTTTGAGCTGGAACAGGTCCAGGACGGTTGATTCCAGCTGGTAAGAACAGCTGCAGCGGTGAAGGCAGCCAAGACCGGGCCTGTTGCACGGAGGGGAAGGAGGGAGACTGAGCTTGCCAGCAACCTTCTGAACCCAGAAGTGTGCACAGGAGGACCTGCCCAGATGCCTTATCCTCCCTGCTCCCCTGTGCAGCCTGTGGGGAAACCTGCAGAGGAGCTGGCCAGAGACTGCAGCCAGCCCCAGCCTGGGACTTCTGGCACTCAGAGGACTCTCCAGAGTGCTGCCTGGACTCCAGCTACCCGTGCTGATCTCTTTGCATCCACCAAAAGCCCTTTTGTTTAGCTTCTGCAACTCATTGTCAGTCCAGTCTCATCCCTTTGCCTGCCTCTTTTTATGGCAGTTTTCTTCCATTCATTGGCTCAGCATTCAGCCCATTCTCCCTCTCCATTCCCAAGGAACCACTGGTTTTTGCATGTTGTGTTGTCCGAGGGCTTCCCACCACTAGGTCTCTGTGCCATTCTCTTGATGTGATGCCTAGAGCAAAGCCTCTTTAGGCAAAATGTAGGTTATAAGTAACAACAAACTTTGTTTGCATTGTGTTAGTGTTTTGGGAATCCAAGTGTAGCTGTAGCTTGCCTGTTTAAACGCACACCAAAACCTAGCTCTGTGGTCGAAAGATTTTCCTGCCTATGATATTTGAAGTCCCTTAGGATAGTAATTGACTACATGAACCCAACATACAGATTAAACACAACTATCCAAACAGCTACTTTTTTTTAGAAACTTGAAATCCCTGTTTGAAAACCTTAACAGAAAAAACATGGGACTGATATGGGTATCATGCCTCTCTAACATGATAGTAGCTTGGTTTTGTGGCTGAGCTGCGAAACCACAGGTTTTGCACAGTCAAAACTTTCCAGGTTTTCTTCAGCTTCACTTTGATTTTCCAAGACTGGTTTTGCAAGTAAAGAGGAGTGTGTGACTTCTGAAAATGTTAGAAAGTTTTGCAGGGCTGACAAGCTGTCTAATGCTGGCTGCTGTGTGTGAGAGCATGGAAAATAAAAATGCTTTTCCCTTAGAAAAATATCCTGTATTTTTCCTGTGCTCAGGACTGTTTCCCACCACCTTATTGTATGCCAGAGAAGGCTACAGTCATAGCCTATGGTCATGTCTTTCCCTATTGTGCCAAGTCTTCAGCTAGTTCATGTATTTTCTGTAAGGTCAGGTCCTTTACCCTGGACCTATCATATAAGGGTACTTTTTTTTTTTTTTTTTTTTTTTTTTTTTTTTTTAATTCTCCATAATCTTGATGAAAAACACTTTGATCTTACCCAGCTACCTTAGCCTGGTTTAAATTAAAGGAGAGTTTTGGGAGGAGTGCCAGGAGAAGTATTTACAACAGCCAATATAGGCAACAGAGTTACAAATGTTTATAAAAGAAGTAGGCGAAGAAATTACAGAGAGAACACTTAATCTAATTACAGCAAGCTCGTATCTAGCAGAATCTCTTGGGTTTTGGCTGACTTGTCAATGCCACAAAACCCGTGTTAGGGTTTTTGCAGCCTTTTGTATCTGCAGTTCAGGGAGTGCTCTTCAGGCCCAGCTCTGTCCTGAGTGAAGTGATCAGCTCTGTAGCAGCTCTCTCTAGACTTCTTTTCAATCTTACCCTCACCTTAGCTGCAGCCAGCTTTGTGCTGTGTCCTTCATACGATGATACTGCTCAGATGGAAGCTGGGACCTTACTGCTTTCCTTTGCTGGCAGAACTGGCAGTGTGTGTGTTTCTGTGGCTCAGTTTCCACCTACCATGCCTTTGCATTTCCTGCCAACTTGTGTAGTAGTAAACGGACTTGCTCTAAGCCTGCAAATACCCTCAACTGTGATGATGGCTCATGACTGAAGCTAGGTAGAGGAATAATCAACCACATGAGAAAGATGTCATGAGATGCTTAGCCATGCTAAATCAAGCCCTCGAAAGATGCTCTAACATTCATTTTTACTGAGATTAGAAATAGATTTTTTTTTTAATGTCAGACAAGGTTTATGGATGGGTCTTTAAAATATTATAGACTCCATTAGAGGATAATTAATTTCCAACTAATTTATGTATGGACATCTGAAAGTACAAGACCGAGTAAGATTAGAGACAGTGCTATACAAAGGGTTGTGTTGTATGCGGTTGAGCACTGATAAAATTAGGAATCTTTTTTTATTGAGTGTCACCAAATGATTCTGTAACAGTCTTGCACATGGAGGGGCAGAGCATTCATGCAGGCGTGATGGCAGTACTTGCTACAACCTCCTTGGGGTAGGGCATTGGATCATCCTCTTCTGTGCCATCAGAAAGCTGAGTATTATGAAAGTCATGAAAGTATTGACACAAACTGTCCAAACCACAGGCGAATGCAGTAGTTTTCATGTTAGCTGAATATACCTAACAAATATGAATTAATGTTAGAAATCAAGATACTTAAGCAGTCTAGTTGGCTCATTGCTTTAATGTATATTCACAAAGCTATTTATTTTTTTCGGTTTTTGAATAGTTGGTCAAAATGTCTGCTGACCCCTGTTTGCCTGGACCACATTCTCATAATGTTCACCATATATCTTGATGCCTCACTCAGGAGCTGGGACATGGTGGAAAGATACAACTCCTTTTCCAAATGCAGGCCTCTACAGTGAGCTTTGAAAGTAAAATCTTAGAGTTTTTTCTACAGCTGTTGCTGTTGACTGATTTCAGTTACTCATTTACAGAGGTTTGTAGAAATGACCATGTAATGTGCTGTGATCCATTGATGCAGCACATGTTGTGAGGGAATGCAGAGCATCCATTTCCGTGGGTGGAGCCTAATTTTTAGACTGAGAATAGTGTAGCAAGACGAACCTCTTTTAGGGTATGGCGCTTCAAGGTCCAACCAGGTGTTCCAGCAGAGACTCACAAACAGTGCTCCAAGCCTATAACCCACAGGGTTGACTAGCCTGGATCGGTGCTGTTGCTCTGAGAGTAACTGATCTCTCTGCTGGCTAGCTCAGGAGTGAGCCCCACCTGTGTCTCAGGCCTCACCTTTTATTGGCCCCCTGGTCCTACTCATGCTCAGTGGGGACCCGCCCTAATTAGGCACAGGTGGGCTTGACACAAGCTCATGCTCACTCCCTGGCAATTAGTGGCACCTGGTTGCCTTGTTACACTACAAATAGAAATGGTTTTTTTTCTAAATGTAGATATACTGCTCTTCAAAGGAACATAAGACTACAGGGACTTCAGAGGGAATTCACTACAGTGCTGAATTTACAAACGTTAAGTCAAATTAGTGCTTCTCCAAAGGTTTGTTTACCAGCATTTCTGCAACACCATGGACTGCTGAGAATGCAGCAAAGAACTTGCAGTCCATGGCCACCATTTCTCACCATGTGACACAGGCAAAAGGCATTGTTGGGAGCATGGAAGTATTCCAGTCACTTGTTGCCATAGGTTTGAACAGTCAGTAATTATGTAGTTGAATCACAACCATTTGCATGCAAAAAAAAATGTAGTAGTAGAAATTAGTAACAGCAAACCATTTTGTTTAAGTTCATTCAACATCAAAGCCAAAATTCAGTTCAGCCTGCTTTGTATAGTTAGTTTCAGGGATCAATGGGAGACTGCTATTTGTGCAATTTATGTGAATCACTTATACTTTGGCTTGTCTTTTTAAAATCGCTGCAAAAAGCACATATTAAATTGCAGTCAGTGGTAATGTTTTGGAAATCATTTTACAATGAATACAGACAAAGGTGTCTTAAGTAGATGGCAGAAAGCCTTCACAATCAGTATTGTAGCACTACAGTGTAAGCTTTAAATTATGCATTTATGAATAAAATGTCAACTACTTTACAATCTATTTGCAGCTCTAACATTATTTGCTGAAGAAATTTTGCCCAAAACATGAACCAGCTTGTTCTGATGGGTATGCAAGTAGACCAGGGAGGAGCAGCAGAGGGTGTGGGGGGTAAATTGCTGGGGCATGGTAGGTTGCTGTTATTGTGAAGCCATGGGCCTGGGGGCACAGAGTGTATTTCACAGAATCAGCCAGGTTGGAAAGGACTCTGAGATCATCAAGTCCAACCCTTAATCCACTACCACTGTGGTTCCCAGACCATGGCACTGAGTGCCACATTCAGTCTCTTCTTAAAAACCTCCAGGGACACAGAATCCACCACCTCCCTGGGCAGCCCATTCCAATGTCTGATCACCCTCTCTGTAAAGAATCTTTTCCTAATATCAGATCTAAACCTTGCCTGGCAGAGCTCAAGTCCATGCTCTCTTGTCTTACTGGTAGCTACGTGGGAGAAGAGATGAACCCCTCCCTGGTTCCAACCTCCTTTCAGGTAGTTGTAGAGAGTGATGAGGTCTCCCCTGAGCCTCCTCTTCTCCAGCCTGAACACCCCCAGCTCCCTCAGCCCTTCCTCACAGGACTTGTGCTGGATCTCTTCACAGCCTCGTTGCTCTTCTCTGGACCTGCTCCAGCACCTCAATCTCCTTCCTGAACAGAGGGGCCCAGAACTGGACACAGTACTCAAGGTGTGGCCTCACCAGGGCTGAGTACAGGGGAAGAATCCCTTCCCTGGACCTGTTGGCCACACTGTTCCTGATACAGGCCAGGATGCCATTGGCCTTCTTGGCCACCTGGGCACACTGCTGGCTCATGTTCAGCTTCCTGTCAATCCAGACTCCCAGGTCCCTTTCTGCCTGGCTGCTCTCAGCCACTCTGTGCCCAGCCTGGAGCTCCCCATGGGGTTGTTGTGGCCAAAGTGCAGGACCTGGCACTTGGCCGTGTTAAACCTCATCCCATTGGAATTAGCCTAACTCTCCAGTCTGTCCAGGTCCCTCTGCAGAGTCCTCCTGCCTTCCAGCTAATCCACATTCCCCCCTCCAACTTTGTGTCATCTGCAAATTTGCTAATGGTGATCTCCTCATCCAGATCATCAATTAAACAGAACAGGGCCCAGCACTGATCCCTGGGCGACACCACTGGTGAGTGGCCACCAATTGGATCAGCACCATTCAGCACCACTCTCTGGGGTCCTCCAGCAGTTCCTAACCCAGCACAGAGTGCTCTTGTCTGAGCGCTGGGCTGACAGCTTTTCCAGGAGAATGCTATGGGAGATGGTGTCAAAGGCTTTGCTGAAGTCCAGGGAGTCTCCATCCACAGCCTTCCCCTCATCCACCAGGCAGTCACCTGAGGATAAAAGGAAATCAGGTTGGTCAGACAGGACCTGCCCTTCCTAACCCGGTGCTGGCTGGGTCTGATCCCCTGTCCATCTTGTAGGAGCTGTGTGATTGCCCCCAGGATGATCTGCTCCATAACCCTGCCAGGCACTGAGGTCAGGCTGACGGGCCTGGAGTTTCCTGGGTCTTCCTTTTGTACCTTTTTGTGGATTGATATGAGCAGAGAAAGAAACAATAGATTATTGAATTTTTGAGAAATGTAGACTATTTAGATATTACTTTATAAATTGCTTTCTTGTGCCTACCATGGAATAACCTGATAGTGAAATAAGCTTTAAATAAGATCTAATCATTTTGTCCAGTAGCATAGGATGAAAACAGCTTCAGTGCACCCTATAATAATAAACACCTATACGAAATATATTTACCTGAGAAAACACTTTCACTTCAAAAGATTCAGAAATGTTTTACTGTAACATTTCTGGGTTTTACTGAACATGTGCGCAGAAAATATAATGAAGTGATACTCTAAATGTGTTATTTGTGTCTAGGGAGAGTTCCATAAAATATTATTTTAGGTCACATTTTTTTTAAGCAGTGATGCTGTTGCTCATTACCTATCTGTGAGCTTCTCTGAAATGCCCCTCTGTGAACATAATTAACTAAGGACTGATGTTCCACAGTTTTCTAAGAACAAAAAAGGCCAGCATTAATTATCTGTTGTTTGCTGTTCTGCAGTCAGTTTTATTCTGGTTTAAAACACGTCAGTTTTTCAATGAGGTAGTCTATTGGCAGTTTGGGTCTGTGAGGGACTCTTAACAACACTTGAGAGGAAACATGGCCACTGGCATCTTTCTTGTAATGTTTGCTACCCATCCACGGCTAGTAGAAAAACAATCAAGGAATAAATCTGTAAATAGCAGACAGTGGCTGTAGACAGCCCCCTTAGAGCAATAGGGTTCAAATCCAGGGAGGGCTATATGGCTAAATGACTTAAATAGCTCCATAACTGTATGCAAAGTAGAAAGATAAATATGTTACTACCTGAAAAGCAAAGTCTAATCAAATATGGTAGCTGGGGAGAAGAGAAGGAAGCTGAAACACTCTTTCCTGATGCTGTGACTGCCAAGGCAAAAATGTGCTCATGTTTCACTATTGCAGCTGCCGTTATATGCTCTTTTTGTAGGGCGTTGGCTATGGCACAGCCCCATGGCCCCTGTGGTCCATGTGAGAGTCACAGTCTGGCACAAGCTGGCCTGATGCTCCTGAGTGGCAGCAGAGCCAGGCACTGAATGCTTACACATAGTAACTTAAAGGATCTCTGTCACTATGTGACCTCAAGGATGTCACTGTCCTCTGCCAAATGAAAGACTTTTCTTGCCTCTTTCATCTGTTCCAAAGGGTGAATCTCATGTGGCAGGTTTCTGACAACTCACTTTGATGCTGCTGCTGAGGAATAGGGTGTCAGGAGGCCTGTAATGTGCTTGAGATCTGAGCTGCCAGGGATTCAAGGGAGTTTGCTTAACTGGAGATCTCCACCAAAATCTGCCTCAGTCAATGGAAGACTTGCATTGACCATTGACTCTAAAGCTTTTTGGATGCGGTTCCAAGTTATTAATTCCTCATAAACAAAGGAAAAAAAATATTCCAAGGAGTTAGATCTGGAAGAATGACAAATTTTGGTCCTATAACTGTCATACTCATTATAAACTGAGTTACATGGTTATCTAGCCTCTAATTATCTTGTAATCTTCAGTTCTGTGTGACTATTAATATTTACATACCATCTGGACATGTAGTGTGATTTCTGTGTGCTATGGTTCTGTGAGTACTTACCCTTCCAAGAAATACATGGTCAAGAGTGGAACCAAAAAACTTATATGAGAGAATAAAGTTTAGCTTCTAGGAGCAACTTCCAAGTACATTGCTCAAATGCCAGAATTGAGTATGATATAAACTGCAAGAATACTGAACTGGGAGAGGAAGTGGGAAGGGGGGGAGGATGGGAGAAGAGAGAAGTGAGAAGGGAAGGGTTGAACTTGAGTTGAACTATGTTCATCTGCAGCTTTCATTTTAATATTTTTTAGTATAGTCAGGTTGAATTTTGTGCTGTTAAAACAGTAAGGGCATGGCCAAATAGAGGCAAGGTTAATGAGCAGGACATTCATCATGGAGAAGAGGGTACATGCATTGTCTGCTCCAAGCCTTATGCCAGTATTTTACATTTAATAATTGGCATGGCCCTAATTCTGCTTCTTTGTGCAGCTTCTCTGTGACCCCAAACTTGTGGGATTCCTAAAAAAGGAAGCAAAGGTATTTGCTTTTACTGACTGCTGTTGAATGAGGATTGTGTCAGAAGGTTTTGAGCTCTTGCCTGGATGAGTAACATCAGCATTCTGCCAGCAAGGGCTCTGCTCCTTTGGTGTGTGAGGGGCAGGGCTGAAGATAGCCTGAAAGATACACTAATAACAGTATGAGTTCTTGTGTCTAAGTGAGCAGTGCAACTCAAAGATGGGCAACAGAAATTCTCCTCTCCTCCATTAGCCTTTCGTGGTGCATAGACCATAATAGAATTAAAATATGAGGTAGAGTCATCTTTGTTCAATAAAGAGAGATCCAGCTGCCACCATTACCTGAAATACTTAGCGAGGTAATAATTTACATTAGAGAACTGAGGTCTTTGAGTTGTGTTAGGAGGAGGAAACATGGCACCTTGTATTGCCATTACATTCAGAAGAAGCAGCAAGGGAAGAAGATCCAAGCAGATACAGTGTTGCAGCAAAGGTGCTACAGGGGCCTGGTTAACACAGAAAGCATCTTCTGGGAATCAGGCAGTATTTGCTTCCTGAACAGGACTTCCCAATGTGCAGTTTGTTTGGGTACTGGAGGCCTGCGAAACCTTTTATGAGTGGTCTGTGAAGGGCTTTCAGCTGTGGATGTTTGTGATGGAACCAACAGATCATTAGTTTCACAGTCTCTTCTACTGTCTCTGGGACCAGAGCCAATTACAGCTTGAAACCGACCAGTCAGCTTAAAGCTGTCAGTCAGCAGATGTCAGTCAGCAATGTTCTGTATTATATATAACACACCCTGGATACAATTTAACATGTTTCTGAGAAATAAAGAATTTCTTCTCAGGAAGGCCAAGGTTGACCTGTCTGGCTGAGCATCATTAAAAAAGGATATTCAGAAATCGTGGTATAGAGGATTTGGCAGAGCAAGTGCATGCTAACACAGGAAGGAAAGGTGAGACTGAACACAGGCAAGTTACAAAATGTTTGTCTGGGTCTACCAGGATGAAAGTTCCGCTTGACCAATTGTAAAAAAATAAAGACAGCAATAATTTTATTTGGTGCAGAATTTGCACTGTAAAGGAAAGGAAGCCTTTTTGCTCTGTGCATGTTGCCCAGGGCAGAGGAAGAATGAACCAGAGACACCATGGGAGTTGTGCATGCCATGCCAGAGGGAGTCAGTTAGTGACATATGTCCACAGCATTTCCTATCACCTTAGTGATCTCTTGACTACAGCACACTTGCTCATGTGTTTGCCTAAGGCTTCTCTGTGTCGTTACCTTTGCCTGACTGATGACTTGAGACCATGTGCCTCATTATCGGGTGTTGCTGCTCTGGGGCTGGTATTTAAATGAGCTGTGATTGAGTCCACTCAGTTTGAGGAGTAGCCTGAGCACAGGCCCTTTTCCGTAACATCAGTCAATGTAAAATGCCTAGAAGCAGGAGAGGTTTCATTCCTAACTCCCCATCCCAAGACAGGGAACATTAGCTTTTCTCAGCTGAGACGTAGTTGTTCATGACTGAGCAGAGCATGACCACTTCAGTTTCCCAGTTGGTTTGAAAGTGTTCCATTTTCTCCTGAAGATGGCTGAGTGTTCACATGGCAGTTATTTTGTTTTAGCTGGAAATCAGCAGTGGACAGCTGGGACATAACTTAGACAGCTAAGCTGTCTTGCAAGAGAGCCTGTGGTTTACCACTGCATGTGAACACCTTAGAATTAATGTAGCAATTGAACAGAGAGCTTAGATACTCATCGCAGGCCTGGCAGACTTTTGGTTCCCTGGGAGGTGCCTGGAAACATGACCTGGCTTAAGGTGAGGAGTTTGAGTGGTGAATAATCAGTGGGTAAGGTGTGTGGCCTCCTTAGAGGCCAGTGTGAACATGCCCTTATTAGTGGGGTCTGACAGGAATTCAGCCCAGTCTCTGCTCTCTGGTCTGACCCACAGACTCTCTAGGATGAAAAGCTCAGCTGTAGAAAAGCAGACTAGGTACTAATGGTGGGTAAGTGCTGACCTACCAGTGTATGATGTTCTTACTGTGTTTTCAAGCTCCTTTCTCTGTCCTGCCACATACGTGTCCGTGACAAACAAATGAAATTATATAGTCAGAATATGAGTGGCTAATTCATAGCTGACTGCTATGTTGGACTTGGTGGTTGAACTCAATAATCTCAAGGGTCTTTTCCAATGTAAATGATGCTGCGATTGTATAATTCTTTGTTTAAGGCTACAATACTGATCAGAACATGCCAAATCTGGCTGACTGGAGTCATGTTTGTGCTTCCCTTTGTTTCAGTTACAGCACATGGTAACCTAATTCTGTAGTTAGGGAGGAGGCAAGAGATCGTACTATGTTGGCCAGTGTATTTGGAGTTTTATGTTGTAAAGGTTTCCAGTTTCAGCACTAAATATCTCCTATCCCCTGTATTCCTAAGTCTTGCAAGCAATACGGAAACATTATCAGTAAAATTGTTCATACCCACTGCTGTCCTGAGCCACCTACAGCCTTAACTGCTGTGAACCAAACTCCAAGGCACAAGGTGACAGAAATCTTCATGGGCAAGCGGTATTTTCCTGACAGTGGTCTGGAGAGACCCTTTCAAAAGGTGGTGGAAGATCATCAGTTTTATGGTTCCCAGTTCTACTCTGCTGTTTCCTATCACTGGTAAAGGCAGATTAATTTTTGCCCCAGAGGATGGGCTTTCATTATTTTAATTGTAACCGTTCATATGCTGCACATAGCTTTATTTTTAACATATGTTCCCTGGTATATTAGTCAGAATGAATTACTCTCCTTTCTTTACAAAGTCATTTTATCATTTATAGGATACTTCTTTTTATACTAGTTGTTTGGAAATGTTGACACTCAGATGATCAACAAGTATCCTTTGAAGCGAACACTGTCCTGGAGATTGATTGCTGAAAATAGCAAGGCCTTGGTTGTTTTTGCTTTAGTCTGTCTGCTTGAGGTCTCTATAGCATGCAGGTTGATTGTTTTACAGCTTGGAGGTTATCTTTGACATCTAGTGGCAAAGCACATCATTTGTTCCTCTCCCCAGTTGGAGTCTGGAAGTAGAGAAGCTTTCAGCCTTGAGAGTCTTTAAAATTTCTGTGCCTGGCAAACTGTATTATAGACTGGAATTTTGATTCAAACAACCCAGAAAGATATTTTGGTCTTGTGCAAGCAATAACCTGTGGAGGAGTTTCTGAAGCACCAAGGTTGTAAGTTGTTTGCCATACAGTATCACCAGTAGGTTGCACTAGAAGTTGATATAAGGGAAAAATATAGAAAGTTTGAGTATCTCTGTATTAGACTGGCTAGCATGAGACATGAGAAAGGCTGCTATTTTCAGGCAACACCTTAAGACCTGGAAATCATGTCTCTTTATGGAGTCTCAAGGCACCTACAATCATCAGTCACTTTAAAAAAATCCTGAGTCTTGTTTGGATAAGGCTTAAAGGATACTGCCACATTATTTTCTTTCTTGCTTGCTGCTCTCAGAATAGAATATGCTCCTGAAGACCTTAATCTTATGGAAAAGCAAGGCATTTGCTTGGTTACAGATTTTTCCTCAGACAATTCATACAAACCTTTTCAGGAAGCCAAAAAAGAATTTTACTTCCCCCAGACATTTTTCCCCTTTTGCTAAGAATATTCGCAGATTTTGCCTATATTTGTACAAGAGGGCATAAGGCATGACACATCTCAATGTGATATTGAGGAACAGGGGATGTCATATATTTCTGGAATATATAACACAATATTCCACAAGCTACATCCATTATCTTATGCTCTGAGATGATGGCAACTTGTTTACATCAGAAAGATTCATCAATGAACCTTTATTTGCAGTGCAGCAGAGGAGCAGCACATGGCAGTTTTGTAAACGTATCAGGAAAACCAGCTTTTTGGCATACACAAGATGTCTCCCCAAAACAGCATCAATAAAATCTTTCCAGTACACAAATGGATGCATTCCTTAGGACATACCTGAACTTCTTGAGAGAACACAAGGATGCGTCTAAATTTCTAGCAAGTTAGCAGTGTCAGAAAGTCACCACAAATCCTTTCCTATGAGGTCTGAAGCACAAAATAAAACCTGAAGATGCCATCAAAGAAAGGGGTAACCACCTAGTCTGAAATTTGGGAATGGAAATTATTCATCTCCAGTAGTACAATAGGTTTTAGCTTTCTGCTAAAACTTCAGAAGTTTATCTGTGTTGCAAACAACCTCTTTGGTCTTTCTGTGACTGTGATGCACTTCATCACCAGCAACCATTACGGGAAAAGGTGCAAGACTCACTTGGAAGCTCTTGTGAAGGGTTCTGTTAGAAAAAAAGGGACTTTCTACTCTGTACTCATGCTGGAATTTTTGGAGGGATGTTTTGCAGACCTGATAGCCTTCTGCACTTCATGGCCTGAGTGCATCTCTAGAGGAAGAAGTACGTTGTACTGATGTGAAAAAAGAGTCCTGAACTGATACTGATGCGGCCAGTTGGGCGAAACTATGAGTTTAAGATCCTTGCCCAGAACGTGTAAATAATAACTAAAACTAAATTCCTCAGGTTGTCATAGAAGCAAAACTAACTTCATAATCTGAAACAATTGTATTGGCTGAGATTATGTGGAAATTTTAGAAGTGCTGATCCTTAAGTGATTAAGGAAAAAGCTTTTCCTGTGATTTGGTCTCTGTAGCATGTATTTCTTGCACTCAAACAGTGGCTTTGGTCACCGTTGGAAACAAGATGTGAGCAGGATGATTCATGGAGGCAAAACCTTTCCCCATGTGTTGCACTGCTGTGTTTATACATAGTCTATACAAAATGTAGTGGTGATTTGGTTTTGTTGTACAAAACCTTTGCACAGGACCCAACGAGCTAACACCAGGCCAAAGCTCTCTAATTTAGCAGTCTCAAGAAAACCCAACAACACAAAAATCAAAACAAAAAGAAACCCAAGAAAGGTGGGGAAAATATTTTCAGGTTTAAAACTTTCTGAGCTGCTCTTTGATTGTTAATTTATTTTGATAGGACTAAAACTAGGCAAACACTAAAAAATTTTGCTGAATAAGGGTCTGAGGAATGTTAAACCACCAGCTGGTTCTAATTTGAATTACCGTCCTAATTAGTCACTCAATTAATTTTGGCACATCTAGAAGTTGTCCTCACTTAGAGTAAGCTCTCTGTCTTCTGACTGGCCTCTTCTTCTCAGTTGTCTCCTGTAATTTAATCTGTTCTTGAAACAGCAGCATTAGTGCAAGAATGAAGAGCTTTTTGCCCTTGTTAAGACTGAACTCTGTATAATTTTTTTCCCTTCCTGAATCATCAGTTGGAAGGCTGTGAATCTAAGAAGCTATTTTTATATATTATCTCTGTGACTGAAGATGGCATCTTTGATGTGGTGACCCATTAAAAAAAATACATTCTGGTAAATTTTAAGTCTCTCATTAAAGTTTAATTGTGATTTTGTGATGTAGATGTCAATACACTTTATTTTAACTTAAATGTCATAGATGGTTTAAAGTTAGAAAAGTAGCTGATATTTTAGTGCTCACATGTAACAGTTCTGGAAGAATAAAGCTCCAGTAATTTATTCTGCCACTGTGCAACACTGTGATGTAACTTCTGGGTCTTCTTCCCCAAACCTCAGCAATCACTTTTGTGTTAAACAGGCAACTTCTTTTTCAACTCAAGTGTATGTATCTAAAGGACCCTGGTGAAAAACGTCAAGTAGCATAGAATTTGCTGTTCCTATAGAAGCTGTTTGAGTGGTTAATTACAACTGCTGGTTTGGATAAACTCCCATCGTTAATTCTGAGGAGATATTTTTGTGTTAGATATGTGTGAACAGCTGGCTGGGGAGACTATGACTGAGTTTCTAATACTGTGTGGTCTTTCCTGTGATGCCTGACCTGATAGACTTTTGAAACCATCTTTTCAGTTTCACTCAGTACATCCTCATCCTCTAGGTGAGATGTATGATTACAATTCATTACTAGGCTAACTTCAGACTAGTAAATGGAACTGCACTATGAATAAATTCTAGTAATTGTTTAGCTCTTAAAATCTTTACTCCTCTTTTGACTGAGCACAAAGTTTGCAGGGTTGCTGCAACTCCAGAAAGAGTAGAGTCTGAGATCCTTTACATTATAAAGTGCCAGGAATCCTGTAATTGGGAGACAGGTTAGTAACATACATGTTTTCTAAAAATCCATTTGTTAGCTTGTTTATCATCGGTTGATCTCTACTTCAGTTTGACTGAGTCTCAACTGAAACTCCTTCCTAATGTTCCCTTATCTCTATCAGCATTGGACTTATAGCCTGTGAAGCCAAATTTAAACAGAGAGGCTCAAAAGGAATGTAGTTTAGTTAGTAGATTAAGTTAACATGCAAGAGTAGGAGGAAGCTGCCATTTTATTTTGTATTTTTAATTTATAGCCACATCCCCAAGAATAAAACCTTGATTTCACCAATCAACTCATCTGGGGTACATGTGTAAGCAATTAAAAAAGCATGCTGGACTTTGGCAGCACATCTGTCCTAAATAGTCAAGCAGCAGACTGAGAGTTGCTTTTTATTCCTTTCATTACAAAACCTTTATTGCTTGAGTCTTAAAAAAAAAAAAAAAAAAAAAAAAAAAGAGAGAGAGAAAAAACTATGTTCAAATTGTTACCGTTCTAAATGAGTTAAACCTCTGTTGTGGCCTGTGGTCCCAAAAGCCAGATAAACAATCAGAACATAATTAATTTTAAACCTCCTTTTCCCTCCAGTAACAGTGACAGCATAATTTCCACTGAGTTCCACAAAGTCACCTCTAAATGCACCATTTGATGTAAGTATGTTACTTTGTCCACCAAATACTTGTGTACTGGGAAATGCCCTACAGAATTTCAAGTAAATGATGGTCCCTTTAATTTTTTTTTTGTTTACTATTTTTTATAATAAAAAATATAATGAGTTTGATCCTGGGATTAGAATGAATCTACTAGTGCAGTCTAGGCATCTACATGAAAAAGCAGAAGTTTAGTGAGATCAGATCTTTTGTCTTTTCTGACTCCAGTGAATTTTAATCAACACAAATCTGTGCAAGCTGAAGTGTATTCTCATGGATTTTTAATGAAAAAAATAGTTTTTGAAGAAGGTATAAGGTATTTTTCTTTGGGTTACAGCTAATGCTTGATAGTTAATGAGTTAATGTTTTCTGTTTCTATTAATCTTTCTAGTGCTTTTGTAAGATGTGTTTTCTAATGCTGGTGTTGGTTGTGGACCCTAGTAAGGAGGACTTACAACAAGGAATTTCTCTTGCTTGGGGTAGGAAAGATTTTCATATAGTTTTGGAAAATTTTGACCCCCCCAAAAGAAAAGAAAATTACACTGACAATTCAGAAAAAAATAAGCATACAAACCACATGGAAATCATCATTAAAATATGTGTTAGAATACTGATGAACTTGAGCCAGCTCTATCTAAAACCTGGTTTAGGATGTGGCTGATGTCTCTGTGGCTCACTGAGCCACCATCTTTACTTGTCCTTTCCTAGTCCCAGGTGTGCCACCACTAGGCTTTGGAAACCAGAGAGGTTTGGAAGGCTCTTCCATCCTTCTTGTCAAAGACAGTTTTTAGTACAGGGATCTGAATAGTGTTAATGTTTACATCAAAGCAGCCTGTTGGGTTCCTGGTTTGAAAAGTGATTTAAAAGGAAATTACAGTGTCTTTACCTTGTCCTTTGTGAAAATGCACAAGATTGCCACTGTGCTTCCCACAAGGTGGATGAGGCCAGTTATTCCTTGGAGTAGAGAAAAAGTATTTCAGTGGTCAAAATGTTTAGGCACATGTGAGACACTGAAGACATGTGAGATAACAGTTACCTCTGTGCTTTTAGCTCTGCTAAGTGGAATGTTAAAGATTTAAAGTTTGATGGATACTGGCTTTAATGAAGCTTTCCCTCTAACAGGTGTTCTGTGTTAGAGATGTCTTAGGAAGCATTGTCTGTAGATCTTGATACCATGCTTTACAGACCTGAGTATAATTTTCTAACATAATAGGAAATTGCTATTACTGATAGCAGCCACCTGATCTCTAGCTACTGATCATTTGTTCCCACTGAGACACCTTTTATCACTGGTATCTCTAACATGTCTTCTCAAGGCTTTGAAGACTGCATCAAACAGCACAGAATCACAGAATTATCACAGTTGGAAAAGACCTCTAAGATCACCACTGTCAACATCCCCCTCCCCCCAGTAAAATGTATCTGTCAGTATCTCTGTCACCCTCTAGAGTGTGTCCTGAAGTGCCTCATCTGCATAGTTTTTAAATACATCCAGGGATGGTGACTCCACCACTTCCCTGAGCATCCCATTCCAATTCCTAACTGCTCTCTCAGTAAAGTTCTTCCTCATACTTCATAAACCTCCCTTAGTGCAACTTCAGTCCAATATCTCTAGTCCTACATTGTTGACTTGAGAGAAGAAGCCAGCACCTTTCAGGTAGCTGTAGAGAGTGATTACGTCTCCTCTCAGCCTTCTCTTCTCCAAATAGAACTTTCCCAATTCCCTCAGACTCTCGTCACACGACTTGTTCTCCAGACCCTTCATGAGCTTGGTTGCCCTTCTCTGAACTTGCTCCAGCACTTCAGTGTCTTTCTTTTAGTGAGGGGTTTCAAGTACACAGTACTTGAGGTGCAGCCTCACTGCTGCTAAGTAGAGGGACACGGTCACTTCCCTTCTCCTGCTGGCCACACTAATCCTGATACAAGCCAAGATGCTGTTGGCCTTCTTGGCCACCTGGGCACACTGCTGGGTCATATTCAGCTGGCTGTTGACCAACTTCCCTAGGTCCTTTTCTGCTTGGCAGGTTGCCAGCCACTTCTCCCCAAACCTATATCGTTACATGGGCTTGTTGTAAGCAGAGTGCAGGACCCAGCACTTAGCTTTAAGTAGTTTAAAGTCAGTGGTTTAGAGGCACGCACTTGCCATTATATAGCATAGCAGGTACAGTGTTTTTCAAGCCTTTACAGGCTCTATTCTTACTCAGCATCAAGAAAATCAGACTCTCGCTGCACATCTGTACAAGTACATGAACATTTTTTGACCAGATGCTTAGGAGTATATTTATCAATGAGTTCTGTCTTTTGTTTTAGTTACAAGAAAGATTTTTTTTTTTTTTTTTTTTTTTGTAATGGACAGAACAACATGAGAAGTCACCCTTTTCAACTTTTTCAACATCTGCTTGACTAGATAAATATCTATGTGACTCAGGCTGCTTCTGCCCTGTCTGTCTGGACTCTGCTGCCACCCACTGTGTGCTACAGAGGAGAAGCTCCAGGCAAGTGGTCAGCTGGAAATCTTTTGTATCCATTATCTAGGCAGTTTGCAAAATGAATCACCAAACGATGTGATTTACTCAATATGTAGAATTTTGCAATGGAAGAATTGTTTTCCTATAAACAAATAAATCTTCAAATCTTTTTGAGGGCTATTTGCATTCAGAGTGGTTGCTAGATAATACTGCTTAAATCCTGTAGAAACAGAATTTGAGACCTGCCAATGAATGATGGTCTCTGGGAATAGAGTAACTAGGGCCTCCTTTTTCTTACATAAGTCTCTGAAATAGTGTAGGCACCTTTGAAAGCGCCATCCTGATTAAACTCTCACAGTTGTCTCTGATCCATGGAGAGCACTACTCTTTGCATGATGGGACCCTGGGTTTTCCCATTCAAACTATCACAGTCGGGTAATGACTTAAGATGATTCATGCCCAGCAGAACTTGAACAGATACACTGGTTATTACTTTTTATCCCAGCAGTCAGTCCTGGACTGTTCTTCAAAAGCAGCACCCTGTTTGTTGCTGGGGTTTGTTGCTGCCTGCACCCAGCAGAGGCAGGAGGCAGCTGTCACCCTGCAAGGCTGCTGCACTGCTTCTGTGGGCACTGCTCTCATTGTCGGGTCCCTTCAGAGCTGTTCTCATGGCAGTTTTTACAAACAGGAAATTCCTCTGATTTAAAACTGCTGGGCAGATTTTATTATCTTGTGTCACTAGTAAATGCCAAAAGAGTGTTAGTGATGAATCAGTTAACAAAATCCTTCACCCTGTCCTCTTAGAATCCCATCTTCTGTATAAAGTTTGGGTATATGGGCTTTTAAAGGGCTCCAGTGATAGCCGTCATGGAGCAAAGACTTACGTGCAGCCTTAGATATGTGTAGGCAAGTGAAGGTCACTGACATGCTGGGAAAATCTGCTGTCTCTTCACAGAGGGAAGTCCAACAATAGTATCCTAAGTGATCTGTATTAACTCTTTAATATCCTCATTTCATGTGCATGTGCTCAGACTGCCTGTGTCAATGGACATCCCATTTTCCATTTGAACATCTCAGGAATGTGTGGTCTCTTGCCTCATGGATTTTAGCATGTTTGGTCATGCATAGAAGTACAAGAGCCATCACAGACATTGTTGGGGGAAGGCAGGCTCTGAAATATTTATGCTTTGAGTTCAAGCATCCTCATCACAGTAAGCTGTGGTCAAAGTTCTCCAGTGTCCAGAAACAGGACAAGGAGATGAGAGTGGAGAGGTGTGTCTCTCTCTCTCTCCCAGAGAACTGCTTAGCAAAGGCTGGGCCTTTGGACAGTCTTTCCTGCTCTCAGAATGTTTGCACTCCCATAGCTAGAACAGAGGAACAGCAGTACAGCTGCACACCACAAAGGTCCTGCTAAGAGGTGACAGTATACAACAAACATCCTGTTGAAGCTGGCACAGCTCCACATTTTGACTAAGGTTCACCTTAGGCAAATGTGACCTGGGTGTCAGGGCAAAAAGCTGCTTCAAGCTGTGCAGGGCAGGAGTGTCACATTGCAGGCTTTTCTCAGGATGATCAGCAGGCATTTGGTTCTGCCCTGCAGTGCTTTCCTAGGCTGCTCTTGAAATGGTAAATGACTTCTCTGAGGGCTAGTCCTAGGGGAAGCAGTCCAAACAAAGTGAACCTAATCTACAGCCCAAAGCTAAGCTCATGTTTCTGGCACGGCTGATGGCCCATACCTGTGGCCAGCCTGTTTTTCATTCTCAGTATGAAAATATTTTCCCATCAAAGACATCTTCAGCAGCACCTGCTTTTCAGTTGACAGACTTTGGTGAAAGCAAAAACCTTTTTTTCTCCTGAATGCTTTAAGGGTAGGGACAAGAAAAGTGGCCAGCTCTGCTATGAGTTACATCATTTTAGATGTGGTACACAGATTTCTGGCTGCTTCCTCTTGTGCAACTCTTCCATTTGACATTAGAATGATGTAGGCCTAAGAGTGCCAAATACCTTCTTGGTGAGAGCAAGAACTTTGATTTGTATGTGAAGGTGGTAGTAGTAAAACCAAAGTATAATACAGGAAAATTAACTTCACAGATTAAAGTTCTTTGCTCTAAGTTGTGGGGAAAGTTTGCCAATCATCCTGTCTGTATCCCCTTCAGTGTCTGTAGCACAAAGCAAGAAAAAGAACATATTCCACAAGGAAAGGACATCATCACACATTTCTCAGGTTGCTGCTAACAACAGTTTTATTAAACAACAGATACATCATGAAGCAGAAGGCATTACTGTGCTTGGTGAACTGAGAGTATGAAGGTCATTCATGTGAAAAATGCATGGGAAATACTTATTGATAAGTAACAAATGACCACAGAAAAGAGCAAAAAGCTTTATGTGCTACTTGCATAAAACAGAGTTTTCAATCTGGTGACATCATTTACTCTATTAAACCCCTCAGGGTCAATTCTGTAAGTGTGTCCTCATGTGCCCAGGATTCACATGTCTCTCTCCATCTGGCTCTTCTCTCAGAACAGTTTTATATTGTTCTACAATGCATATATTCCCCTTCTTAGATCTCCATGAGTGTAGAATAAGAGTCAAGGGATTTCAAAATGAACTTAGTAGTGAGACCAGGTGACATGATAGGATAGCATTTGAAAATGAGCATTTTAAAGAGAGTTAGCAAAGAAGTTCGGGCAAAAACATTAACAGAGACGATAAAGCATAATAGTTGTTTCAAGGATACAGAATTAATTCAGGATAGAAAAAGGTAAAATTACATTCTGAAAAATGATTTAGACCATAAAAGCAAGTGTTTGTGGCTTACAGATTCTAAGCAGGGAAAGGGGAGAAGGAAAGATATCTGAGATTACTAGTGGGCTACTAGCAGTGCTAATAGAAAATGGGTCACTATTGATAATTTTGAAAGCTGGAGGGACTTTTTGGATATGGATAGCCCAGAGATAGACTCTATATGAGTGATGTGTGAATAACAGTGTGCTGATTCCAATCCTAGCTTTGTGTGTGACACTCTCTCAGTGCCTTTTTACCTTTGATGCATTGGAGGTGTTTGCTCTGGATTAAAATGTAGCTTAGAGTTTACAGAGTTTAAGACCTGTCATATAACAAGACAGTGGCAAATGGAAAGAGGCCATAAAAGCCAGTGGGCTTTGTGTTATACTGATCCAATATACCTGGGAAGCAGTTTGATACGGCATTCAGACATGGTATCTGTGTCTCCATACAGAGATAGGGAATGTTGAACTGAAGTGTTTAAAAGTAAAAGCTTTCTTGTCCCAATGAGAAATCACCCAAATTCTGCCCAAGAGCCAGAATCTCTTGTTCTTCCATGCTGAAAGCCAGTTTTGGGGTTTAAGCAGATGACCCCACAGGGCCAGATCACCATTCAAGACACTTCCTGTGGATGGGCAGAGTTGGCATTGCCAGGCAAGGGTCATCCAACTCTGAGGATCAGAGAATGTGGGTTTTGATGTGTTGGACAAGGGCACCAGAGCTGGCTTTCATTGAGAATCAGACCTGCATAACTCTGAGGAAAAGCAGCATCTAAACCATCTGGGTTATTAATGACTGAGTGTGCTGTTTGGATTTCTCATCTTTCTCTTTAGCTACCTTCTTTTAATGAAGGGATGCTTATTTTCTTTAGGTGCCTGCCTGCTCATTTATTCATAACATCTTCCAGACTGTAAAGAGCCCCTCAAAACTGTTATATTTCATTCTCTTTGAAGAAGTCTCCTTTTTCTCAAGAGAAGGCACATCCCTGTCCATCAAAGAAATGGTGGTATGTGACAAGAAATATACAGGGCCATCACCATGCCACAGAAACAGAGCCTCATGTTTGTTCATCCTTTTTGTAATAACGCAAATTCTTTCTTACTTTTGTAGCAGTGGTGCTTATGTTCTCACTGCCTCCCACTTGACCATAGCAATTCTTGCTCAGGCACAGCATCAGATTGCAGCGGGGTTAGCATGTGGTAGCAAGAATGATGCTGGGGGGGCCTGAAGGAGGGAGAACATTGCTCTAAATTTAAACTACTGAACTGAGCTGGCAGCTTTATCTTAGATCAGCTTACCCAGACTGAAAGGGTATCACTATGATCTATTTAACTGAAATTAACCTCTAATGATACGAGGCAATTACATTCCAAAATCAGCAGCCAACTTTTGCTAATCAGTCCCTATTTGACACTGTCCCTTGGTTTAAGAGCATTACTTTCAGTCTGTGTGAACAGGTTTTTAAACCTAGCTTCAGTGCTTCCTGGCAGCTTTTGGGCATCTGAACATGTGTTGCACGGTTTTCAATTCAATATATTCTGCCATGAGATGGTTTTGCAGAGCAGGCTGAGCCTCGCTTGTGACTGAGCTCAACTGGCTCCAGGGCACTCTTGTTCCTCAGAAGGGACAAGTGAGGTAAGAAGCCTCCTTGTGTGTCCTTTTCCTGTGTGCAGTGAAATAACCCACCTTCCACAATCTCTTCCATGTGTGGTCCCAGCACTAGCATGGTTTCCACAGTCCTGCTCTCAAAGAAGGCAGGAAGAGACTGGGAAAGGCCAGCTCTGGGGACACCTATTTCTGGAAAAGAGAGGAATCAGCACCAAGGCAATTCATGTTTGTCGGTCATGAAGGAGGAGAGAAATAGGAAGCCACCTTGCCCACATCCTCATTTAACAATGACTTATGGACATAGGAGAGGAAACAGTTATTGAATGGCAACAGCAGATGCCAAGTCAGGTTACTTTGCTGTCTCAATAGGTGAAACCCAGTGGTTACCTTCAGAGGATGAAGTGGAACAGATACGTGTAGGAGGGTAGGCAGATCTGCTTCTCACCCCACACCGTTTCCTGCAAGCCTCTGTAAAGATATCTTCCTAAAAAGTGAGGATGTTTTAGAAATGAGGATGTCTGGCCACCCAGAATCTTATGGCTTTGAGGAGTCACTCAAACTTACTGATACTTAATTATATTTAAATGTTCAGAAGCTCCACATTTGGACAGTCATCACACAAGTGAGTCAGGATCCGTGTGTTCATGTCCACATGACCTCCTCTTTTATTATAATAGTTTTCCAGACTGGAAAATTTCTGTAGAAATTTTTGGATTAAGCCTTTGTTTAACTTTGCTACTCACATTTCTATGATAATTTTTGTTCTTTTAATACTCTGTAGCAATCTAAAAACTTTAAGTTTTCTCTATGTGGCCTTAGAGTCTCTGTAAAAGATTTCTTGCTCTGTTTTATTTTCTGATTCTCATCAGTGGTGCTTATTACACCATTTTAGCTGAGGGCTTAGTGCAGCAAACTCTACATTCCACTAAAGACTGCATAAGGAAAGGCAAACAGGAGGACAAAGTAAGTATTGGCTATATAAACTTAAACACAACTGAGCTGCTAAGCTCTCTGCAGTTTACCTTCATGCCCAACACATTCACTTTCATCATGATACCTTACAGGTATTGGTGGTGGTCAGGGATTGCAGGGTTCTTTCTGGGCTGCTTCAAAACACTTGTTCTTATCTTTGAAGTTTCCTTGGAAGTTCCCTTACAAAGCTGATTGGAGCAAACATGGTTCTGCTTCTGTCATCTTGAGTAGAGATTCAGATTGTGTGCAGAAGCAGCTCATCATTCAGCCCATATATAGAGGAAAGCATCTCATTGAAGTCAAGACCAATAACCAAACCTCTGTATTTCTGCTGAAATAGAAATGATGTGGGAAAAGATCAGGCTTTGTTTATTCAGGGCAGAGGAATATGTCTGAGACATAAGGTAGCAGGATACATACATTTAAATTTAATGCTTTTAAGGTGCTTGTAGAAGCTCAGAGCTGCCAGGCATCCTGATGGCATACTAGTGTCTAAACCAAACAAACTGCAAAAGTGCCTCTGTGCTTTGAAGACCTTTCCTAGGGTCATGTTCTAGTCTGATTCATTTGGGGATCGAATCCTTTTTTTTTTTTTTTTTTTTTTTTACTTTCTCCCTTCATCAAATTTTTAAATGTTAAAGTGCATCATGAGTCTTCAACAAATTTTTCTACCTTTCCCAAACTTCTCTTCAACAATCCTACCTTTCTGCTCCCTATCTGCTTATGCTGACCTGCTACATAACTTATTTCATTTGAGGTCACAAATAATGACTGATGTTCCACATTAAGAAAACAAACAAACAAACAAACAACTTTAAGAATCACAAGAGCCTGGGTAAATAAACTAGAACTATTGTTCTTGTAGGATGAGACTCCTGTGTTCCTATTGCTCTTGTAGGACGGGAGGATGAGACTTCTGTGTTATCAATCCAGTTTGCTCATTGACTCATTGGATGACCTTGTGACCTTGGAGAAAGTGTACTGGAACAGGGATTGACTTCAACAGCCTGGTGACTAACTTATCCCAGCCTTGTGCTGGTAAAAGAAGGGCCTCTGTGTCAGAGATACCCCCACCCAGGGCCTATTCAGCTTTTTTCAGTGCATGTTTGTCTTTACTCTGAGTTTTCTTTGAAGAGAACAATGCTATCTTTTACGGATGAGAGGAGGAGAGTCTGTCAGAAAAGAATGACAGAACAGAGAGCCTTCCATCTGCCAAAGATTCAGTCCAACACTGATGAGAAAACCTAAAAAAAGCTTGCCCAAATGTTACTGATTCATGTTGTAATATTATTTGAAACCGGAAATATAGAAATATATAATAGAATAGAACATATAATAGAATATATGTGTTCACCTCTCTTCTTGTTCATAAAGGAATCATATCTCTTACCCTAGATTATGAAAGAAATATCTAGTAGCTCTTTTCTATGCTGTATTTTGATGGTTGACTTGTAGAGTGCTTGCATTGGAAAGTTGCCCAGAGCACATTTTATTGGTCACATTCAATTTTAAAATGGTTTCTATCTGCTGCAACCCCAGGTTTACAGTATTTAATATTACTAATGGGATGGTAAGATTGCCAAACATTTATCAGCATAGAGATATCAGAATGGAAATAGTAAAATGACACATTAATCTTTGTGCTCTCAATATGTTGCCACAGAAACACCTGCTGCTCATTATCCAGCTGTTATGAAAATACCAAGTTCTTAGTAACAGACACATTGGAAGAGAGGTAAAAGGGCTGGGGAATTAATATTGCAGTTGGCTCAAACCTCCATTTCCTTGTTCAACTTCAGTCACAACCAGTTTGGTTTTGCAGGCAGCACTGCTTGCCTCCCAGGGAGATAGGTCATTGCCAGGCTGTACAGGGGAACAAAAGAGACAGTTTTATCTTGGTTTTTAAAATATTCTATTTTTTCAAAAAAAGCCTCACTAAATACCCTTTTCAGGACACTTGGTCTGTGATGGCAGCAGAGGTCCCACTGAGTTCACTGGCACTAGGTGGAACTTTTGGGGAGCTGACATTAATTGGAGTCACTGGTAACAGTTTTAGGGGTGAGCAGGGCACAATCGTAGGCTGCACAACAATTTGCAGCATTGTGATTGTGCAGCTAAGACCACTTCTAGGCTTGGACCCCTCCCCACTGTCAATACCCAGAGCCTATTATTCTCCAGGGTATGAATTAAAAAAAAGGAGAAGTTGTACATTTGAAATTCCTGGCTGACATATCTTACCTGATGAGAGGAGAGTTAGCATCAGGAGCATTTGCACTTGAGCCTGTATGAGCCCACATATTCCTGCCTCTCAGACTGATTCCCACAGGCTTTACTAGGCCAAAAATGTTTCATTAACTGTTCCAGCTTCTCTCTGGATGGTGAAGGAGCTGGAACTAAATAATACATGCATGAAGGTGCTTCTGCCTTTTACAGCAAGCAGAAATATTTGTTTTCTTTGTAATAAGCAGTCCCTTTATAACTGGGGAAGTGGAAAATTTGTTGGGCACCAAGTATTTTTGGAAAGATTTGGGTCAGAATCTTTCCTTTGAAAGGAGGCCCCTCTGGTATGTTATCTGGCATACTCAGGAGCAGGCAGTCCAACCTGAGTTGCTCAGCTGTTTTTGGCTTTGCACACTCCTTCAAACTAATTTCTGGTGAAGGAGAAGAAACAACTGTTCCTTGCTTGGGATGAAGGCACTGCCTGTTCTTGGACCAGGAACTGTGTTGGAAAGAGTAGTGCACTGTGCAGGCTGATGACTCTGGGCAGAAGCAGCTTGTCCATACATTATGATACTGGTATTTTCCAGAGCCTTTTAATGAGCAGTGAAACTGCTGCTTTATAACTTGCTTTAATGGAAGTGGTGATGATTTGACAGACAGTACACTTGATCAGCCAGAAGGCTGAGAGGAGATTTGATTTGAGGAATAGGCAATAGGGTAAGAAAGATTCTCTCTTTTAATCCAAATGTTCTCAGAAATAAAGAACAAAGGAAACTATATGTGGGTTTTATCTGCTTTAACATGCAGTTCTGAGTTTTTTATGAGGAGTACATGCACTTTCCTTCATGAACAAGGGTTTTAATGATAACTGCTACATATTGAAGCTTGCAGTTCTTTGGCATGTTTCTCTCACAGCACTGTTGGCCTGTCTCTTCCAAAAATCAGATCTCACATGCAAAAGTGTATTTAAATCAAACTTTCTCCGTGAGACACTTATTTTAAGCTCCACAGAGGCTTTGCAGGTGTGTCAGAAATAACCAGAGCTCGCATAGCTGCAGGGAAAATGAAAAGCTCTGTTTATTTGCTTAGTGATCTGACTGCCTGTGTCATCTACGATGTCAGAAAAAAGTCAACAACTCTGTTTAACTCATGTTTCCACTTTCCACATACCTCATATCCTTAAGTACAGCTGATACCTGCTGTATATCTTATGAAAAGTGAGGAGGCCAGCCTGAAAATCACAGCAGCAGTTTCTTCAGAGATCTAAGTGTTCAGTCAATGACTGTGCATTACCAGTCAGGGACTGTCCCACCCAACCATGTGTACAAATAGCAATGGTCCTTTGGGTGCATTTTTGAATGAAATAAAGCCCTAACTACTAACCTTGTAGATTCTTTGATGTTAGTTGCCCAAAGCATTTTATTCAACCAGAGTAAACGCTGTGCTGGGATGATGACCTAGTGCAGCACACTGCAGAGGAAATCATTAGTGCCCACACATTTGTTTTGCTGTGTGCTATGGCCTAAGACTGAAAAGTCATCTGTGGTGATGCATGTGCACTTTGCAGGGATTAGCCCATCTGTATCTTTCCATTTTTTAATAAAATGTCAGCTACATGAGTGTTTCAGCACTTGTGATGATTACTGTATTGTGGATCTACTAAAACTAATGATGCAAGGCATTTCCCAAGTTCAAACACTTTCTTCATTCCCTAAAGCTCAAAGCTGGAACACTTCTGGGAACTGAATGCAAACTTCTGAATTGAATTAGTAGGAAAAGTAGATTAGGAAGTTTTTTTCATGTTCTAAGAAATGAGAGTTAAGTGCCCTACCACAGTAAGACTACAGACAGTAGACCACACACAGTAATAATTCAGACCTACATAAACAAAAAGCTTGATTTATATTTATTTTTGGGTGCACTGGATGAGTCAGAGCCTCGTCCTCTGGATGAAATGAGTGAAGTTTTGTTTGGTTTTATTTTATCCTGTGGTTATGCTACCTGTTTTTCTCAAAGAAACCAGTGTTCTATCTCTCTATCTGTATCATCTATATCTATATCATCTATATCATCTATATCATCTATATATCTATATCTATATCTATATATACGTTTCTTTAATAAGGATTAAACTTGCATTCTAAACATACATCCCTGCCTAGATCTAACTCTAGCTCAGGACTCAGTGTTTCTTGACAGCCCTGTAGCCAGCCAGATTTTTTTTTTTTACTTGATCACATTTTCTAACATATGCTGACTGCTGAGGCTTACTGTAGCAATGCAGTGATGTCAGCAGAGGGCTGGTCTAGGCAAAGAAGATACTAGATACTGAGATAGTGTGTGATTTATGGTGCATTCCTGCTCTACATTAACTGTCCATGGAAATGCACTCAGCGAGCAGGTAGTATGGAGAACAACTCCATCTGAAAGTGCCAAATGTCATCTGGCTTTCCAAGTAAAGGAATTTCCTTGTGTTAGCAGCTGCAGGGTTGCACCACCAGGGTCAACATCAGCTGACCATTCCTCTGCAGTGTTCAACAATAGCTAGGATGGCCCAAAGATCCCAGACTCTGTGGCCTGCTTGGGTGTTTTCAGAATCAAATTCCTAGTCCAGAAAATCTCCTAGTCCTAACTCACTCTTAGGAAAGGTTAAATTTTGTGATTGCTCCAGCACTTAATGATAAGCGGTGCCCTAGAGATTTGAGACTCAAACCAGATTGTCCTGGGTTGGACAGGACCAGCACCTTGCAAACCTGCACAAACTAATGTCATCCACTGTAACTGCAATAATGTGATCCTCCCTGCATAATGCCATCTTACAGAGGTTCAGCCACATCTGGATTAAAAGAGATTTGGACTAGACAGAGTATTTGAAACTTCAGGAACAGTTGCTGAACAAAAGACATCCTGAGATGCTTACCCCCAGCTATTACAAGGCAGTTTCAGTAATCACCAGAGATAACTTGAGAAGTCCTCAACTTCTCTGCTTTGCTTTCTTGTCTGCCTTCAGCTTTTAACTATTTTCTCTTTATTCACATCTGACTTATGGCCAGCACTAGAAAATCTGCCTGCTTGTCTCTGAAAATGATGGAACTGCAGCCTGAAGTATCTGAAAGTAAAACCTGTTCATTTAGGGAGCTCGTATAATTTCATAGTTCTTTCTCTTCTAATAGAGTAGTGTGAAGTATGATATAGTGTGAATGAAGATGGATAAAAAAAAAAAATCACTGTCTTACAGTATTCACTTTTATGAAATATAAGTCCTAACTAAAGAGAATGATGCAAAGTTCTATAGGAATATATTCTTAATAATGTGACTCTTGCACTTCAGTTCAGCAGTACATTCAGTAGTGACAGGTACAAAGACAAGTAGTAACACATTTCTGGGTCATGGCCTAATGTTGAGAACAAGTTTGTGCTACATTTGGGAACATCTGGAATGACGTGGTGAGACTGCCACAGTACTCCCTTGTCTCTAAAGGAATAGTGTGCCCAGTTCTCTTTGCAGAAGGCATATCTGAAAGATCTTAAGGCAGGGAGCTGTGTGAAGGTGGTTCATCTTCACCTTGCTCAGTTGTGTCTCCCCACTACAGCTTCAGTCTGCCCTGGCAGGCAAAACCATAGCAATTCTAAATAATGTTTTCTAAAGCAGCCTTTGAAATCCTGAGACAGCTTGGGAAGAATATAAGGATTTAGAAGACCTAAGTGGGACTCTGAATGGAGATCAGCTGTGTCTCCTTCATTCTTGCAGGCATTAATTCAGGCATATCATTTAATCTGCATTTCCAAGTTTGTAGTTCACACATTTTCAGTGGTATGGGTTGCATTATAGATTGACATCTGAAGTGAGACCCAGACTGGCATGTCTGACTGCATAACATCAGACAGTTCTAGAGGACACATTGTCCTGTGTTTGGAGGTGGCTGCCATGTCTCTACAGACATCTTTGGTAGCAGGCTGCCATGTGGGCAGAACAGGTGGTTGTGGGTGGCAGTATCGTTTACCCACTGCCATCAGGATGGAGTCACCACACCATACAGTGAGCAGTGTGAGCAGCAGTTGTCTGCCCAAGATTATGATACACACAGGCATGGGATGAGAGCAGATTGCTTATCCCAGCCACCTCAGTCTCTAAACTGCTTGCACACTGAGTGATACTCTGCTAGGAAATGGGCAGCTGGCTTTGCCTTCTATCCAAAAATATTTGTATTCAGTATGCTTCACTTAGTGCAACACAGCAAAATACAAGCTGGTAGTGATGAAGAAACCTAAGGAAATGCTTTTAACATGCTAATAAATAAATGCACCCTGAAGAGGAAATAAAAGGAATTTTAAGGCCAGCACAGATTGCTCTGCAAATATCTTTAAGAAAACCAAACCCCAAAATATTTTCCATACTAAATTCTTTAAAGATGGAAGGGAATAAATTAGATACATTTTTCCCACAGGAAGGAGCTCTGTTCCATGTATTTCAGCACAGTGCAATCTTCTATTGACTGCAGATGCAAAAGCAAAGCTGATGGCTGGGATGTACCCAAGCTGCAGAGCTGTGCTGGGCAGACGTAGCCCAAGACCAAGTGGCAGCAAGGAGAAGCAGTGCTGCCTGACAGTGATGCAGCTGTTTGGTGTGCACATCACAGATATAATTCACGGACCACATGACCAAGGTTTGTTGGGTTTTTTTTGAGGCCAAATCTGTTCACACAATTTGAGAGATCATCTTGGTTTAGCGAAATCTGTCAACTTGCAAACTCATTCTTTCATTTTCAAGAGTTCTGGGGGCAGTCTGCCAATTTGAATCCTATAAATGTAACCCATTGAGTGATGGTCACTGGAAATGCTGATGTTTAGCAGACAGCCTACATGAGTTTACTATGAACATCAACTCAAATGTTACATTGAAGTACTAACCTCCTTTTCATCTGTAACATGGAACCTGTAACTGTTTCCCTCCATCTTGGGTCTGCCAGTGTGTGGCTGTTTCATTAGGAGACATGTCATGAGATACAAACTGTCCTTTTTAAAGTTTACATGGAATTTAAAGGCGTGTGTACAAAACCCTCATACCTTTCATCATTCTTGAGCGGAAAAGCATTGGTTTCAATTCACAGATTTAATTTATCTAAATAATTTACCATGATGCTTTATGGAGGAACCATTTGATGGCTAAATTCAGCTTTGCTTTACTCCATTTTTATGAAGTGATCAGTACTCAAAGTGCTTTTCATAGGAGCTCCATTTTACAAAAGGCCAAGAATCTCTGGCAGGCTACTGAATACCATCAGCTGTCTAACTATAGGTTTCCAGTAAATAGGCAATACTTTGCAGAACTGAGCTCAAAATGGATCTTATCAGGGTGCACAGCATGTTGGTTCTGAACCTGTAAATTATCTGAATTTTTACTACTTTCAGTGACCTGAGGGATGTTCAATACCTTCTAGTATTGAACATTAAATGAGAGTCTGGACAAGCTTGTCAAAAGTGTTTCACTGTAACAGTCCTCTCTATCAGAGGTTAAGGATACTGAGCAATTTGCAGAAGTGACCCTGAACATGGATTTATTTCATAGACCCTTACAAGAGATTGGTGACACTAACAGCCTTGTTTGCTGCAAAACGGTTTCAAGAGAACACTTATCTAAATGCATTTGCTCCTGAAGGTCAGTGCAGGGAAAGGAACAGTATGTCCATTAATGATATCTCTCAGATATGATTTCTGCTGTTGATTTTTGCCTCATCTGGATTCTATGTCTTGTATTATTGGTGAAGCAGAAGACAAAAGCTTTCCACAAAACACAGAGTCACAGATAGTTAGGGGTTGGGAGCGGCCTCAAAAGATCAAGTACAACCCCCCTGCCAGAGCAGGGTCACCTACAGGAGGTCACATAGAAACATTTCCAGATGGGCTTTAGATGTCTCCAGAGAAGGAGACTCCACAACTTCCCTGGGCAGCCTGTGCCAGTGCTCTGTCACTCTCACAGTGAATTTTTTTTTCCTCATGTTTGTATGGAACCTCCTTTGCTCAAGTTTATGCCATTGCCTCTTGTCCTATCATTAGGAACAATTGAGAAGAGCCTGGCACCATCCTTCTAGCTCTCTCCCTTTATGTATTTATAAACATTGATGAGGTCATTCCTCATTCTCCTCCAAGCTGAAAAGACCCAGCTCCCTCAGCCTTTCATAAGCAGTGAGTGGTCTAACACCTTCCCTCACTGTTCTAGGACTGTGCAGCTGGTTGCTGGTGTTGAGAAAGGCATCTGCAAGGACTACCACAGGGTTAAATGCTACCCCTAGGTAAGCAGTCTAAAAACCCAGGACATGATAGAACCACTTGGCATTCAGCAGAGCTTCCATGGTTAAGCTAAAATATTTTTGCTCATTTATTTGTGGTAGGTAGTAGAGCTGGATGATAATTACAAAATCAGCTGCAGCTGTCAGTAGAATTAACTGACATTTAAATGCTCTCTTTGGACCTGCCTTTAAATTGTGGCCCAGGTGAAAAGCAGCCATGCTATCTCAGTATTCATGGCTTGACAGCAACAGAAATGTGGGCAATGGACAGAAACCTGTCAGTGATGCCGTGTATTGAAAGAGTTGTATAAATTTTTATGGCTTTGGGGATTCCTAAAGATTACCAAAAGTGTTTCAGACTCCAAAACGCTGCTCTTTCTCTCCATTTATCATACATGCAGCCGATTTATCAAAGTTGGAACTGACACAACTCCTAATTTTTTGGGTTGTGTCTGTGCCCTTTTAACTCTGGTTTCTCTTTCCAAGTTGTGTTGAAACACTTTGGTCTGTGTAGGTTTTTATTACAAGGAAAACATACTTGCTCTCCATCTCTTCATGTCGCCATTTTGACATACAAACCCCTTCTTTTCTCTCCAGGCAGCCTCTGGAGAGCCTGGAAGAGTGTAACATCTCACTGACTTGCAATGTGATTAATCCTTAGATTAATCAAAATGTGATGCAAACAGATCCTGAACCAGTGCTGAATGCTCTTCTTGCCTGTGCATGCAGTGTTAGGTACCCTACAAATGTCTCAAATTGATCAGGACATCCGGATTTTGTAACCTCATTTTGAAACTGTTCCTCTCTCTCTTAATTCCATCCTGTGAAGTTCTGAGGATATGTAACAAGAAGCCACCCAGTTACTATTCCTTGCAGCTATCTGCCAGTGTCACCTGCTCCTCTGGCATCATCATGCAAGCATGCACTGTCACACTCCCCACTGGAATCTCAGCTCGCGGATTGAGATTCACACCATCACTCAGCCTGATGAGAGTGTTGACTCCTGGAGCCTGAGCTGTGTTTGGGAGCACATAAAAGCACTGGAGTCCCCTACGTCTTGGCAGGACTTCAAGGACTATCCCAATGAAGAGATCCTGACAAGCATAGTTGTAAACTCCACAGGCCCCAGGGGCTCAAACACCATGGTATTTATGCTGCAGACTGGATTGCCAACATAGTATCACTGTTATGCAGACATTGGTCTCTGGATGAGAAGTAGCATTTCTCACACCTGTTAATAAGCATTTGAAAAAATGAGACTGACTGGAGTGGGCAGGGACTAAGAAAAACAATGCATGCAAAATCTGTATCCGGTGTTCCTGCTGTTCTCTGTTCAAGGAGACTTCAGTTGCATGGGCACCACAAATATTTGTGAAAGCCAGTATTAACTAAAGGAATTACATACTGCATTACTGACATTCCTGATATATTTAGGACTGCACTTTTACAGTCCTTTTGGTCTTTATTACAATCTCAGTCTCTGCAAAAAGGTAAGAAGACCAGAGCTCTTAAATTAGAAACTGGTTTAGGAAGCACCTAGATGTATGATGAACTACTGTGAGATTACATGCAGGCTTTCAAATTAAGGATAATGAAGACAAGCTGAGGGAGCTGAAGTTGTTCAGCCTTGAGAAGAGAAGGCACTGGGAAGACCTTATAGTTGCTTTCCAAAATCTGAAACTTTTTACTAGGTCATGGCATGATAGAATGAGGAGAACTGCTTCAAGCTGAAAGAGGGTAGATTTGAATTAGGCTATTAGGAAGAAATTCTTTTCTGTGTGGGTGTTGAGACACAGGAGCAAATTTCCCAGGGAGGTTATGGATGCCCTGTCACTGGAAGTGTTCGAGGCCAGGTTGGATAGGGCTTTGACCAGACTGGTCTACTGCGAGTTGTTCCTGTCTGTGGCAAGCGAGTTGGAACTTCTATCCCAAATCATTCTGTCATCCACAGTCCTTCATACTTTGCTCAGCTCTAACCCTGATGGTAACACTGTATCTAAGGTAGGTTCTGCACACTATTTCATCAGATCAGTCTGATTGTAGTAGCAAGCCTGTAGAAAGAAAGCCTTCAGCCTTCAGTAAATAGGGCAGTTCACATATTTGAAAACTAATTTTGAATTTGACTTGGGAAAAACTTAAAAACTTCTGAAGAAACCATTGCTTTACTCAGCTCTGATCTTCAGTATCTTTTCCTGAGAATTGCAAAGGTTGTATATTAACAAAAGATTTTAAAACATTGGACTTTAGAGGGCCATTATATAACCCAGAGAGGCTGCTCTACAAGCAAAATAACAGAAAAGAATACACAAAATCCTGCTAATAATATTTCACTGGGCTTTTTTTGTCCCCTCCCCCCCACTCTTCCCCTTTTGTCTCCTCCCAACCCCCCTCTTTCTTTTTCTGGTGTAAAGACCTGGTATTTTTTCTGAATAAACTAACTCATTTTAACAAGTTATAGTGAAAATGAAGCCCATGTCAGTAATATGAGAAACTTGACCAGGAGAAGTCAAACTCCAAACCATCCTGAAATTATTCAACCTCAAGTAAAATATTTGGGATGTGCTCCCATCTAACAGTTGTCAGCAATTAATTGGATTCTCAGGAAAAATATCTTCTAATGAATTAAGAAAAATGACAACAAAGGGGGAAAATTTTACAAGTGGCTGAAAACAGCCCAAAACCTTAATATCTGCAATAATTCTGTAATAGTACTCCTGCTCAGGTTTCCTCCTAGTTTTGTCTCTAATTGAAGGGGACAAAACACCACTCTGGGATAAACTGATGTTGTGCTTGTTCCTCCTTCCACCCCCCGCTCTGGATGTGTCCTCGGACACATGGATGTGCCTTTCTCTGTTTATTTCAGGGTCTGCCCTGCTACTTTTCTCACACTGCTTTTTGTGTATGGCTTCTCCCGACTCCCGTCTTTCGAGGGAACCTCTCCAGCTTTTGAAAACAGCACCAACAGATCCTCCCTGCTCAGGAAAAGGAGTTTGCGGGAGGGGGAAAAAAAAATAAAAATCGTCACGCTGCATTGAAACGGTGCCAGGGAAGGACCGAGCAAGGCCAGGAGCGGACCGCGGGCCAGCGGCACCCTCTGGTGGCCACCTCCTCACCACTGCGGCCAGCGCGGCCCGGAACCGCCTCTGCCGTCCCGGCTGAGGCTGCGGGACCTTCTGGGCACAGGGTCTTATGGAGCTGCGTGGGCTCAAAGCTGTTTACCCACCTCCTTTTGCTCCTTCGGCCTAACAGCTTTCAGTTGCCAAACTCATTTTCTGTTTCTTCCTTAACCCCGGTACTTTCTCAGCATCATTATATCAGTGGCTTGACAGAGTATTGGCCACATTAACAGCCTAATATCGACATCAGAAAAACATTTGCCTTTAGATGATGCTGGCCTGCCCTTTCAGCTGCCACCCTTTTAAACTCACAAATCCCCATATACTGGCTCAATATTCTAGCTACTTGTGTAGCTATTTGTTAAGAGGAGAAGTGGTGAGAACACCACAGGTCAAAGCTGTGCAACTCAGTGCAACCCAAATTCTGCATGCTGATTTGGATTTCTTAGGCAGCTCATATCTTTAGAAATTGCTGCAGGTTTGTGCTGAGCCAAAACTTGGATACTGAAAACTGAAAATGTTGACCTCTCTCTGAATTTTTTGCTCCTGGGCCATTTGGTCTGATAATATATGTTAATATAGGGTTTTCAGACTTTTCTGATCAGTGAAACCTCTCACTTGCAACTTAAGCCCACTTGCAGCAGGCCTATTTCCCTTAGTGGTGTTTTGATAAACTGCAAGCCTGAACTCCTGCAGTTGCTGTAATTTGGTCTTGTTATTTCACCAAATCACATACTTAGTGAATTTTGATATAGTTCATATACCTGACATCCATATACTTTACAAGTTTTGGTACCATAATAGTGCATAAAACCATCTGAGTTTCTTCCAGTGCATTCTAAGACTGCTCTTATTTTTCTTCCTTGCTGAAGCTTTATTAGTGAGAATAGTCCTCTGTACAGGCCCTAGATAAAGACTTTTGTTATTTGAATTCATTTCAGGGTTGAATGTAAAATATTGGAGAGATTCCCTTAGCAGTGTTGAAATAGCATAAGTGAGCGTATCTGATGCTGACCATGCATATGACATTTCCAGCAACTGACTGCCATGCCTTCAAAAGATCAAATTCAGCCTTCTTTGCATCATGTAAGATAAAAATCTGGCCTAGGATTTAACTGTACCTGGTAATTAGGTTTAAAGAACAATAATGCCTCACAAACCTCTCTGGGCCTACACTAAGCATGCTGGAATCTTGGTTGCCATTTCTGCAAACTGTTTACAATTCACATACCTCTGCAAATCCAGTCCTGATCTCAAATTGCTGCTCATAAACAGCATAGCAGAGATTTGATGTATGAGGGCATGTTCTGAATTCCCCTTCACTAGCAGTAGCATTTAAAAACCCCCTTATGTCTCTTCTAATTACAAGCAGTGCTCCATTCACTACTTGAATACATCTTTCAGCCAATTTTTGTGTATGTGTGTGTGTGTGATTAGCAGCAAGGCAGATGAAACCTGTTTTATGCTCCTATGCTTCTGCTAACTGTCTTTAAATGAATATTTTTTTCACAACTGAAGTCAAGGCAGACTCTGTTAACTATCCCAGAATTTCTCTGGCAGTCAGTCAAAGCCAGATGTTGCGAACCTTCAAAGCATGATACAAAGCTGCATGATACAAAGCTCATGCTCTTGCTTAATCTTAACACATCAGTGTATATTAGTGAACCTTGGCAGTGCAGTGATAATTAAAAATGAAGTATACTCCTGTTTCATGAACTGGATTCTTAAGGGAGTGGGGAAAGTCTTTGCCTGACATTGTTCAAATAAGAAAAAAATAGATCACTTGGCTTAACAGCATACACAGAATTAATGTTTCTGTCCCCGGCTATTATCTGTTTCATGAAGACAAGTGAGCATCCAACATGTGCATTACCCTGAGAAACTTGAGAAATTTTGTAGAAGTGAAGTTTGAGATGATTCTAAAACAATTGTGTTGGAATGACAATTTAGAGGCAAGAGAACTGGGATACTAAAGACTGACTGAAAGGAGAATTGTGCAATGTCAAGAGGAACAGGTCTTTCTAATTTTACCTGGCTCTCATTTATCTGTGTTTAACCAGATGTATGCCTTACAAGCTCGATGTAATCAGGGGAAAGGCTTCCTGTCTGGAATTGTTCTCAGTGGGTATTGACTGAATTGTAAGTTATTTCTAAGAGGCAAGGGTTGAGAGCCTTAAAAAGACCAGAGACACCAAATACACATTCAGACAGGAACATCCACCTTTGAGACAGCCTCTTCTCAGGATTATAAGAGATGGTTGTAGCACACCCTCTATTCTTTGATTGTTATGTCCCCCAAGGGTGGGTTTGATTTTGCCTGAGGCAGCCACTGGGGATGAGGGGTAATAACAATGAGCCTGACAGAACAGAGGGTGCAGGGGAGCTCATTTCAGGCTCTGTGGAACCACTGCAAAATGGCCTTCATCTTATTTCTTCTTCAAGGATGATGCTATAAAGGTGGAACTTCTTAATCTTCATTATGTCTCTCGTGTGCATGTTAAACTCATTTTAGCATAATGAAGATGAAACTTCCACTTTCATGTGCTTGGGAGGTGGGTAATTAAAAATACTTATATGGGCTACGTACATCTGAGATTTAGGAATTGTGTTAGCAGCACAGCATGGGAACCAAGCAACAGCAGACAAATAAGGCTTAATAACTCCTACTGGAAAATTTGGTAAAAACTGAGTTAAAAATTTTTATCTAGTAATTAGATATGGATTTACAAGCCATAGTGGAGAAACATGGTTGTGACTTTACAGGAAGAAAATAGCATCTCAGAAATATGTTGGACCTCTTTGAAGAAGCTCCTGGTTATGTGAACATGTATTAATCCCCAGAAGACTTTTGACAATGTTGAGAAAACTCCTAATCTGTGACAAAATGAGAATAAAGGCACTTTATGGATTAATAATTGGTTTTAGGTAGGAATAGAAGTCCTTATTTCAGTCCTCTGGGAATCTGTTCTAGGACCTGTACTACTTGATTTATTCATAAATTATGTACAACAGGGCTACAAGGATGATCAGGGGACTGGAACATTTGTCTTACAGGGAAAGGATGGGACCATTTAGTCTGGTGAACAGAAGATTGAGAGAGGATCATCATGATATTTATAAATATCTGAAGGGTGTGTGTCAGGAAGAAGGGGCCAGTCAGTGGTGTCCTGTGATAGGACAAGGGGTAATGGACACACACTGGAACACAGAAAGTTCCATCTGAACATGAGGAAAAACTTTTTTACTCTAAAAAAAAGGAGCACCAGAACAGGCTCCAAAGAGATTGTGGAGTCTTCTCTAGAGACTTTCAAGAGCTGTCTGGATGTGTTTCTGTGTGACCTGCCCTAGGTGATCCTGCTTTGGCAGGGAGGTTGGACTCAATGGTCTCCAGAGGTTCCTTCCAACCCCCTGCCATTCTATGATTCTAACAGGGGAGTAGGAAGAGGATGACAAATTTTGCACGTTGTAATTGCTCAGGGCAGTAGTACCAAGGAACAGCTGTGAAGGATTACTTAGCCCTGCAGGAAAAACTCATACTGTTGTGGGCTGGTGGATTCATTACCTGATGAAGTCCAGTGCTGCCAAACATGAAAAAATGCATTTGGGGAAACAAACAAGACACTGTGTCCAGTTCAACATAAAGTTATTGTCTCCCAGAAAGATATTTCTGTGAAAATATCAGCTCACTCTGCAGCGGCAGTTTAGCACGGAATAGAAAGTTACTAGGAAGGAGAAAGTAAGCAAAAAAAAGGAAATGCCATTACGCTACTACAAAAAAAAAAAAAAAATTCAAGGGATGCCAAAGTTGAGCAGGGGTTTGCAGGTTTGCAACACCATCTATTCAAGGATCAACTAAACAGACAATTCGTTTCCTAAAAAAAAAAAAAAAAAAAAAAAAAAAAAAAAAAAGATACATTAGAGGGGAACAGCAGAGAAGCAGAGATGGCTGTAAAACTGTGAGTCATTCAGATAAGGTGTATAGAAAGTGCTCACAATTTTTGCAGTAATGCCAGAACTGGGAGACATTAAATGAAACAAGGTAGTGCCAGAATTGAAGTCTGAGGTGTCTCAGCACAGGCACCAAGGTATGGAAAACATTGGCATAGGTTTGTGAATGCCTAAAGTTATCAGGGATTAGAAAGTACAACTTGAATGGAAGAAAATGCTGTTTGACACAAAACTAAAATTTCTGACAGAGGAGTTTCTGAACCACTGCTGGAAGCTGAGAAGGTACTCTGGGAAGTTCTGTACCTCTTCAGGTGTCATTCCTAGAGAGGAATGCTGACCTGGATAAATCTGTGGTGTGACCAACTTAAGCTTACTCAGATCTTTATAGCCAGGAGAAGTGGCAATGGGTACAAGGAGGGAAAGGTGAGCACTGAGTATGGGCTCTATAAGACCCGTATAACATGCTAAGGTTATCAGTCCATGCTGATACCTGGGTTGCTCTGCCTTCATCAGTGACTTCACTATGTAAAGGCATGCAAGATCACAGCTAGCAGAGGGAATGCCTCTTCCACTGCAGCTGTGTTGCCAGACTAAAATGGGGGAGCAGAAGGAGTTTGTGCTTTGAGAAGGACACTTAAACTAGCAGATGACTTCTCCCAGGCACTCAGGTGCAAGTACCCTTGTGTTTCTCACAGCAATTCTGCTCAGTATTGTTGTGTTTGCAAGGTTACCTGTCTCCTTGTATTAGTGTGTGTCTGAGTAACTGCATATCCATAAGAATAGCCTTTTTCTCCCACTAGATGTCTCACAAAAGTCAGTCATTCTGCTCAGCTGGCACTTTGAACTGCAAAAATCTATCGTCTTTAAAATAAAGGCTTTTAAGTAAATATTAATGCTTTATCATCTGTATACTGGTACTTGAGATAGTACTGTGTAGTAAACTTAATATTCCCAAACACTTATATTAATCTAGGTTTCAGTGGGAATTTGCTTTTACAAGCTGAACCACCTTCAAGGGTCCGGGTCCAGCAAGGTGTAAATGTCTAACTGAACCACATGGGACGTAAGTAAACCAACCAGCTTAGAAGCTGGGTGCTTCTTGTGATGCAGCTGTGCTCAGCTCACAACACGAGGGTTCTTTAAAAAGCCACTCACACTTAATGGTGTTTTGTTTGTTTTTATTATTACTTTTGGGGAGCTGCTTTTTTATGGAAGGGTTTTGCTTTCCGTCTTCCAGCTCTTCTCTCTCTAAACATAAATAAGATTTAATACAGAGATCCCAACATGCATACAAGTTACTCTGCTTAGTGGAGAAAGATCTGCTTATTAACTCTTCCACTGAGGATATGGAGGTGTAATTGCCTGAGTATCAATATCTTTTTGTTATTGTATCCACAGCCAAGAGCTGCTGCTCCTGCTTCATGACAGATGGCAATGGTGGGTGCATGACTTAAAAGCTGTTAGAATTACTGGCTCTACAGCTAGCATGGTGCCCTGAAATTCCCTTTCTGTGGCATACAGGCATCTAAATTGGGGACCTCTATGTTAAAAAACTCTATTTACAGTGGAAAGATAAATTTTGTTAGTCTTGCAGTATGAATACTGCTCCAGAAATGTCCAAGCAAGTTTGTTATTTTGGTTTTTTTGTTTTTTTGTATGTGCAAAGAGCCATAAGAACATTCTACCTGAGAGCCTTTGCAATACAGACCAGAGATACATTGCTAATTCACGTAAGGTGTCTAAGAGCAGTTGAGTGGTGTGTTTGTTTGCCCAGAGTAGCAGTTTCTAGAAAGATATTCAACATTCAGTGATAAATTGCAAAATCCACTGTGATCCTAGGTGTGTTGTTCCGACAACTCATTACTCTCATTGTTAAAAATGTGTGGGTTTCTCTACACTGAATTAGTCAAGGTTTAAGTAGACACTGGATCTGATTATGCTTTTCCATGTTAGACTAAACTAGCTACCAGAACCAATATTTGTTCCCAGGAACATGGATAGTTTATTCGATTTACATGATGATACAGTTTAAGACACTTCATGCTATCTACATGATATATGTTTATAAAGACATATAGAAAAAAATCTGCAGGAACCAGATTCAGATTACCAGGAAGAAGCTTAACTTCATAAATCTTGACTATCATATCATTTAGAATGGTATTGCCTGAAAGTGTTTGCTTGCTGGGTCGTGTGTTTTAGTGGGAGGGCAAAGCTCTGTGTTTTCACAGGCCTGCTTGGCAGTGTCTTTGGTAAAGCTCAAATGATAGATTGTTTTCTCCAGTAAATGTTTCTCTGAAATCACAATCTCTTTTTTTTTTTTTTTTTTTTTTTTTTTGGGGTGTGGGGGAATGAGTGCATGTGTTAACCCAGATAACCAGGTAGATCCAGATAATACAAATAACTGACCAACTGCTATTGCATGTTAAAAAAAAATAGACTAACAAAGCTTGTCTTCCTTGTTGGTAACATGATTTTTAGTGCTCCCTTTTTCATCCAAGCCTATCAGGAAGATGCATTCCCCCTAGAGAATGAAAATACTTGCATATTTTCAGCACATTCTCATTGGTCACTGCCAGAATCTGGCTTTCTTTGACTTCATACTTATGCCATTTCTCAGGGGAGACTTTCTTCAGGCCTGAGTTAGAAGAGGAACGAGAGCCTTCAGATGCACAATGTGTACTGGGTGGGAGATTTGCAAAGCAGTGGTAAGAGCGGTAGGAAGATTTGTTTTAGATACTGACCCTTCAAGTTAGAAAGGATCAAAATCTGGGACAGCATAAGGAATTTGGGAAACTGGAGGAAGGAAAGAGCTTGTAAAAGATGGTAAAGACAGGAATGAAAAGAAGATACTTGAAGCTGGGAAGATTTGGGTAGGTTTTGAATAGACCCAAGCAGTATCTTATAGGAAGGTGTAATAGTGATGGGGAGGGGCTTTCCTGGGCAGTAGGTCTGGCCTCCTGTGGGACACCATCTTACCTAGATCCAGTCCAGCTGCATTTGGAAACTACTACTTTATTATTCCCTGTGATAAGTTCTGTTGGAGAACTAGCTCAGACATTTACTGTTTTGCTGTTTCCTAAAGTTTTGATTTTCAGATTGAATTTGCTCTTTTTAATGTAATCACTGTTCTTTATTTGAAATATTTTTTATTTCCTTCATTTTACCATCAGGGTATAGTCATAAACAGAATAATTCTCAACTCTCATTTTCTTAAGGTGTTCAGTCCACTCTCTCTTTTTTTCTTAAAAATAACTCTTCCTTAAAAATTTTCTATTCCCATCTTGTTCATTCATAAATGTTTGAAAAAAATTTGTTACCTCTAAAACCAGCACAATATGCTTAAGAAGAAAGGACCCTGTGTTACTGCAGATTTCTTTCGAGTATCTTCAAACATAGTTTCCTGTCATATAGAAAACAGAATGTATCCCAAGTTTTTTTAATGTGGATTTTGAAGGTGAAATATATAATAGTTTAATGATAGCATTTTTCTACATTTTTTTATTTTGCATTCTAGTCTGCTTGTGCACAAGTATTTTGGGTTTTTGTTTCCACCGTAGAATATAGTTCTTTTCCAATTGTATGTTGAGGAGTTGAACTTCTATATCAGAAAAAATAAATTGCCTAATGGAAGTAATTTGTCATTAGTTAACTACCACAGTCATTGCATTTTGCATTACAGAATAACCTAATAGTTTCCATTTATTTTTACACTTCGAAAACACATTTTCTTCAAGTATCTTGTCATATGACACCTGTGTAAAAAGTGCTAGAAGGGCATTAAGTTTGCAGAGTTCAAATAATTTTCCCGTTTCCTTTGCTGACTTGTCATTGTTGTAGAAGGTCTCTGAGGACTTTATTCTTTTCACGTGGAGATCTAAATGAAAAAAAATATCGTATGTTACTGATTCAATAAGTACTCTCAAGCTTGATCCAATATACAGTGAAAGCAAACACGTTCCATTAGCTTTTATGGCCTTGATTTGATGCCTTTTAAACATTAGCATATCCTCCAGTGTAGTGGTTGATAATGGAGCATGCCAGGGTATTTACCACTTCCACTGGTAACCCACCAAGTTAATCTTTATACACCAATATCCTTTTACAAAGCTAAGTAAGAGAAAGATTTGCTCTACAGGATATCAGTTATGTTTTTCCCCTTGCTAGTTCTCTTTAATTGCACTTTCCCTTTCCTATTTATTATTTATCTCTGTAATTATATTCTTTCAGTATGCATAACCTGTTGGGATGTACTGGGTATGAAAGGCACCATACAAAATAAAGTTTTATAGCCTAAAGAATTGTTTTTAAATGTTGGACATATTGGCCATTGATTTCATTTTTATTGCACTCTAAAATCATAAGCCACTTCAACAGCAAACTCTCATATCCGTAACAGCAAATAAACGAGGAAGAAATGAATAATACATTTTATTTATGTTGCTTCCTGCAAGTTCCATCTAGGCCCATCGGGTGAAGATTTAATTTTCATTGCACTGTGTAGCTAGCAGTCACACATCCATAATCTACAACAAAGTAAGACAAATACTTGCATTGCTGCATTTTAAGAAAGGAAATTAAGAGACTGCTCTTGGACTGAAGAAGGCCCTTTGTCTTGTTTTTTGAGTTTGGTTTTTACCTAGTGATCTCACCATGGATTGGTATGAGGAGTTCTATATTCTAGTGGAGGTAGTTGAATTTAAATTTTATTTAGGCATCTAAGGCAATGATGGATAGCTAGAAAATTAATTCAGGTGTCCAACTTAACTAGCTTCGAAAATGAGTGTTGATGTGACTTCTTCCCAGATAACACACAAATGTTGGAACATCCTCTTGCTTACTTCTACCACAGTCGTTGAACATATGTACCACGCAAGCCTTAAGAATTCCATTTGACTGTCTTGGCAGTACTTAGATAGCTATCTGGATGTAAATAAAATGAAGTATCCTTCTCTAGCACACTCCCTTTTCCATCCATCCTTCTTTTCCATGACTCATTTCCTCTGTTCTTGCTAGCAACTTGACCCAGGGATAAAGCAAGTTTTGTTTGGTATTTTTGTTTGTTTTTGTTTTTGTTCTGTTTTGTGTTTGTTTTGGTTATGTGTGGCTTCTGCTGCCTTTGCTGAAACATGGATTTGAGGGATTATTATCAAAACAGTTACACAGCATTAAAGGAGTTACAAGACAGAAAAGGGAGTAGACATAGATCAGGATAACAAATTGAAGCACTGTTGTGGCAGCTTTCCAGGCAATCAAACCCTTCACTAAGCTAGAGCCAAATGCTTGCAGCTAACCCAAGTGCTTATATGCACATTTTCCAGTGCCTCTTCTTCCTCAAGTTTTTCTCTGTTAAGGGTGGTTAACTCACTGCAACATAACGAAGATTCAGAGCTGGCTTCTGTGATGCCTATAGCCTCTCCTGTGGCACAGATGAAGCAGAGGCACCACCCAGACCTAGAATACCCCACATATCTGAATTATGAATAATTATGACTTAGCATGGCTGAGTGTCCTTCACTTCTCTGGTGAGTTTTCCCATCAGCTGTGCAGGTGGAACCCTTTCCTGATGAAAGACTTCCAGCTCTCTCCACTGATGGCAGCCTAAGGGCTGGGGATTGTTAGTGATGTTATGCAGCATCAGGGGGTGTCCATCTCATTCTAGTGATATTGCAGGTTGGTGCTGCACATAAACAGCTCTTCCAAAGGTTTCTTCTTGTTCACAACCAGTAATTTTAAACATTTCATCCTCTCTTTGAAATAAATTCAAAGCTCAGATCTTGGCTCATGGTTTCTCCATCTCTGTGCTCTGCTGATCTTTTGACCTCCCAATGCCTTCCCCAGCCCATTGCTGTAGTCAGCTGCTGCCTTTTCATCATCTCTAACAGAAGATTGACTTCCCCTGGCTTAATCAGTATTGAGCTGCACTAGGCAAGTGCCATCTAAGCACTTGACATGATGTTCACAGAAAAGGAAATTAAAAAATTCTGAATTATATACAGTCTTCCTGAGTGTCTTCTCCTTGGAAGAAAGGGTGGACTTTGCATCTCACACAGGCCTCTGCCACTCACCAGTCTTAAGACCTTGGGGGGTTGTTGCCAGGTTTCCCCACAGACATACGTTTCCTTTGAATGTTATAGCAGAAGTTAGGATACAGCTTTGCCAGTCAAGCAGTGATGCTGAACAACAATAGCACTATACATGATCAGAAGTATTTTTTCCAACCAGCAGCTCTTGACAGTACAATGTCCCCTCTCATCAGGCAATGCCTATGGATGTGCAGAATACAAAGTCAGACTGTGTGCAGGAGCTGTGCACTATGCACTTTACCAGCTATAGGCGACAGTGGAAAGGGTAGCAGGGCATGGAAAGTCAGGCTGAGAACAAAGTTTAGTTCATAGCTACAGTCCAAATCTCACAACAGCTATGCACATCATGCAAAGACCTGTTCAGTAAGAGCAGCCTCCCCAAAAAAGGCATTACAGAAGTGTTCTGTCACATAAAGTATATTTACCATATGGGGAAATGGATACAGCACAGTCCCTCAGCAGCAGGGAGTCTCTCTGCTATAGGAGAAAAGATATCTGGTAATGCCTCCACAGAGATTTCTGAGGAATCGGCTCTGGTGTAATGGAAGGCTATAGATCTGCTTTGAAGTGTCCTTCTCAGTAGAGGTGACTGATCCATGGGATGTGCAGGTCTATAATACAATGCTTGTATTTAACATCAGGCTTCCACACTTAACCCCACAGAAATCTCTTCTGCCCCTATACCAGTGTTACATACACAGTGAGAGAAAGATGCTTTTGGGACCCTCCATGTTTTTTTCTCCAAGTCTTGACAGAAATCTGAGGCTTAGACCTCAGAGACACCATGCTTGATAAGAAATGGTCCCAAAATCCTTCTAGTATTTGATAATTCACTTTCCACATGAGAATCAGTCTAGTAGATCCAATTGTCCTCCTGTTTCTCCCAGTTATCCAAAGGCCCCAAGGTGGGAGGTAACAAGCACAGTGGTTGTGATGTGTCTTTGTTGATAATGGCAGCACATCCAGCTGAGTGCCACAGGGGTGTCTCTGTCCTTTGAGGTTGCATTGCAGTGATGAGGTGATAACCCATCAATGTGTTTTCTCCATAGGATATAAATGAGATGAACACCCTCTGGGGAATTAACCAAGATACTGCAACTCCCTCTCCATGCAGTGACCCTCCTGAGCAGACAAGCCATCTCCATGTGATCTTAAGCCAGGGCAGTGAAATGTATGCTTTGCTTTAAACCAGCCGTCTGCTGTCCCCGGAAATGAGAACTGCTTTGTGTGCCCTGTATCTTTAGGAGACCATCAGGGAGAGGAGAAAGAGCAGATGTTTCCCCAAATACTTAAGCTGCTTCTCACATACATTTTGCAGTAGTAACGTTTCATGTTAGCTTAGTATATATAAATGACCAGAAAATCAGAGAATATAGAAAAGATGCACTGGCAAAGACACTGACAAAAGATAGGGTGACTTGGCTGGAGTTAAGTAATGCAGGAAAATACTTTCATCCTTTATTGCTATAATATGCTTTTGAGGTGTGTTTGTGTGTGTGTGTATTTTTAACAGCTTGGGAGCAGAATAAAACTAACTTCATTTCCTTGAAGAAAAATAACCAACTGTGACAGAAAGTGTATGTTCAGCAATTGCATTCCAAATCTATTTTCTTTGCTTTTTAAATTATTTATACAATTACACCACCAACAGCTTTTTGGCTCTTTGCACTCAATGCAAAAGTTGGATGGGATTTACTCTTTTGTCTCTGTCTCACCTACTGTGTGTGGAAACTGGAGGATCTATATAAAATAGAGTGCAATAAAAGAAATGACAGTCAGTCGTATGAGAAACATGAGATTTATATGGCATGAATACCTCAGAGCAAAAAGAAAAGAGTTTATTTTTGGGGAGGGAGAAGTAAAACAGAAAAACAGAGTAGAATGATATAAATGCTCTAATAAAAAGTGTAAATAGATCATCGTCCTAGACTTGCTTTTCTGCTTAATTCCTAATAAGAAAGCACACATTTTTTTTTCTTGTGATTTAAATGCAGTAACATTAGTTGTTTTCCAATTATGAATTCCCAGTTTGATGGCCTGAATTTAAGAGAATGGTGAAATCTGCATAGCCTGCTTCATCATCTTATGACCCAGGCACTATTCATTTACCTGGACCATACTGGTAAGATAAAAATATAAAGGTAAAGAACCTGAGGCTGCACCTTCTCCTGATTAATGCTTATAGCAACATGTCTTTGTCTGTTAGGTTGGGCAATTACTATTTACTTCATACTGTGTAATAGAAATGTTAGAAAGGAAAAAGAAATAGCACATACAAAATTGTTTATGTGAAATCTAATCATTGTATGTCACAGAAATGTTAAATAATTGTTCTTACAGTTCACTCTTTAGCAGATTTCTTTAAGGCTGCAGGTCAAGAAAAGATTTACCTTGTCTCTCTGGGAATTTCCCTGTTGCATTAAAGAAAATTAAGACAAGTGAGTAACATGAGTTTGAAACGTTTTCCAAGGTTTGCAACAATATCATTAAATGTTAGGCTATCTGTCCTTTGAAGGGTATACATTTCCCTCTACTTTCTACCAAACCTTCTCTAGAAATGATACATTGGATTGAAACATTCTACTTTAAATTGACATTTTCTTGCACAGTGGTATTTAAGTGACAATCTTGAGTTAAAACAGCAATTGGAAACTAAGCACTGACATTTTGAAATGAAGCACTTCCATTAGTTTCAAAATGTTGTTTTGGAAAATGGAAATATTTTCTCAAAATTTTGTTTTCCCAGGGGTGGATGGGATGCTTTATATTAGAGAATGCAGGAAACTTTTCTCCTGTACTAGCTGATCTGCTTTGGAATTTGAGAATGAAGCAGAGGTAGGTCTCTGGAAGAAAACTGAGTGGCTACAAAGAATAATAAACTCCAGTGTATCTCTCCATCAGTGTTATTTCATATGACACATTTTATGCATTTTGCAAAGCTTTTCAGAGTAGGAATAGAAGCAAACTATACAAATCTGCAGTCTTAAGCAACAACATATCCTGATTTTTGACACAGACCAAAGAGGTATCAGAACTGTTTTGTCCAGCTTCTATCCATGCCCAGGGGAGGTAGCTTAAAATGTGCACTCTAGCTTACCCTTTTTTTTTTTTTTTTTTTTTTTTTTTTTTTTTTTTTTTTTTTTTTATTTTTTCCTCTGAATACTTCTCCAGAAAGTATGGCATGTTCCAGGCTGATGCAGTTGTAGCTGTTTCATTAATCTGTCTTGGAGCACTGAGGTCTAGCAAGTTCAAACTCTTTTCTTCCAGACCATTACTTCTCTCCAGTGAGTCTGATTTTCTGCAAGTTTTCTTGAGGTGAAAAGCCTTCAGACAAACTCAGGTTCCTTGTGCTGGATCCAGAGCTGACGCTAATTTTGCTAACCTCAGAAGCCCAGCTCTAGCAACTGATGTGGTAGGCTGGTCTAATCCTGCTCCAGTTTCATTGCTAGAGGTTTAGAATTTAACCTTACATGATGGTTTTCATTTGGAGGAGCTGGTTTCACCTGAATGTTCTAAGGGCAAACCTGAGATGAGCGAAAGTAGTAATATAGGGTTGGTAATCACTGATCCAGCCTTAGTGCTGACACGTAGACACTGGGATTGACCATGTAGTAAGGAGTGCATAAGAGCTGACTATTTAAAATTTAAATAAACAAATAGCAGGCTAACTCAGCCCTTCCCCAGCTTTACAATACTTTTTCTCACCTCTTCCTAGTCTTCCCCTAGCAGAGGCAGTTATCTTTGGCTTGGCTTTCCAGCCTGCTCCAGTGTTCTTTCAACCTTGCTGCACCCGGCTGAACACACAGCACAAACAACATATGCTTTTGCTTTTGCCCCACTGCTCTTTACCTCCCTGCCCCTGAACATGTTGATAAGAAAGCACAGTCTGTCTCTGTGTATTACACTGCTGTGCTTCACTGTCTGCTACAGCCACGAAGCCAGTACTGACTCTCTGGTGCACAGGAGCCTTGGTTTCCCCAAGGTTCATGTGCCTCTTCCATTGAGGTGCTGGCTTGCAGGCTTTGCACTGTCCCAGTGCAAAAGCACAAGTCTGGGCCTTCCTTTTATTTTTTTATTAGTAGCTGATTAATACTGATAGCCAAGTAGAAAATGAAACAGTTTTCCTTGAATACAGTGAAACACAAATGGAATTGACAACTGCTCCAAATACCCTGAGTTGGCTTCTCATTTTCTTGGGGAATGGGAGAAGGTTCATTTTTCAGGACTTTGCTTTCATCTTGCCCTGTGAGCAAATGCAGTGTGAGTGAAGCCACATCCATCTGTACAGATGTTAGACAGAGCACTCCATCTCACAGGGCCCAATATAGCACAAGCTCTGTATAGCACATAGACATCCCCTTTCTTCATTGCTTATTCTCTTTCAGTGATTATGTGATAGTGCAAACATCTGCAAGGCTCCTGACTTGCTGGCAAGCAGTAAGTTGTACTGGGTAAATGAGAACCCAACACTTGCACGATCACTCACTCTTCCCACAGGTTTCAGACATTTATGTGTTTATGTAAACAGGGAAAGGGTACCCCCTTTCCTCACATTTCAAAAAGTGGGGTAACCTCAAAGATTATGTTCATATGTGGATTTCAAGTTTGAAGAGGGTTTTTGGTTTTGTTTTTTTTTTTTAACAGGGCCTGTAGCTATAGGACAAGGGGTAATGGTTTCAAACTCAAAGAGGGTAGATTCAGATGAGACATAAGAAAGAATTTTTTTATGATGAGCACGGTCAAACACTGGAACAGGTTGCCCAGAAAAGTGTCAGATGCCCCAGCCCTGTAAACATTTAGGGTCAGGTTGGATGAGGCTCTGAGAAACTTGATCCAATTGAGATGTCTCTGCTCGGTCCTGGAGGGTTGGACTAGATGATATTTAGAGGTCTCTTCAAGTCCAAGCCATTCTGTAATTCTATTATTTTTACCAGGCTAATTCATTTAAAATGTATATTTTCTGGTTCCAATATAAAACACTGTAACACTTGTCTTTATAATGTCAGGTAAGACTGCTGCAGCCATTGCTGGGCTGTAACAGAATATAAGCAGGTCCAGAGAGGTTTCTTCTGACTAAGTGGCTGCCCTTAAAGTGGGGCTGGGGACGTAGGAGGACTGTGAATGTTTAGAAATAATGTTTTTGGCTTAGATATAATTTAAAAATACCCAGAAGAATCAATTTGCTTCCCACTGATAGCATTTTGTTATTTCAGTCAAGTTTTGTGCAGAACAATTTTTTTCCTCCACTTTGAACTACAGCAAATGTGTTGTAAGATTAAATACTTAAATCTTCACATGGTCATGTAATTCTAAGAGCTGAAGCTTTACAATGCACATGCACATACGTGTAAGCTGACAAACACATAAAATGTAGTTCATTAAAAAAATGAAGCTTCTTTCCCATGTCTTCAGGTCCAGCAGCAGCAGAGTTGGAACTCAGCTTTGGGTAATGAGTTTGTCTCCAGTTTGTTCTTAGAGCAGCATAGCTGTTTTATGCTGTCTCATGGAAATAGGATATTAAAAGAGTAGTGCAGAAAATGGTGTATTAAGAATGCTGTTACTAGGTGTAGGCATAAGTTATGTTAGAAAGGGTGTAAGACAATAGTCTGCCTTTGTCTGCCATTCAGCAGCCATTTCACCCTATGGGGACTCAGTGGTGCTGGTGTGTCCAGCACACTGTTAGTGGCAGCCAGTTGGTGGCAACCTGATGGTGTTGGCCAATTGTCCCTGTCCCATTAGAAATGGCTCCCACAAAGTCTGCTGCCTCTTTACTTTAGTATTACAATCTAGACTGGCACTGAACCTTTTACTCTACCTAAGTGGCTTATAGTCACCCTCCTGTCCTGAACATGACATTCCCTTTTCCCCATCCAGATCAACCTCTGGATGCTGCTCGCCTCAGCAAGCAAACAAAAGTCACTTGGAAATTGAGGGAAGTATTAATTGACTGCACTGCGTGCGCTCCTTTTCTTTGATGAAATGTGTATGAAGTGTATACCTTAAATCACTGTCATATTCATGATTTGTTTTCACCCAAACATCTCTTTTAAAAATTGAGGGATCCAGAGCTCCTATAACTTTTTAAGAGAAATGTCATTCTGACCTGGTTCCTTTGCCTGCATCTTTGACTTCCGGTCTCTAGAACTCAACCTAGCTTTGTTCCAAGTCCTCTGACTTTAAATACCTTACATGCTCACAGACTTGTCTCTAGTTATTCCCCCTGGAGTTTGCTGGTTCTGTTCCATCTGGCACTCACTTCCTCTGCAAGTCAAGATGCATCCTCTTTTTGAATGTGCCTCTCGAATGTTTCTGTTTGCAGTTATGCTGAACCCATTTCAGAATTTTATCCATGTAATTTTATTTTTGCCTTGCAAACAAAGTTGATTTTTTCTTCTCTGTTAGTTTCTTTTTTTTTTTCTGTTATCCTCTGTATTTTTGAAGTTTTTTTGTCTAAGAGCAAGGCTGTGCTAAACTCTCTTGCATTTGTCTCTGACCAGGCATTTTCTGTCTCAGTGTGTGATAAAGCCATATTATTATGTTGTGAATACTAGTATGACTTTCTTGTACTCAACCCTCGCTAATATTTTGGATTTTTTTTCTTTCCTCCTAGTGATTTATGTTGGGTATGCAATTATCTTCGTTATATATTGACCATGTTCATGGTTAATTAAGCATATTTGCATGCACCATTTTGGTAGCTGCACAGTATTAATCTTGTTTTGAAATGATGGCTTTCACTGGCTAATAGATTAACTCGTTACACTGAAGATCATATAATAAATTCATTAGAAGTCATCCATTTCATGTCTCTACCAGCTGGATATGTGTCCATTTTTATTGAACAGTAGTCACTGAGCTACATAAGTTTTCAAGGAAAGAAATGGAAAGCTGGGTCATAATGGGTGATGTCAAGGACATCTCACAGACCTAATACCCTGCAGGCATTGCAAAATTTGCACCAGTCTGTGTCTAGTCTAATTAATGGTTCTCCCTTGTTTTGAACAGAAAGGGAGGAACAATACAGCCACTGCTGGCATAGAAGCCTTTCTCCTCAGCACTTCCTTTAGTTCAAAGGGAAAAACTTCAGCTATGATTTCCCATATCTGCCTGTCCTTTCTTTGCCCAGTTGCATAGGAGGAACAACAACCATCACAGGGAGTGATTTTATACCTCAGACTCATCTGCAGTGCTCCAGGGTGAGGAGGGAAATGAGCTATACCTGTCAGGTAGGGCCAGGCTGTGAGGTAGGGAAAGAAATACAACCTTCCATTTAGTTTGTTTACACACAGACAGGAGTGAGCGAAAGATTTCATTTCCTTTATTTGTCAGACTTGGTCTTGAAAAGGGAAATGTCCCAGTTGCCTGCAGGTGTCATTCAATTTTGTTAATTATCCTTGTGCATTTTCCTTTTCTGTGCCAGTAATTTCCCAGGGCTTGTTTCCTCAGAGTTTTCCAGCCTTTTGTTCCTCTCCAGCACCTTCCAATATAGAGCCTAACTGACCTATCAAACCTAAGAAAAGAGAGGTGTCCCTTAGTGCTGGATTGTGCATCTCTAAGATGAGCTGGACAGGAGGAGCAGCATTACTGGGTGGAGATCAAAGAGCAGCCTTAACTCCTGGTCACTCCTTTGTTCTGGAAAATCTAGTATATCTAGCCTATGTGGTTTCCCACCAGTGTTTGTCATCAGCTCCTGACAGTGCCTGACTTCTGCAGAAATGGGAGGAACTTGGTTTTCTCCACTCTGTTGCTGCCCGTTTCCTTATGTAAGTGAGGCACCACTTTCCTTCTCATGGTATGGGGAGAATGAAAGCCTTTTTATTTCCTTCACCCACTGAGTTGGAGCAGTGTCAATTTAGTTCTCAGACAGTGTGTCACTCCAGCAAATAAATAAATAAATCCCAATACTCTCCTTCAGCTTTCACAGGCCTGCACTTTAGCATTTGATTTCTGAGGCTCTCTCTGTAGCTAATTGAAAAGGTCTGTTTACATTTTGTTTCTAAGACATACTAGCTATCCTGTGTATGTACACCATGGGCAGGGAATTCAAATGCTTACAATGTGGCTTTACAAAGAATTCATAAGTCTTTAAAGAGAAATGGAGTTCCTAAGACCAACCCTCCAGTGCATGGTTGCACTTCTAAGTCCCCTTTTTTGTTTGTTTGTTTGTTTTAAATCCTTCTTGTTCATAAGAAGACAATTTTTTTTACTCCCTAAAACAATTTTTCTTTTTTGTTTTTTCTGGAGTTCATGAACAATGGGATTGCAAATAGCAAAATAAGTGGTTACAACATGTAATTATAACCAGCAGCTGAGCATGTCTGGAAGGATTGTTGCAGCCACATTGACACCAAGTCTTTTATACTCAAAGGTGACAGATCTGCCAGTGGGGTTCAGATATCCATACTGTCACAGGGGCTTCAAAGTTAGAAGCCTGGCTGCAGAACAGTTTACTGTCATGTGGATGTGTTTGTGTGCAAGCTGTGGATTTTCTGGTGTGGGTTCTGATGCTGCAGCTGTAATCCACAGCCTGAAAGCCAGAGCATCCTGGGGAGAGCAGAGGAGGCAGGGCACTGCCTCTTCCTGCTCTGGTTTTTTGGCTGTGCTGGACAGAGAAAACAGTATTTAGTTAAGAATTAGTATTCATCAAGTCAGTATCAGTTTCACAGCGAGGGGAATGGTTACCATATTGGATTTCAGCATCAGTAAATATTGATGTGGTATCTCTCTCAAAATGAAGATGAAACCATTTTGGGCTCTTAATTACGTGCCACATGGGCATCATGCAACAGATTTTGTTAATCGACATCCTGGGGAACTGACAGTCTATGGAAGAGGGAAACACAGTTTATTTGGCAGGGTGGTTAAAGAGAGTGAGCCTGGAATAACTGAAATTTTATGGCATATAAAGACATAATTAGACAGATCCAAGACACTCTTTTAACAGAAAATAGTGCAGCTTACTTCTGGAACTGGTATGGGAATGGAAATAAATCAAAGAAAAATTGTTCCCAGAAAGCTATGGAACAGTATTCTTGAGGAATGAGACCAGAAAAATAGGGTTCAATACATTTTAAATTGGCTTAGTCCAAGAAGCAGCATGATGTCTCACAGGTACAATACAACAGATGCAATCATCTATTGTATCTTTAACAAAGTGCATCTGTAAGCCTGTAAAGATCCAAAAAGTTTTTATGAGCTTAAGTTTGTTCTGTACTTCTTTCCTTTGAAAATGTTTTATTTTTCTGAAAGCAGCTAAAGGGAGAGTAAACACACACATCTTTTCCGTGTAAAATAAAAGTCAGAATAGTTTGTAATGTTAAATGTCATGTTAGAATATTTTTAATGGGAACAGGCTGCCCAGGAAAGTGGTTGAGTCACCATCCCGGAAGGTATTTAAAAGTCATATAAATGTGGGGCTAGGGGGTGCTTGGACTTACTGGTGGACTTGGTGGTGCTGGGTTAACAGTTGGACTTAAGCATTTTAAAGCTTTTCTCCAACTAAAACCATTCTATGGTTCTATGGTAATTTATAGAAAGACTTGATCATCATTGTTATTCACATGGATAAGGTGAGAAAAAAACAAGCCTTGAATATTTTGAGGAGGAGTTTGGAAAACACAAGCAATATCAACACTGCAGTCTTATTTCACAAGTAGGCTGTTGGTGTCTGCTCCCCTTGCTGCTGTAAGGTAGCATCCTCTGGCCAGAACTTCAGGCACTGTAGAAGGTCTTCAGGGAGCTGTCCTGGCTTAAACCCAGAGAGGGTCTGACCTAATTAATATATTAAAAAAGATAATATGCTTGATGTAAAGAGGGCATACATTTATATCCTTATTGGCCACCTGTTGCTTCAGTAGCAGCAGCAATATTGACATAAGAAAAGCTGTCTACAAACAAAGACATTGGAGGCATTTGCTTCTATGACAGGTCCAGATAAAGCCTTACATAGTGCAAAATGAGTCAGTATCCCCTCTTAATAACTTCCTTGAATTTTCTACAAATTTCTGTGAGATTTGACACTTTTATGTGGTGGATCCTTTTGTGAAAAAACAAAAATTAAAAAAATATTCAGTAGTGTCACCTGGTAACTACAATACTGAAAAACAGCCTGGTTCATTCCACTTGGTCTATGGTTATTTTGATACCTTTTATTACTGCTCTGTCTTGAGCCAAATTCTGAACTGAAAAATAGTAGTATAAACCCACTGCTAGAGGTAGAGATGGATAGATTACTCTTAAGTATAACCTGTTATATTTTCATTTTTTAAGCTATGTAAAGGTCAATATTTACCTCAAATAATGTTATTTATCTATTTTTTGATGGAACTCATCACTTAGTGCAACATAAATGTGAATTAGGCTGCTGTTCAATACAGTTACAGCAACCATTTATCTGGATGTTCTGCCTGGAAATGCTGTCTGAACAGAATTTAAGATCTTTTTAGCAGATTATCTAGGATTTCTATGTATCATCCCTAATGGAGCAGCAGGTCTGATGATGCTGATTAAGTGTCCACATCCCATCTAGTAAACGTGCTCTTTATGCAGGAAGAGCAGACACTAAATAATGCAGGCTCAGATTTATTTCTGCAAAGAAAACTCTGGAAAAAAAAAACTGTACTAATGAAATTGTAATATTACAGAGACCTGTAATATTTAATTTAGTAACTAATTTGGATATCTGTAATATCCAAAACAGTTTTTAAAAGTTATGGCATAATTTAGAGAAGTCCCTCAAGAATGTGAAGTTCTCAATTCTTCAAAGATAAAGGGAAAATTATTTTATTTTCCCCTCTAGGTTTTGGGGGAGGGAGGGGTTTGTTTGTTTGTTTGTTTGGGTTTTTTTTTTGTTCATTATTGCAGTTGATTGAGTTCAGTGTTAACTTCACTATTCCTGTTGCATCATATCTGTGCAGATAGCTATTAAAGCGATACAGAAAATCCTAATAATCTGTAACATGTGCACATGAGGAACTGAAGAGAACCGTCTCTCCAAGGCTGGCTCAGCAGCTTCCTCTCTCTTTTGTCTTGGTAAGCCAAAGCACAATTTATTACTTCTTAACTTTTTATTAGAAAGTAAATTTGATGTGGTCTTCTTCCAGGGTCCATATGAGATTTCTAGGCTCCTTATACTACACAGAGTTTTGTTACTTGCTGTGTTGAGAGCAGTGAAGCTCAGAGGCTTTCACACTGTTCAGTAGCTGAACAGGAAGTTCTACACGTGTGCATAGATTAGAATATGAAAAAGGAAATTTCCCATTTATAGCAGCTGTGCTTTCTACTTGGATTTCAACTGCAATAAGAATAGAGTTGTCGCACTTCCATGAAGCCTCAATAAAGTTTGCAGAACCATATGCTCGAAGTTATAAGCAGTGTGTCTTATTCCTGTTAGACCCATAACAAATGTAAAGTCAGATAAGGAAAGAATTCACATTCAAATTACAAGTTGAATATACCTTTCTTTTCACTTTCTCTGACAGAAAATAAATCATCAGGGCCATGGCATGGGGACAGATAGCTCATCTGCCCCTCTTCATACCATAACTAGATGAGGAAGTCTTCACCTGTGCTTGGTGTTGCCATGCTCTGCTCTGTGGGACAGGGATGGGCAGCTGGTTGAGACTAGGAGGAGAATACATGGTCTTCTCCAGAAGCTGCATATACAGTTTGGAGTCCAAAACTACCCCCTCACATTGATTTCATCCTCTCAGTTAAAATGCCATGTTTCTCAGATGTGGGTAGCAAAGCAGGGAAGGGCAAGATGGCCAGTGTTTAAGCTGGGGTATTAATTTTTGGAAAATGAGTTTAAGATGGATATGGGGGCAGGAACACACTGCCCTACAACTCTCCCAGTCTACAGCATACATCAAATCTGATCCTAGTGATTCCAGCACTAAACAGATGTGATGGAAAACATTTGGCCTGGAATTTCAAAGTCAAAGGAAACTGAGATGCACAGACATGTCGGAGGGCAGCACAGCTGACCAATGCTTGACATAGCTTTAAATACACTGGCATGGATATCTCATGTGATGTGTGCGTACAGCTGCACAGAAACCATCGGCCACCTTCAGAGTTATGATTAAATCATCAGGATGGTACCCTCATCTTTTAAAACTGTATTACAGACCAACCAGTACAGACCAAACAGTACCATTTTCCTGGTAGTGTTTTGCAACCTGCCAGAGCAGCTGAGACCTGAAGTATGAATCAACTACACAGTCATTATGAATGTAAACAAAGCTGGATAATTACTTTTCCTAATCCATAGAATCCGTTGTTCTATGACTACTATAAAAAGCATTTAATTTTGTGCTTTCTGGGAAAGAAAGTCTTCTAGCTTCCATATATTAATTGTCTGACCAGTTCATATGCCTGCAGTTGCCTCCAAACAATCCTGCTTAACATCACAGATTTGTCCCTCAAGAATTCAGTAGAACCTCACTGTTAACCTATGCAGGTGAAGCAAAGGGAATTTGCTGTGCACAGTAAATTTTACTGTGTAAAACATCTTTCAACCCAAAGGATATGATCATAATCTTATGATAAAATGAATACCTCACTAGTTTCATATTTATGGAAGTGTGGGGATTTTCTGATGAGAGGAAAGAAGTAAGATTATTTCAAGTTAGGTTTATGAAATAAATAATGCGGCTTTCTTGTGTTCTCTTGGCCAAATTTGAAAAAGTTTAAGGTTTCTCAATTCATTCACCATGTAATCCTGTCTTCCTGCTGTCAGTATCTTAATGGTCTAATGATTGGATCTTACTACCTACTATTTTAAAAGAAGTACCCTTTTAATAAGAGCTTTGCTCTGTAAGGGCAAACCTGAAAAACTGCTTTTAAAGATATTTCAGAAGTTTTATGATTTTTCAAAAGCTTCGTAGAGGCTAATCAGTCTCCAAGACATCTGGAATTAACTCTACAGTATTCTCTCCGTGTTTCTGAGAAAGTTAATTAGTATGAGACAAGTGAAATTTTCAATTGTTTTTGGAAAAAGACAGAGGAGGAATGTCTTAGATGAATCAATGCACAAAATTAGTTGGAGAGTTGGATTAATTTTTTCATTCATCCAAACTGGGAGACCATGTGGTTGCTTACAAGTAGGTTTTTAAGAGTTGGCTCCCAGAGCTGAACCAGTATGTGATGCAATGTGTTGCAGCCAGGGTAATCTGTTCAAAAACTGAGACCTGAAGAACATGACTGGGCTCCCACAAAGTATGTAGTGCTCATGTTGCATTTTTCTCCTTGATCCTCTGAGTTATAAAGAAAAATTCAGCTTCTTAAAACTTCTGCTATTTCCCCCAGTGCTTACATTCCTTTTTGGAAGGAGAAGATGACACTGAGTGAACTAGCAGATCTTGTAGTCTTTAACTTCACCTTCAGTGGCCTTCCCAGAAGTGTCATTCTTTCTGCAAATCTGGCTCTTCCTGCAAGTATGGAGGGTGGTGAATTCCTGGAGTATCAGGTAATTCACTGCGGCACCATGGAGAGGCAATGGTAATAAAGGAAATGAAACTGCATATGCTCGTCCTTCTCCCTGTCACTTACCTCACAGGAGTGTCATCAGCATAAGGGGGAAGTGATAAAATTGGAGCAGAATTCTGCCCTTCAGACCTCACTTTTCCCTTTCAGAGACTAATGAGAATCACATTCCTTGTGCACACATTTAGAGCAGACAGCAGTGCACTTGTCTCTAATGTATGGGTACAACATCACAGAATGAGAATTAACAGTAAACTTTTATAAGCCATGCATTGATGTACTTTTCATGTGTTACTTCTGCAGAATTCATCCCATCTCCCCCTTACTCACTGTAAATAAACTACAGGTCCAAAGATGCATGAAGTTCACTGTAAAATCCAAACGGTCCTGTGTTTTCCATCTCTTCATTCTTAAATCCTGATCAGGAAAATGGAAGAAATGCCCTAGAAGATTATATATATACTGGTCTGTGAGGTTAACAGGTGAGCGGATGTGAAAAGCATACATATTATGCTAAATAAAAAACCAATGAAAGTCAATCTTAGAAGTTACATTTTTTTGAGAGCAGCAGAAAGACTGAAATAGGAAAACAAATATGAAGATGGTGCACTGAACTCAAAGCACTGTGGATCATTTTTCTTTATGTCATCGTCATAAACTGAGAAGAACAAAGAAAAGAAGCCTACAATTGATAATACATAATTTCCCCAACTCCTCCTACACTTGCAAATCCTGAATACATAATTTTTGGTGCAAGCAAGTTTTATGAGTGTCTCAGCAACACTTAGGTTTGTAAAAGAGCTCATTTCTGCCTTATGCTGCTTTTCATTACAGTTACCATAGGTCCTAAGTCTTGCAAGAACTGCCTTGTTAACAAGAAGAGAAGAATGTGCTCCATTAAATCAACAGGAATAAATATGGCAAGTATTGACCCAACTGAGGTGAGATGGTGAGAGGTAAAAGAAATGTATAAGAATATACTTTGGTTTTTCAGTGAGGATGTTTTGAAATTTAGGTCTTTGTTCTCTGTTGTTTTCTTGTGAGCTGAAAAGGGAAAATACAAAGAACTCTCTGAGCTCAAAACAATACTTTTGCTACCTGGCCTAGACAAAGAAGATATACAGAGAAAGAAAACAAGGTAATTAGAACTGGAACCTAAAAACCCACTAACAACTCTGACAGGAAAAATAACACAACCACTTTCTCATAAACCACAAGTGTAAGGTTTGGCATTTACAAACTACCACAAACATGTAGCACTGTTTCCAAGTGGCTCCTTGTGTGTATGAATCTGACCATCTTGAGATTAAATATAGTCAGGATGAGTGATCTTTGAAGTAAACACTTGGGCATTTGGGGCATGTTGGTGTCATAATCCATGACCAAAGTGCTGTAAAATTATTTGTTGTAAAATGAAGGAACAGTACTATTTACAAAAAAGAAGCTTGCAGGTTAGAACTTCAGGATTTGAACACATAGACGAAAACATCCATTTTGGAGTGCGGGTATAAATTAATGATTTTACTCACTGTTAATAACATTAATTTGAAACAAAGTAATAAAGTTGGCCCAAAAGTGGAAGAAAGGAACATTAAATATTTACCTAGTATAATCCTATTGTTTTAACAATGTAGTGAATATTAATTCTTAATTATAAATATACTGCTGATACTTGCCAAAGTGGCACCCTGTGAATAATGAAAATGTGTAGAGTGTTAGGAAAGAGCACTTTATAACATAATAAATATGAAAACCCCATTAAAAAAGTGAAAGTGAGTGGGGGTAAAACAGGGTGACAGTGAGGAATGTGATGGTTTACACTGGCCATGTGACTACCGGGCTATGACTATTATTTTTCTGATTGCTTATCATCCCTCTCATGCCTTCCTTTTGTTCTCAGCATTCACTTGTTGCATGCTTGAAAGTTTTGGGCACAACAAGGACTTCCATGTTATGTCTTGGTCTCTGTATGCAGAACTAGTAGCCTTGGCTGGGGTTTGTAATTTGAATTGATACCGGTGAAAAGTAATTAATAAAAATAGCCCAAAATGCAGTAGGACAGGGGTAGTGGTGGAGATAGGGAAATAGGCTAGAATACAGAAAGAAGCAGGCATATTGGGTGACAGAGCTGGCAGTCTAAGAAAAGAAGACTGTAAAGACTTGTCCTGGTGCAGATGTGGTCACTGGGGGCCCTTCTTTGTAGCACAGTTATTGCTTGCAGCTGTATGGGCTGCTCACTTGTACTGACTTCATGGCTGTGCCACAGGCAGTCCATACAGTGGAGGAGAGAAAGACTCACAGTCCTTGAAAAATGTAATGGGGTTAATCTGTCATTTTGGTGGATAAACTTGTGGCAAATGCTTATTGATTTGACAAGGCAGAAAACTGATGCTACTTGCTTAGTTTTGTATTTTCGGCATTTAATATGTGTGAACATGTATTATGTCTCTGACATATAGTTGTTTATGCATTAAAATATGCCTTAATGGCAGGCAGAATTTGTTTTGGTGTTTCCCCCAGATGAATTAAGTCTAGACTCCTTAGACTGTCTGATGGAAAACAGGGAGAGGATGAGAGCCTTGAAGCCTCAGTTCAGACCTAGATCTAAGCTAAGTAGATAGACAGAAGTTAAGAACCTAATAGGATAAATTCATCCCTTCACCATTGAAAAGAGGTTGAAATTTACATAATCTGTGTATTTCCAAGTAATATCAAAACTCTACCAACTCTGCAGGGAAAGCCAGAACCTCCATGACCCTGACTCATTGAGTTTTTTGGGCAGCCAGTACTTCCCTCCTGATCTGTTTAGAGGTGTTTAGATGTGTAGGGACATTTTTCATGTGGATAAAGCTGCCCTAAGCATGTGTTGTAGACTTCTCTGGTGCACTGGGCTCAAAATGCTATGAAACTCTCTCAATTATCATCTTCTATGCAATCAGAAATAGGTTTATCTGAGACACAGTGCTTCGTTAAGCAAGAGGGAAACAGCATATGGAGAAGAGTTATGACCTTAGGTGGCATGTTGTTATATGTATTCCATGTACATCTATGACACTTTGTAAGTAATAAATTAAATACTAAAATTAAATAGCCATTATACTGCAAAGTAATGAATTATCTGGGGTTTTTTTACCAGTTAGATGAGTATTTATTATAATGATGAGTAGGGGCAACAAATACATAAATTGATGAAACATTACTGTTTTCTAATTAAATTATAATAAGATAAAAATTACTGTGATTTGTTTGTTAGAGCTATAAAAGGAAACGTGACTTGCTAAAATAAAGTTTGCTGGGTTTAAGTGACATTTACATTCATGTGGTTTGTATTTGAAAACTGGTAAGTTTGATTCTTCTGCTTTCCACAAATTTATGAATCATAGAATCATAGACTGTTTTAGGTTGGAATGTAACTTAAAAATCCTGTAGTTCCATGCCCCCCTGCATAAACAGGGAAACATCTCACTAGTCCAGGCTGGCCAAAGCCCCATCCAACCTGGCCTTGCACATTTCCATGGGTGGAGCATCCACAGCTTCCCTGTGCAACATGTTCCAGTGTCTCAGCACTCTCACAGGAAATAATTTCTTCCTGACATCTAATATAAAACTACCCTCCTTCAGCTTAAAACCATTCCCCCTCATCCTATCACTCCATGCCTTTGCAAAAAGCCCCCCCTCCCAGCTTTCCTGTAGCCCCTTCAGCCTCTGGGAGGCTGTTAGAAGGTCTCCCTGGACCCTTCTCTTCTTGGGGCTGAACAACCCCACCTCTCTCAGCCTGTCTTGACAGAAGTGCTCCAGCCCTCTGATCAGCTTTGTGGCCCCCCTCTGGATGAAGTTACTGAAGTCAATGTAATGATCCTCACTTCAATGTAATTCCATATATCACATGTATAGATTGGTAACACTCAGTATCTCATCTTAGAATTAGTATCAAGACAGTAAAATAGGTGACGTGACCTTGACATACTAAGTGGACCTTACAAGGTCAAAAGTTTGTCCACTTCTTTCGGGAGGAACATGTGAAAAATTCCTGACAAAATCTACAGTGAATCATGGACAAATTGACACAATGCCACACATTCACAAGGTGTCTTTTAAAAAGTTGCAGGTTATTTACAAAAAAAGAGGGAGAAGAACAAAAATCTGATGATTTAGTTAAAGAGAGAAAAATCCACTCTTCAAAAATTATGAAAATGTACAGATTCCTGGTGTCCTACACTGATCCGTACACTGTCATAATAAACAGAACTATAAAGGGGCAAAATACTCCATTTCATCACATATGCTTTCATTTTCATACTTCTACCTCAAAAGACTTTTAATTTTAATCTGGACTAAACATATCCACAAATGGAGATACTCTTGAAAATGCTAAAAATACACATGCTCCTTTTATCCCAAATATCTTTCAAGTGAAAAGAATGCCTAAGGCATCGATGTGGCCTCCCCCGTCACTCCCACCATGAATCTTCTGCTAACCCCACTGCCCAGACTCATATTCTGTACAATCTCTCCATCTGCTCCTTTAGCTGGCCACAGAAGAAAGGGCTCCTCACTTTTACAAAATAGTGTTAATGTAAACATCCTGCTTTAGCTCCTTCCATAGCAAACTGCTTCCTTGGTGATTTATTATAAAATCAGGTGTTGCAAATAATTGCAGGGTTCTGTTTTTTACTATGAATGAGTAACTGTCTAGATATTTGGTAAAACCACTTTTTTTCATTGTGAGACTTGAAGTGTCAAGTACGAAATTTAACCCCAAAATGAAGCCATGTTATATTGGACCTCCAAAACCTGAAAGGAAGGCTGTGACCATGTTTGAACATTTGGTGCTTTACATTCATATCTATTTTTATTGTTTCAAAGAAAAGGGGTGACTCCTGGTTTCAGCACTTGCAAATCACATGTGACATACCAGTGTAATGCAGTTGCAAGCTGAATCAAGTCAACCCTTCTGGATGTAGAGCTGTTAGAGGGGTCTGAGCACACAGAAGTATGAGAGAATGCTTCTCCTGCCTGCCCAGAACATCATTCCTTGCATTCCTGTCCCTGTATGCACAGAGGGGCCATGTGTTACCTCTTAGAGAGGAGATAGGAGAGAAAATCTCTGTGCTCTGTGTTGTATCCCCTCACTTTTCAATGTAAGAAACTATGTGGGCTGGAGACCAATTCCCTCCCAGAGCCATAGTGTGGGATAAAAGATTGAATATTTGACCTGAACATAGGTCTAGTATGTCCAAATTCCTGTTTTGCCTTAGTTAGCATCTTCACCAGTGGATCGTAATTCACTAGATAATGATGGAAAACTGCCACCACCAGACTCCTGGGTTTATGGATTTCTGAAAGATTGTATCTCAGTCCTCATCAACATCCATGTACCAACACTGGTGAACCAGATACTTGGTGGATACTTTACAGATCTATGTACTCTTGATGGCAAAAAATCTAATCAACAGCATAGAGATGGCTCCCAGGCTTGATCCAACCACAGATCACTGATTAAAGCTGAATGCAGACAAAACAAGTTTCAGGCAAGGACAAGGAGAAGCAACTGGATGAGTAGTAAATGTACTCCACTGGCACAGCAGAGTCCTCCACGATAAAGGTAGCTTTTTCACATATAAGATGATGTCTCAGAAGCTCGGTTGGGACTGGCCTCCCAAAACTAAGTGCACTCAGGAGTATGTGGTACACTCACTCCTCTTGCCTTCTCCCAAATCAGTGAACAGCAAGGAGTATGTTTATCTTTGAAACCTAATTCTGAGTTTTAATTCTAGACACTCCACGAACACTTCTCCTTCTAGAGGGAGGATGCAATATGAAATGTGTGCCAAGCATTATTCATGCTAATCAGTATGGTTCTAGAAGACAACAAGGGACTTTGCCAGTGAGGAGAGTACAAAAACTTTAGTGATAAAGCCACTGGGATTTGTTTTATTATTTAGAGGGAATTCAGTGGTTTTGTGGTGTATTACCATTGTTGGTAGGACTTTCTAGAAGAACACCTGTCCATACACCCAGAACTGAATATGCCACTCATAGCAGAAGACAAATTTCCAGCCTGCATACTGCAGATATAATCTTCCAAAATTGTAATTAAAATTACAACATCTGCCTGAATGTTACAGCTGCCTGAAACTCAGCAGTATGAACTTTTGCAATCCGATGAATTTGGTCTCAGTAAGTTGAACCACTACTTAACTACAGATTACTTCTGGTAGATAGGTGTGCATGGGAGAGAGTGGGCAATATGAGTGCTTCCAGACGAGTGAAAGGATAGAAAAAATAGAGGAAGGAAGGAAGCTAGGAAGGAAGAAAAGAAAGAAAGAAAGGAGGAAGGGAGGAAGGGACAGAGGGAGGGAGATTTCTTGGACCATATACAAAGAACAGACTCAGCTTTTCTCCACCTCTGCTCATGTTTTTTCTGCCATCTTTTACTAACAAGTGAGCTCTACAGTGTGAATTCTGGGCAAATGTGGCATCCAGAGTTCATCATCTATCTTGTGAACTGTAATTTCACATTGCACTGCAGTCCCTGACCCAGCTGGCTACTCCAGCCATGGACCCTGCACTTCTCCCTTCCACATATACTGCAATTCCTCCAGCTCTGCAAAGGAAGGCTGATAAGGGTGTGAGGGAGACACAACTGGCATCTCAAATGCACTAACAGAACTATTCCTTATTTCTAATTCTTGCAGCCTTGGGCATGCTCTTCCAGTAGGGATCACCCTGGAACTGACATGCTGTCCTTTCTAAGGTTACTGTTTCCTTGCCCTGTCCTTGAGGATCTCAGTGTCTTCTCCATTACCTCCTGTAAGGACTTTAATTTTCCTCTCCACCTTCTTTCTGAGGTACTTTCAGTGCTTTTACAGGATATGGACTCCAGCTCCCTTCCTCTAATCTTCACCCCAAAAGGACCTCGTCACCATTTCCTTGTCTTCTTTCATACCTGAAAGGGTACAGTTTCCTTATTTTCCTGTCTCAGAATTGGTTTTTTATGATCTTTTCCTGCTTTTTTTCCTTCACATGTCATAAAACTAAAGCCTGGAACATATTGCAGTGTTACAAATTCATTAAAATTCAAAAAGGGACTGTAGAGCATACATAATTTATATGGACATCAGACCCACTCAAAGACCCACTCTAAGTGAACAGCAAAACAAACAAATGAAGTTCATTTTCAAAACAAAGGCCACACAAACCCTCAAGACATAACAACTCATGCTTCAGGATTTAAATTGATCTCTAACTAACCGAGATTAGGGTGAGACCTAAAGAAGAGGGCAGATAATCCCACATCTGCCTCATACAATGTTTCTTGCACCTTCCTGTCTGTTAGCTCTCAAAGATGGAATACTGGATGAAGCAAGATTTGGTCTTAACTCCACCGGTGCTATATTGCTCTGAAGGAATGCTTTGGGCTCCTTCCTGTTTTTTCGTGGGATCCTCAAATTTCCCGTCTTCCCCGTTCTTTCCTCCCCCATCTCTCCCCATCACCTCTAATCTTCACAGAGGTTTCCATATTAGTCTGAGTGGCTGGATAGGTCTCAGCCTCCGTCTGGGGGGATTACACTTAATTTATCCTCTTAACTCAGCAACAACTTCCTCACTGAATCCTCTCCCAAGCTTCGACTTCAACCCAGTACTTGGCTTCTACTTCAGCCCTGTCCCTCCCAGGAAAACCAAGGACAAAAAAGGAAGAAAACATGAACCCAAGTGTCAATACCGGTGCCCCCTGGGAAGATGAGCAGCCGATGCAGTCCTGCAGGAGGGGAAGGAGCTGGGGACATCCCTCTGCGCAGGGAGAGGGCAGGGAGTCCCCGCTGAGACAGGGGTGATAACACCTTCCCATGGGGCACGGGGATAGGGGGGTCGAGTGGCCATCCCGGGGGGTAGATCCTGCCTGCCGAAGGGGGCACGGCAAAAGGGGGGGGTTACCCTCACGGCGGGGCCGGGGGCCGAGGAGCGGCGGGGGGGGCGGCTGCGCCCCGCGGGGGAGGTGCCGAGCCGTGCCCAGTGCCGCCGCTCTAATCCCATCACAGAGCCGGACCCAGCCTCCTCCCCCGCCTCCTTCTTCCCTTCCCGTCCCATCCCTTCCTTCCCTCCCTCCCTCCCTCCCCGTCCCTGCCCGGTGCGGTGCGAGCCCCGCCGCTCCGCTCCCCGCCCGGCTGCCGACCAGAGCCCGGCGGCGGCGGGGGAAGGAGGCGCAGATGGAGGTGCCGGGAGGCTGCCACGGCCGCTGCTCCTCTCTCGCCTCCCTCCTGCTCCTGGTTTCATGTATCGGGTGTGCGGCGGCCCCGCGGAGGAGCATCCCCCGCCGGCAAGGTAAGGCTGACGGGCAGAGGTACCGGCGCGGGGAGGTGCCCGTCCAGCGCCTCGATGGCACCCAGACAAGTTTCGCGTCCCTTTAAAACTGGAGTTGCTGCGGGGTGTGCGCCGCGTGTGTGAGTGTGTGCCTGTGTGTGTGAGTGTGTGTGTGTGTCTGTGCCTGTGTGTGTCGGAGGGAGATGCCCTCGAGGCAGTGCCCACCGCCCCTCCGGCCGCCGATGGAGCCTGGGGGGTGGTCGCGGAGCTGCCGTGTGGCACCAGCTTGTCCGGGAGCTTCCCTGAAAGCCCCTGTGCTGCCCTCCCACCCGCAGGTGCCCAAGCGGTGGCAGGGAATGTGAAGTTTCAGAATTCGTGTATCATCCATTTTCTCTGGCGTTTTACACCCCGTGTCTGTGGGTTCGCTGGACTTACGGACCAGGACCTGACGGCTGCTACTGTGGGAGGAAGTCACACGAATTTTACCTGGTTTTTTCCCCAGAAAAAGCCTGTGATACTGTTCGAGCAGAGTTAGGAGCCAGGTGAACCTCTATGCCAATCAGAGGTTTCCCGTCGGAAAGGCTGTGCTTCAACCGTGGTATTTATGTGTGTGGTAGCAAATAACGTAAGATATGAAGTACTGAATGTGAAAGAAGGTTGGCTAGGAAATCAATAATTTCATTAAAAATAAAGTTATTCAGTACCAAACATGGTGTGACTTGCTTCAAAGTCCTGCTTCTGGCTGAGCATTACCCTGTTCCCACGGCTCTCATGGGTTTTTCACATTGATCAAGGAGGTACATGGTCCTCAGTGCTTGAAAGTTAAAAATCTGGACTCTGAGTAGCTTTTACAACCCCTGCAGTCAGCAGCATGTGAATCAGTAAGGAAAAATGTAAACAGTAAGATGGGACGCAGTGCATGGTGGAGTCTGACATTCTGCATACTTCAAAAATTGTGGTGCTAAGACATCCAGAATGGTTTCACACATTGAGACCATCTCAGAGTCTTTGACATCAACATTGGTTTTGATCACTGGCTTCACTGGTGTCAGGTAGGTGAAATTATAGGAAGTTTATCATAGGTGAAAGTATAGGAAGTATAGTAAATTCTGCCTCAGCTCATAAAGTGTTTGGAGGATCAGACTCTTTTTGTATATATTCTAAAGTGTTAAAAGATATATGTTGCTGATTTTTTTAGGATCAATGTTGTGAGTTCTCTTGTTCTTGTGAGGAAAAAAAAAATTGTCTATACAGTTGGAAACTTAATACTTAAATACAGCCTGAGCTTAAAGCCCTTATTGGACAGATGGCTAATTTTACTGGACTGACCTTGTCTCTTCAGGGATCTAGTACCATGATCCTTATGGTTGTCATAATAGCTTCCATAAGTACTTGAGGAAATTAGATAGGCAGTAGTTGTGAATGAGGTGATTAGCAGTTTGCATTAAAATTCTTGATATGTAAAGTCGGAGATGCAAATGTGTAAATATTTTTAAAGACTCCTCTAATGTACTGACATATTTGTTTCCCTTAATCAGGGCGGAATGACAGCCCTAGTGGAAATTATTTCCTATGCATTGAATTAAAAGAGCTTAGAACTTGGAAACAAATTTGTAGTGCTGTGTAAGAGATTAATTTGGTAACATTGTGTATACATTATTTTTGTTAGCTGTACAATTAGTTTTAATTTTTTATATATCTTGCATTATTTCAGGTTCACTGACTGATTCTGTTGTCCCAATTCTGGTGGGGTTTTTTGTTTGATTGTTTTTTTGGGGCTTTTTTAAAAAAAAATTTTTTATTTATTCCCAGTATAAGAAGAACACTGAAAGTGTTGTGTGGGAACAATTTTTCCAGAATCTGTGCAAACACTTGAAAAGCCACTTGGAGCAAGATTTGAAGAGGAAAATCCCTCAGTTTTTGTGCACCAGTAAATTGTTTAAATCCATTCTGCATTCTGCCAAGAGCTATTGCAATTGTAGGCATCAAAGATCTCATGGCTGGATCCTTGCTGTGAAATATTTCTGTCGGAACACTGAGAACAGGTATAACTCCAGGCAGCTCACATCTCTGCCTTGTTCTGTGGTGTGTCACTGGGTGGTTCAGAGTGAAAGGGAACTGTCATCAATTTGCACATCTAAAAGCACTGGGTAGAGAAGAAGTAAGTAAGTAAAAACTTAAAGTATTTTTTTCTTTCTTTCTTTCATTTTACCCTTTAAATAGCAATAGAAATGAGACCTGTACAGGAATTGTAACTGAGGTGAAAGTGAAAGGTTGTATTGAGAGAGAAGTGATAAAACCAGTTCATCTTCAATAATGGGAGCTGACTGGGAGGCCCTGTGGGTCAAAATAAAAAGACAAATACATCTCCCTTTTTTCCAAGTTTTTTGTTCAGGGATCACCTTACAAAGATCAATTTTGTCATCCCAAAAACGCAGTAGAGTGAGAAATCTGCCTGTGAAGTTAAAAATAAGGTATATAGTAAAATGGCTACAGATGCAACTTTCTAAATTAAACTTCAGAGGAAACTTTGTCACGCACAAATTTGAAACATAGGGATGACTGCTGAACTTATTTGAACATTAATTTACAGTTACTTGATACATTTGCTGAAAAGAAGGAAACAGGATGATAGACACTTCGGGAAGGGCTTAAAACAAATCCTTAGACACCGTGTGGTGAATAGCGTAGTTGAGAACAGATTAGGCTGGGATTCTCTAAATCTTGTACTCCCAGAATCTGGCAGTCATGCTGCTGCTCTCACATTGTTTTCTTGCTTTTGCCTTCTACAAAGACACAGATTTTCTCTGCCTCTGTTTCAAGTTTCAGGTTAAAGGCTGGAAAGCCTAAACATAGCCCCCAGTGTATCTTACTACTACTAATATAAACACAGTAATATTGAATTTTAGTGGTTCTATAACTTTTATAGAGAATTATAGCAGAAAGAGCCAAGCACTTAGCTGATTTCACATGGATGTTCATGGTATGAACTGTTGCACTATTTATTTTATTTATTACATTATTACTTTTTTAAGTATCAGAGTGTAAAGTTCCAGTGCCCTATATAATACTAAAACTGTTGAGTTGATCTGCATGGCAAAAATAAGATATTTACATCTGATACTTAAAGAATACTTTTAAAAAACTATTTTTATTTTTATCTTATGCTTGCCAACTAATATAAACAAAGAATTTGGCTTGTGTTGAATCTATTTCCCAGATGTCCATAAAATCGGCATCTCTGGCTTTGTATGTAAAGGAAAACAAACTGATGTGAGGATTCAAACTGGTTTAAGTATGGAGAGTTTACAAGGGTATAGCATTCAATATCAGGACCAGATTTTTGAAAGAGCCCTGCTCCCTGGTCATCAGTACAGTAAATTATTTTTTCCCAGAGCTTGGCACTGTGATACTTGAATTCTTTTGAAAATCTGGCTATAGTATGAGCTGCTGGATGTGGAACACTTGAGAATCTATCCTTAGTTAGGTACCAAAATAGGTCAAACTACCTTGAAACTCAGGTCTACAGATAGGGAACATGGAGCAGACTTTCAGAAGAAAGTTGCTTCTTTGAGTTTTTTTATATCACAGATTTTGTAACAGCCATGGAGCAAGTTGTCATTCGCTGGCATATTAAGTGCTGCATGTAAAGTGTGCAAGGGTGAGGGGCTGAAATGCGAAGTGTCTAGGAAAGGAATGAGTCAGAAGTTGAATGATTCCTGGTGTGAAGGATAGAGAACTGGTAGAGCCACTGTGTATCTGTGAGCTAAAACTAATAAAAAAGATGTGAATAATTTATCTGGAGGGAGATTAATATATATCCTTTATTGTTCCTGTCATGGGCCAAAAGGTCTGCAACCAGATCACATTGTTCACTCTCTCCAACACCAATAAAACCAACCAGGCACTAATTATTTATGTTCCTTGTTTATCACATTTTGGATGTTACTGGTGTCACAATGCTGCATGACATTTTCATTTTGATTGTACTTGCTTTTGTGCCTCTCATGCCCATTTCTTGGTAAATCTTGCTAGCACCACCTCGCACAGATATGAACATTCTCCTAATACCCTCCAGGGCAGCAATGGGAATGCAATAAATTATTTCACTTGAGATTGTTACTTGGTGTGTCTCTGCTAGTCACTAATTCTGAAGTCTGCTTTCGCATTTCTGTTAGTTTTATTCTCAACAAAATGCATTCTGTCCTTTCCATTCTGAAACTGCTGCTTTACACCATAAAAGAAACCTTGGGTGAATGCTTTTCTTGGGCACTGTTTTGCTGATGCTACCCCTAAAACTACTGTACAGACTTACACCATTGCTCAGAAAGGTAAAATTAACAAAGAAACTTTAAAAAAAAAAATGGAGGAACTATCCCCAGACCAGATATTTGGTTTCCCAGTGGTGCTTTGGTGAAGAGGGGTTGTTTTGTAGTTAAGGCACTAGGGAAATCTCTGTGTCCTGGTGCTGTCACCTTTGTTGTGATGGTTTGCCAGTCCTTCCCAGGCTATATTTTCCATTTTTAAAATGGGGCTGGAGTGGTTTTGTGCTTTTATACTTTTCTACCTATGCCATATTAGTAATAGGACTTCTGTAGGGTGCTTAGCACAAGTATACCCCAATTTTAGCTGAGGCTACTAAGCAGTGCCTTCGTAATAATACATGGATATGGATGCCTCCATATCTTCCAGTGTACATTTCAGAAGAAACACCCTCTTTTTGTCTGCCAAATACACAGGGACACTGGACTAGACAGGGCACAGCTGTGTACTGTGTACAGCTCATTGAGACTGAGCACATCCATTAGTGAGATCCATGTTCTTGAGCTGAATGGCACTGCTCCTTCTCTGGAGACATTCAGAACCCTCCCAGATGCATTCCTGTGTGGCCTCCACTGGGTCATCTTGGTCTGGACCCAGTGATCTTTCTAGGTCCCTCCCGAGCCCTGACACACTGTGGTTCTTTGAAAAAACATCCATAGGAGCAGCAAAGTACCCTGCTGTCCCAAAATAGAGAACTTCAGTGGGAGAGTTAAGTGTCTCACAGACTCTGAGCGTACACTTGGGAGTTTCCTATTCCTCAGATCATGTCTCTGCTGAATCTCAACCTTATGCCTGGTTCTGCTTGTATCCCCTTAATGTGTTTTAACTGAAAATAAATTTAAAAAAAAAAAAATCAGGGCTAATGTAGCCTCATGTAATCTCATGATAGTGACTCAAAACAAGACTGACAGGACCTTTTCACAGCTTTTCCACCACAAAGAGGTGGAAGCCTAAAATAAATGGTTACAGAAAGCTTTTTCTCACATTAAAAAGTTATTAAACTCTATAAAAATGCCTGTTGTCTGAGTAAATTACCATAAAGAGGTCTTTGCAGACTATTATTTCATGTATTAAGGAATGTACATTTTTGTGCCATATTTATCAGTGGATGTGCTACAGTGGTTTGTCATCATGTAATCAAAGACTTTCTAGACAACAGGGACACAGGAGATTATGTTAGATATGCGATCTTGAATAAAATTTCCTAATGGTTTTCTGTGCAAAAAATGATCTGTCTAAAAAACTCCCTTTAAATGAAGCAAAACCCAAAACCTGTTATTTGTAATTGATTCTATCTGAAGGGAATACTTCTGGGTAAGCATAGGCAAGATTTTCTTTGCTTTTGTTAGTGTTTATTTAGATTATATATCAAAACCGTGTTATTTATTTCATATAGCATGAACATCCAAACCACAGCAAAAGAGGAATGTTGTTTTTTCAGACTTTTCAGAGTCACTGAACTGAGAGCAAGCACAGCCAAATTAATCTTTGAAAGTAACTGCTTTGAGCAGGCATAAGCCACTGAAAACTGCAAGCTTAGGGTGAAAGCCCCATCACAGCCAGGTAACCAGCTCAAACCTAGAGAATGATATGGTGTGTGATGATCCCTAAAAACCTCCAGGAGAGAGGTGTACAGAGCAAAAACCACCAAGTTCACACTAGTTTTAGTTCTGAGCATGCTGTAACTACACCCAGGAGTAAGGACCACTCATGAGGATTGCTCCTCAGGATAGTGTCTTCTGATGAAACATAAATCCACATAACATCAACCCAGTGAGACTTTTATTCAAAAAGAAGAGGATAGCTGTGGCATAGTGGGGGAAACCTGTTCTTCTATTAGTGACTTGCTGGCCAGATAACTGTATAGTCAAAACACACCAGCTTTGTTTTCTTAAAAATATCCATTCAAGCATTGCCAGCAGTTGTCCTGGATAATATTTTAGACCTAGAGGGGAGAAAACCATGTGCAAGTGCTAACACACATTCTGTGCTTGGCTTTCTCAGTGTATCACCAAGTGATGATGGAGTCTTTCCAGTTAAGTATATATTAACCTTTTATATATGTATTTATATATATATGTTTATATATTAACCTTTGTATATAATAACTTTTTATGTAAATGCAGATAACAGTCATATTGAAAATAGTTGTTCTGAGGTGTCCTTAGTGTTCCTGTGTCCTCAGAGGATGGTCAGACTGGTGTGATTGACACAGAAAGGTCTCTGAGGTTGGAAGAATACCAAGCTAAATTTTTCTTCACATTTCTCTGGATTTTTAAAGTAATTTAAAGTTGCTGTTATCCCTGGAAATGATGGTGCAGTCAAATATCAACACCTATGAACATCTGGAATTTGCAATTGGAATTTCTGTCCTGAAATGAAGGGAAAGAAGCATCTTGTGAATGTCCAGCAAGCTGCTTTCAAATACAGAAATAATTCTGATCTTTCTGTTGTGCCAGAGGCATTATTGCCTGTGTATGGTTTTAAATCAAGACTGCCTTTGTGTTGCTGAGCTCTAAATTCTTCTCAAAAAAATCATAAGGTCAAAGGGGTTATAGACAATTTCACAAATGACAAATTCTCACATGCGTGAGAACATAATTTTAGGAATAAAATCATGAAAGAAAACTGTCAAACTACAGATGATGGAAAGTAAGTGTCTAGGACTAGAATTTTTGTGGTTTAGAGATAAGAGAAGCCAGAATTTGTTACTTGGAACAGAAATATTTCATCCATTTCATATTCTGCTTTCTAGATAATCAAGGAGAAGACAACAAGTTTTTAAAACAGGCTTTTTATGAAAACGGCTGCTTACAGAGATGGTGGCACTGCAGCTGGTACTCCAGCCATGAATACAGAGAGCAACTGCTGGTGTTTTCTGTTCCTGTTTCATGATGTTTGGGTGCCTGCCTGAACCCCTTGCATGGGGGCTGCTGCCTCCATCTCAGATGAACAGTGACAATTGCAGAGCTCTGGTACCAGTCAAGAACTGCAGCTCCTTCCATATACATGCTAATTAAAGGACTTAGTTGGTTGAGATGAGAGCTTTCAAGACATTTAGCTCTGTGTAGTCCAAAGATGTGGAGGATGAAAGAAATGGGAAAAGAAGGAGCTGTTTAACAAGCTGATGCCAAGGAAGGGCATCCCTTGCATGGTGAGGCAGCCTTGGTAAGGATTTGGGCAACAGGTTGGGCTCTGCAGGACGTGGTGGAATAGGGAACACTTTCAGAGAATTAGAGAGCTGATAGCTTTGTGTACATTGTATCACAGAATCGTAGCATGGTTAGGGTTGAAAGAGACCTTAAAGGTAATAAAGATCCAACCCCCCTGAGCCTGGTTGATTTGTTGTTTGTTCTCTTACACATTTATATGTGCTGAAATGTATTTCCATGTCTCATTGTGTCCTGCAGCAAAGAAGGTTTCATTCATCCCAGTGAGTCTCCCAGCTTTCACATCCCACTGCCTGTTACTGGCTCTTTGGATTCACAGCCACCTCCCACATTACATTACTGTGGGGATTCATGTTTAAAAAAGAGCACTTCTATTTCTGTCACTTAATAGAGACAAAGAATTTCCTCTGTGTTTTTTACTGATATTGCTGGTGAATGGAGAAACTTCCTGACTGCAGAAGGTAGTGAAATTACCCTGTTTCTTATGGAGGAACTGAGCCAGAGAAGAATTTCCTGGTCCTTGAGAAAATGCTAGATTTCCTCCCTGACCTGGCCTTCAGCAGCCTTTGATAAAGTCACAGTTGCAGCTGAGCTGTTTTCTCCAGCCAGGTTAGGATCACCGAGCATTGGCAGTGCCCTGGTGGATATGCCCTTACAGCAAAAGGGCCAGCAGCATCCTGGCCTGTATTAGGAGCATTGTTGTCAGCTTGGCAAGGGAAGTGATGGTTCCTCTCTACTGAGCACTGGTGAGACCCATCTGTAGGACTGTTCCAGTTTTGGACTGCCCAATACAAGAGAGACATGGGCATACTGGAACAAATACAGCAAAAGACAATTTGAAGATCTTATCAGGAACAGATAAAAGCAGCTCAGCCTGGAGAGTAAATGGCTGGAGTGATCTTATCAATGTATCTGTATGGTGGGAGTAATGAACATGGAGCCAGATTTTCTAAGTGTTGCCCTTAGTGTTGCAGGACTGCAGGCAATGGACATAAACTGAAACATGCCATTTAAACATTAAAAAAAAAAACAACAAAACCAACAAACTTTTTTAAAGTGAGGGTGCTTGAGTACTTTCCTGGAAAGTTTGTGGGATCTCCATCCTTAAAGATTTTAAAAGAACAGTGGGCAAAGTCTTGAGCAACCTGCTGTAGTTGAGCCTGCTCAGAGCAGAAGTTTGGAGTAGGTGATCTCCATAGGTGCCTTCCAACCTCATCTTCTCTCTGGTTTTCCAAACTGTCATAAGCATCTTTTGAAACACTGCATTTCAGCTCTGGTGTGTAGCTTCCTTTGAGCTGTCCTCTATCCTGTCATGGTGTGAAAACACTGTTTTCACCAACTGCTCTACTTTCTACAGGGAAAGAGTGTGTTTTCTTCATTTGTCTTCAAAATGTTTGATGGGAGGTCATTACCCTGTGAGGTGGTGTAGCCCTGTGAGGCCCATGCTGAAACCTTGGGATAACCAACCCACATGTTTATTTATGCGGTACTCTGGGACATGACCAGATTGTTTGTCCAGCAAATTAATGATTTGAAACAATTACTCAGAACTTGTAGAGATTGTGGGAACTCAAGACACCGTATGTCCTGTTCTCATCCTAGATTTGCTGCTTGTCACATGGTCAGCTTTGTCCTTTTTCTACTTCAATATTTTTTTGTATGCCTGTCCATAACATGTATGGCTGCTTTTTCTGACCATTTTTTGCCAGAAGCTCCCCTTGAACTTTGTTTGCTATACCAGGTAACCTGTTTCTTCAAGAGCTTAGTTTTGTATTTTGTCTCAGCAAGAGACAGCTTTGTAGTAGGTAAAGCAGAGAGATTAAGAGACATCAAGGAAAACATTTTTTAAGTATTGTGAATGATTTTGCCATGGTTCCAATTGAATATAATAAGCTTTGTATAGTAAACATCTGAAAAATACACCCCTCAGTGGTATTGATTGATGGAAAAACAAATTTTCAGGTTATTTATTTGGTGGTTTTATAGCTTAGCTGTCTTTTTTATTTATATACATATATAATGAATCAGTATTTTTGGTAATATATACAAAGGGTTTGATATATGGTTCTCTTTTGCCTTTTACCCATGTTATAAATGCTCAGAAAATGTAGCAGGCTGACTTTTATCTCTGTTTTATAATTTTATTTCAGAACAGTAATATCCTGCTTAGTACAATTTATTGTCACCAGCAGTGCCCAGGATTCAGTTAGGAACTTTAATCACTGTATGAAAACTTTATCAATGTTTTCCTGTTCTTGCTTCCAGTAGTGTTTGGAGTGTCATGTTTTCTGGAGCTCCCCCAGTGTTCATGCACCTCAGACAGATAACCCATCAGAAGAAAGAGAACAGTTGTTTTTTTGTATTTTTTTTCTGACAGAAGTGAGTTACCTTCCATAAGAGGAGAGAACCCAAAATTGTGTAAAGGAGGAGGGACAAGGACTGGGGTGGGAAGATGGAGGTAAATGCCTGGAAGGAGAAGGATGGAGGAGTGAGGAAGTGATGGGGCAGGAGAAGGTGTGAGACTTCAGCCTTGCTGTTGGCAGTGAGCTGATGGATTTTGTCTTGGTGGTGGGATGAAACTGCACCTATGGATGTCAGTTTCCCTCTGGTGCAGTTTCCTCTGTGTCTCCCAGGCTCTGTCTCACCCAGGCAGCATGTGCAATGCCATTGGGACTTCTGTCTGGAAAGCTGCTTCTGCCCTTCATCTGGGTGAATTTTTAAGTCTTTGCTCTTCCTAGAGCAGTCCCAGTGTAGACATGGGGTCAGAGAGTGTTCCAAGGGATGCACTGGGCATGCACTGTCCTATGGATTATTGAAGTCCACTGCACAGACACGTTAAAGTGCTGTTTCTCATTTTCAACTACATTCTAATAATCAGAATAAATTATCCAGAGAGGTTGTTTGTTTGCTTGTTTGTTTTGGGTTTTGTTTGTTTCATTTTTTTTTTTAATTATTTGAAACCTAATGAGGTAGCTGATGAGATTGCAGGCAGTAGGAGGGCAGTCAGGGCCAACCACAGCCCAATGGCTGCTGGACACATCCACAGGGACAAGGCAGGTTCAAGGCCAGCCAGAAGTTTTTTCTTATGTCTAGCTCTTAAAAAATTATTTAAAAATTCAGTTTCTCCTTCTCACTTCTGGAAGTCACTGTGCATCACTTCGAGCTTCTCTCCTCTCTGCTTTGCTTCTCTGCAGACTTGTAGCCTTGACCCGGTCAGGAGTTTGCAGAGGGGAATGGGACTCCCATCTCTGTCCCTGCTCTTCTGTGATCTGCCAAGGCAAAGAAGGAAAACACACAACAAAGTTCACTACTGATATCATGACTGCTTGTTTTTAATGGGATTTGCTGTGTTGCACTGTAGCTTAAGCTGTTGCACTGATTGCGTCCTTCATTCCTCTTCCTTGGTCTGTAAATACTGCAGTGACCGTCACCTCAGATGTACCTGGGGCAGATAATAGATGCTATATACTGCATCAGAAAAACATCACATGCTTGCTATTATTATACTACTGAGGGTTTTTTTCATTTTGTTCATTCCAGTGTCTTTAAAGGAGTAACTGAGATTGGTTTAGTCTCTCCAAAGATTTGCCCACCACAGTGTGGGTGGAAAACCACGATGACCCTGCAGGGCCATATCCCCCGCAGTCTCTGCATCAGCACTCACTGTGTGCTGATGATCCACTGGATTTCCTCTTGCTGGGGTGCAGTGCACTAGCAATGACTTGTTAGATGCAAGTAGATGACTTGTTCAAAGCAATGATGATCAATATTTCTCTATTTTTTTTAATATTTTCCATGTTAATGTTGCTACTCAGAGTGCCACAAGCAGGGCCAGGAGAGACTGGCTCAGATTTTCCAGTTTCAAGTCATTGTCCTTTGTAGTTGCTGTGACTGAGAGATTCTTGAGCTCTTATATACTGCTGCTGGGCAGTGGGAGCTGGAAAATGCTTCAAAGAGATGAAAAGATGGCACATTTTTTTCATTTAGTATTTCCTGACCTTTGTTTTCAGTTTGTCATGCTGTCTTGTTTCCACCATGCTGTTTGCATAACCTTGTTCAGTGTGTAAAAAGAAAGGACACAAGAAAGAACCTATTACTTTTTGCAAATGAGAGTTTCACTTATATTTCAGTGAGAGAGTGAATAGGTCATAATGCTCTGATTTCTCCTCTACAAGTGGACAGGTTTTTGTTTTGGTTTGGTTTTTTTCTTCCCTACATGAATTGGTGAACTGAATTAAATAATGCTTGAAATAAAAGAAATCCAGAGGAATTTCTCCCTGTGTAAAATGTTGTGAAAACTTCTATTTAGAATTAGTCTGAATAGTCTTTCGTGTTTCCTTATATTGTGACACATTAGTAGTGACAGCCAGCATTTCATCAACAAATTTATCTGTTTTAATGGGACACAAGTCATAATGAAAGGGTTATCTCATTTTGTTAACCTATGCCCTAGCTCTAATTGTAGTGCAGAAAATGTAAAAATTTTAATTTTCCAAACCACAAACTAATAAGGCTGAAATGAATCACTTGTTTTCCCTTAAGTGAGTTACCATATTGTTGCATGTGTATTTTTTCTGTTGTATTGCTTATATATTATTTCAGGACCTGCAAGTACCTGTGACTACTTGCATCCTTTGAGACAGCAAAAACATCTAAAAAGGAAATCCAAAATTAAATGCAAAATGTAATTAAAAAAATAGTTCAGCCCCCTTTTAGATATTTAGATAATATATGAATAATTTTAAATATTTAAACATTTTAAAAGTATGTATTTAATATTTTAATTTATTTAAATATTTTGTTTTTATATTTTAAAATATTTATATATGAAAATAATTTTAAAATATAGTTTTCAGCCAGTGTTACCTAATATAATGTAATTGAAATTTTAAACTGATTTTGAACTTTCCTCTAATATAGAAGTACCAACTCACCCAAAGCACTTCAGATGTGACCCTGATGAACATAAGAAATGTACTTTTTTGGAAGCTGAGTTTTTTTCCATAACTGTAGTAAGATTTCGAGGTTGTGTCATGACTGGAAGGAGAAAGGAACTTGCTTTTATCTGCACTAGCAGTTTTCTTGCAGTAGCTGAGGGTGGAGAACACCCTCACAGCTGAAGTGATTACTCCTGAACTCTGAGCAGTGTTCTCTCCTGAACACTGCCTAACTCAGCCTCTCTAGGCTGGGAGCAGTGGGTGGGTTAATTTGAGGGGTTCCCATTACACACCCGGGTTAACTCTGCTTAGAATCACATGGGCAGACATGGAAGTGAGATCTCTGCCAGTGGATGCAGTGATGGCAAGGAGCACCCTGGGACACTGGTGTGACTCTGTCACAGTCGGGGGACCTTTCCCAGGAGGTACTTTCCCTGTGGCCACCCTGATGGTACCTGTGGGTGTTTAATGTACAGGCAGAGGCGTGTGGCAGTGGGAGCTGCAATGTGCATGACAGGCAATTGTACTGATGGGATAAGCTGAGTTAGTTTGAGTTTCTTTTGTGAAGCAAAAAATTAAATCATGGCAATTATTTTAAAATGGTAAAATGAAATACAGCTTAGGGAGAGGGCTCGTGTACCTTTCAGCTGGCCCACAGGGCTTGTTTGGTGATTTTGGTGACTTCTTTACTGGTTTAGCAGTTCTTGCATCTATAGATGCACAGAACCAAATAGTTGTATAGACAGGAAAGAAAACAGCTCTAATAAAAAAAAAAAATAAATATCACTGTCAGCTCAACCTTGTTTATCTGCAGCCAAGTCCTCATTATTTTCTTGTAGCTGGTACTTTTACAAAGTGTAGTGATAATGTGTGCAAGAGTACACCTTCCCTGATTGCAGGCTTCTTTGTATGGGACCACAGCAGCTGCTGCCTTCACCAGTTTCACCAAAGCATTTTGGACAATATTGACCTTTCTGTGCCTGGCTGGCCAGAAAGGGGGATGCCTCTGTTTGTACAGAGTGGGTTTCATTTTATTGTTATATAAATTGGTTCCTTGTTTATTACAATCAGAGCTAATTTCCGTGCCTTCTTAGGTGTTCACAGGATCCATGCAGGGGACATCTGCAGGTAGGAATCAAGATCACTGAAGCAGATCTTGATAGTGTGTACCAGCTGTAGATATATTTTATCTCCTTGGGCTGATCTGTGTGCAGAAGAGAAGGAGCTCTGTTGTGTTTTGTGCTGTGCATGGTGCTACCAGATTAGCAGAGATGTGCTGCTGAATGACAGGAAGAGGGGAATTGCAGGGGGAGACTACAAATACCTGAAGAATTTTACCATTGAAAACTATTTTTATATTTTATAGTCTAAATATGACCTTTGTATCAAAAAACATAAACGTTTAGACCAGTTTTAAGATACATTTTTAGTGTGCCTAATGCATGATATTTTGTAAAATACCTGAAGCATGTATTTATCTCAAAATGATTTGTTAGTAAAGCAGTGATATGTACTACAACAGCTGTGATCAGCTGACAAACTGCTTTGATTGAGTGCTGCACCACCATCGTTTCAAAGCCCTGAAATATCCAGCATCTCAGTGGCATAAATGTTGCCTGTGTCAGGTCCCACAGTAACTTTGTCGTGGTTATAAGGGAAGAGTTCAGTCCAAAAATTGCCTTTTTTTTTTTGCTTTCTGCCAAATTTCTGTGTGAAATTTAGACTCTGGCGACTAGGAGTGAATCTGAGTCCCCAGTCTCACATCAGTACGCTTCAGGGTCAGGAGTTGTGACAGCAAACTGTGGGGACCACCACACTGCATGAGATGCTCCTGTCTGTCTTGCCCTTCCTCCTCCCCAAGAAATACCTCTGTGCATGGGGCAGGGCTGGACTGGATTTTTGTTTTTCTAAGTTTAGGTGGGAGGCAACATGGTTCCCAGTAGGGCAAGCACAATGTGCCCACGTGTCACAGGGTTTTTTCAGGGGAAGGGCAGGACATAGCAAAGTGGTGAGAAGGTCCTGCACACTCCCCAAACCATTGCTGGACTGCTGAGCAGTCTGAGGGTGCTGGCATAGACATTTCTGTGTTCCAGTGGCACTTACAGCTGGTTCCCAAGAACACCTCCTGCCACAGCCTATATTGTGTTTGGGGTATTCCCTGACTTGTGGGGAGAATCAGGCAGGGAGGGTGGATATACAGACCTCGTTGTCTTTTTGCTCTCATTTTCCCTGACTTAAGGTAGTATTTACTTGTCCAGTGACAATTTATAGACCAGTGTAACTGAGGTTGGTGTTTGGCTCTCTGTGTCTCTGCCACCAGCTGCGAACCAGAGATTGTGGTGTTCAGTAGGGATGGGTCAATAATTCATGGCATGGCTCCGTATTAAACAGATGTTGCCTCTCTGTTTGCAGATAGCCTGCAAATGGATTGCATTCTTTCAAATTTATTTTTTGTTCCAAATTATTCACCAAATACTTTCTGTAAGTAATTTTATTGGCCTATAGTGCATTCAGAATATGAATTTGAGGCCTGCCTTATGTGAGTGTTTGTCATTGCTGATTAAAACATGTTGTTTCAGCAACTCTGCCTCCCAGCAAACTGGTCTCATAGAGCCTCTCTAGAAAGTAATACAAAGACAACACAGAAACATTAAGAGTGAATGTTTTGGTGGTTTTTTTTTTTTTTTTCTTTACTACTGCTGCAGCTGTAATACTCATCTACCTAATTGGGTATTGTGAAGATTGGAAAAGTGTTTTATGAATTTGAAATTCTGCCTATGCAGTTAGCCATACCCCAGTCCTGGGTGGTATGCGTGGGTGGTATGTGGTTGTCTATGGTCCAGCTACTGCTGAACCAAGCAGTGAACCATGAGACCAAAGCTGTGTTAACAAATAAAATGAGTGAGGGCCCAGGAAGCAAGTAACATGTCATGTTTTGGCTCTCATGCATATGGCTGAACTGCTTTCCTTCCTCAAATATGTCATTAGTGACTTACAGACATGGTCTGGGGCTTGTGCTACCCTCAAAACCTTTCCAGGTAGGCTTTCCTGGGAGTCTGAACCTTTGCCATATGCTGTGTAGACATACAAATGTGTGGATGTCCCTGTCTTTGTGTCCTTTCCAGCATCACAGGAACATGTTTAATTGCATACAGATTTCTCAGTTGTGTTGCCTGAAGCACTGGGTGGGTTATTTGTTCACTTGAAGATCCATTTAGCATGTGCTTGGTGCCCATTCCCTGGAATCTATGGGAAGGGTGGTGTCCCCAGATATGGGCTGGGAGGGGACTTCATCTGCCTGATTTACCCATTGGGAAACATGGCAATCTGGGAGGTGAAAATGGGAATCTGGATGATGGCTTGGGTTTCTTGTGCATGTTCCCATTAACTCAGGTTAGATCACTGCAGAGAATGATGACAATTCATGTAGGTAGATCCATAGGTACATTTTTTTTCTCATTAATGTGTAAATGTTGCAATGTCCTATTATGGCTATGCAAACTTTTTTTTTTTTTTTTTGATGTTATAATAATTTTTTTCAAGTTGAAGTTATAAGAAAGATCCTTGGGGTGTGTAGAAAATACAACCCCCACACATACAACAGGGAGTCTCTTTTTTCGAAGGTGTATTATTTGGGGTTTTTTTATACCCCACTGTTTTTTTTCAATAATAAAAATGAACAAAAAAGTTCTTGGTGAGGAGCCCATCACCTCCAGTCCTTGGGCAGCCCTGCCCAGGAGAGAGTCTGCTGTGAATTTTTTAGGTAAGAAGGGACAAATCTTCAGACACAGGGACTGACAGGGACTGAGTTGAGAGAGAAGCTACAGTCTGTTAAAACCTCTTTTATATATTTCTTCTTTCATGATTGCACCTAGCACTGTCCAGGATCTCTTTTAGCATTGTAGGTAAAGAAATAGGCTAAAGTGCAGGAAAATAAAGAATCATCAGTGTTAAATGAGATATGTGGACCCCACCTGGCCATACTTGCTCACTCAAATCAAGAAGCATAAACCGTAAGTTTCATAGCAGTAGAAAAAATGCAGGCTTGGTTTGATAAGGACAGAGTATCTGTTCTGCTCTTGTTTTAACAACTCAAGTGCTGATGGCCATTGAAACTCTGTGGAGTTTGTAAGCTGTTAAGTTTTGTATTTAGTGTCAAATCAAATATATTGGTGGAAATGACAAGCGTAAGTCTGATGCAGGCTTGCTTCACCTCTAAAAATGACCTCGACTAGCTTTTCACTTTACATTTTGTCAGAGCTAGGGGAAAAAAAAATGGGGAAATAAATAAGAAAAAGAAAAAGGTTTCCTTAAGATCTTATCCCTTACTTCAGGTTTTCATAGGTAAGAGCACGCAAAAACCTAAATATAGTAGAAGTGTTGCCTTGGAAAAAATGAAGTTGTTGTTAAGTGTCTGAATGGTTCTCTGTCACAGCTGTTTTTTAGGTGGGTTTGGTTTCAAAAGCACAGATGGTGGTGGTTTGGAGTTGTGCTAAAAAGCTTGCTTGGTTTACAGAGCAAGACGTTCCTCCTCTGGCCCCTTTCTCAGTTAGCAAATGCAGTTGCTAAGGCATTACTAGAGATATAGGTCTCAGGACTCCTTTCTCTTCCATCCTGCTATATTTTCAGATGTGTATTAATGTTGTAATGAGATGAGGTATTGTGAGACGAGTATAGCTGTATGAAAATTCCCTAGTCCCAGTGCAGCTGGTGAGAGATGGGGCTGATAGTGGCAGTGCTGATGGCAAGAGATCTCATCACTGTCATCTTTGTCTGCAGAGGGACAGGCAGGAATTGATGTGTCCTTCTCATCGAGTTAAACTTGCTTCTTACTTAAATAATTTCCTGTCCCATTTGTTGTGAAGGAACAGATGTTGTAGAGGCTTTTGGTGATCCTGAGGCTTATTGGCAGACCACTAAGAGGGTCTCTTGGCCCATGTCAAGATAACAAGGGACTAAAGAAGTCACATATTTTGGGTTTGGTTTGGTTCTCCTCACACCAGGGTGTTTCTGTTGGATGTGAACGCTGGGTGGAGGGCAGTGAAGAGAGGGCTGAAGGAGTCAGTGATGTGTCCTGAGCTGATCCTTGCCACTGTCCTATGTGCTCCTTGCCACTGAGAGGGGATGTCTCCCTCCTCTTTCCCACTATCCTACCAGGAGAAGGAATAGGTGCACCCAAGTCAAGTGTGAGTAATGAGCTGTGTTTGGCAGCATGAGAGGTGGGCAGCACACACCTGTTCTTCCAAGCCATACCTGCGGGGTCACTAAAGGAGAGGCTTTATATCTTGTGGCTTCTTACACAATGTTATTTTTCTTTGAGCAGATAGGCTGGGGCCTCCTCTTGACATCCTGCTGGATTCCCTGAACTGCACAGCATTCAGCGTGCAGTGGCGGATGCCGAAGCAGCATGCGAGCACCATCACAGGTTACACGGTGAGTGACCCTCTGTGCTGCTGGGGTGGGGATGCAGGACCCCTCTGGGTACACCTGTGGCACTAGGGAGCAAGCAGGAGAGCCCTCTCCAGTAGCAAATCCTGCCATTGCCCACAGGGTGGCTAGGGGAGAGGGGGCTTGGGTGGATGGACCTTTGAGATGAACAAGCAGTCCATGTTTCAGAATCAGTTCCATGATGGGAAGTGGGGTTGGATGCTAATGGAGTTAGATTGCTTTTCTGTTCTGTTTTCCATGCGAGGATCTTGGTGCTCTCTGCAGCTGATAAAACAGTAAAGTAGAAGAGAGAAGTTGATATTACACTGTGCATATGAAGGAACACTCATGTTGATTTCAGGGCTGTTCGGGTCCTTTGACTCATCCTTCCAGACTGAGGCTTCCTTTAGCAGAAGTTTCTTTTCCAAACTACACCTCTAAGCCCTCCCAGACTGGAAGCACATATGTGGGAAGTAGAGCTTCATGATGCCTCTTCCCCGGATACATATTGTACTGCATAGCCCCCCTGGGAGCCTAGACACAGCCTTAAATATATTAAAAGAGATGTTTTCTTTAAGTTCCATAAATTTTTTAAAATAAAAATAAATTAATTGAAAAAAACCCCAACATTCTTCATTATTGCTTCAAGAGGTATTCCATGGTGATGAAGCTCATCCCAAAATCAAAGTTAGTCAGTGGGGATTTCACACCAAAATGTGTAATATCAAGTAGGGTTAGATGGTTTCCTCTAACAAAAAAAAAATCACGGATGGTTAAATCACCAATGGTTTTGTTAACATTTCCCATGGAAGGACTTAAAGTTTTCAGGGAAAAGTAATCCAAAATTTAGATTTATATAGAAAGGTGAGAAACAGAAAACTTCTGACTACCTTTATTATTGATGTACCCTAAAAGACTGAGGAAAGTTCCTGAAATAGATATTTCTGGTACTCTTGCTTCTTCTTCCCATGGTATATAAATGATACCAATTCTCCCAGCTGCACAGTTGTTTTTATTGTTAGGAAAGTGCTTGTCATCTAGGACACCAGCAAGCACTTGCTATGGCCAGACCCCACTTCAGGTGGGCTCTGTGTGTAGTTGAGTCCATTCTTCTGCATGAAAACAGAGGGGCAGTGTGTACATGCCTTTTCTATAAAACATGATGTTTTTCAAAGAGTTGCTGTATGTTCTTCATTGTCTCAAGTCACAGATTATTTTCACTGTTCGTGCAGTACATCAGGCATCCCAGCTTGTTCATTTTCCAACCTTGAGCTTCCTCTCCCTGGAAGTGTTCAAGGCCAGGTTGGATGGGGCCTGGAGCAGCATGGTCTGGTGGGAGGTGTCTCTGCCCGTGCAGGGGGGTTGGAACTAGATGATCTTTAAGGTCTCTTCCAACCCAAACCATTCTGTGATTCCATGTGTGGCATGATGATAAAACCAATGACAAAGAGCACTGATAGCACTGTACCCAAACTGTCTTCACTTCATCTTAACTTTTGACCCCCTGGCATTTCAGGATCTCTGTGCACAGGCTCTCCTTGGCTCATTACTCTGCAGTACATAGAAACAGGCATGAAGAGACATTTATGATGCAACAATTTTTAAATGACATAATCATGTAATGTAAATAGCTTCCTTATATGAAGCAAAATACCCAACTTGTGCAGACCATTCCCACAGGTATTCAGCTGTCCAAGGTGGCCATGGCTAAGTGATGCACAATTCAAGGTGTCAGTTCAAGTCTGCCTTGAAAGCCTGGCTGTTTTTCACTTCAGTTGAGTGTGTACACTGTAAGATGGTGTCCTTTGGTTATCCTGACAACACTAGCAAATAGGAAGCTTTTCTTGCTTTTGAAAAACTAGGGCAACATAGGTTCAAATGCTGTCCAGGATGTGGTAGCAATGCAATTTTTTTTAAAGTCACTCTGCAATATTGTGTTATTGCATTAACTGGCTTGACTTTGTCTTCTTCCCAAGGTCTTTTACTCAGAGGTTGAAGGTGACAAAGCAGTTAAACAGCTCTCACACGATGTTCCTCTGAGTCTGGATATGCTTAGCATGGTGAGTATTTCTTTTCATCAACAGGCTGAGCACTGGAGTGGAGTTTGCATATAGGAACATGCATCTGTGGGTTTGCTGCTGGCTTGTGGAGGATCCAAGCCTCAGATCATCTCTGGGCATTGAGCAAAGGGAAATCACAATGTTCTTCTGTAATCTAGTCAGTCTAATACACTTCTGTTCCTTGTTGTCAGACTAGTTTGTCATGTAAAACTGTAGGGACTTACTTGCTTCCTCATTGTACTGACCTTTGACATCTACTAAAACAGGGCTTTTCATTTTTAATATGCATTTTCTGTACATTTCCATGCATGGAAGGGGAATCACATAACTCTATGCACAGTTAAAGCTGGAATATCAGTGCGTGAGTATTATGGTCTCTGAGACAGGTGTGTAAGTCAAAGGACACACAGTTTTTAGTGTGTTTTTATCTCTGTTGCCCCAGGAAATACAGAATTCAAAGCTCAGTAGTGTTGCTTTAGTTGCGGTTGTGCAAATCTGTCTCCTAGAAGACTCCCTCTGCTTCTGGGTCTTTTTTTTTTTCTTGAAAGCACTACTTTTCCTCCTTGTTTCCCATTTGCTCTCTTTCCTCTAGTTCTGTTTTTTTCCTTTAGTACTTCTTTGATTTTTTACTTTGCTTTATTTCACCCTGCCTTTGTCTTTCCACCTTCCCTTTTTCTGTCTGATTTCTCCTTAAATTTCCCTTGTGAATTATCGCCACCGATCCTGTTCTGCTGCACCACTGATCAATTAGTGCTGAGATTAAAACAGTTCCCTTGTGCATCTGGATGGTTTTAATACTATTAAAAGGGGGTTCTTGAAACATGCCAGTGCCTCCACAGTGGGAAGAAGCTGCCTTTTGAGTTCAGCAAGGTAGAATCAGAGGTTTTCCAGTCTCTGTTCAGGCAGAGAGCAGAGGAAGGTTTCAGGTTGGGCACTGTGAGGGGGCAGCTTTCATACCACGCTCTGCAAAGGGCAGTCTGTCCATAAGCCAGCAACACTACCAGCACAGAATTCAAAGGCTCACTTATGTATGTGCACAGAGGAGCACTGAAGGATTTCCAGTTTTAATTTGGTGATCCTTCTTCAAAATTCATTTCTTCACCTCTTTTCTGTTGGTCTTCATTCTCCTTTATTTCCTCACCCCTCTTACTTTAGCCTCCCCACCTGATGTTCAGTCAAGTGCATTCACTGATTATTTCCTGATCCTGCTGGGCACTGCTCAGAAACCCTCCCCCTGAGAAATGTGAGTGAGAGGGATGTGCAGACTTCCTGCAGTTTTCCGTCACTCTGGTTGTCGGTTCTGACTTGCAGGTTCCTGGCATCACAGCAAGTGAAAGAATCTTGTTCCTGTGATACTTCGTTTCTTTATTAATGCATTATTTTCTCCTTTCTGATCTTTATCTCTGTATTCCTCTCCTGATTTTTGGTTTGTTTTTTTTTTTCCCCAATAAAAAAACATTCTTCCTAGTAGTGTCAACAAAGATCAAACAACACATTGTTTCATTGTTTTTTTAATCTTAATCCTGACAGCAGTAATTCATATTTACTGGGAGAACAGTCTGTATCCCAGTACTTACACACATTAATAACAGCCACATAGACTTCTATATGCTGCAGCACTGACCTTATTTTAATTCCCTGACCTCTTATTTATGTGGGTTTGCCATCACTTTTTAGCATGTTACTTCATTAACAATCCCTATTTTTTTTTTCCCAGGGTCAGCTTGAAGGACAAGCAATTTTTGTAAGTATTGCCTCACACAAATTTCATTGCATCTGTGATTCAAAATGAAATTGAACTTCCCTGACTTTCCCACAGATTTGCACAGAAAAATTGATTTAAGATCTTGATTCTACTTTAGCACTTACACAGGATCTTTGTAGTCAAAATATGGTAAATAGTAGCTAAAGTTCAAAATTCAAAGGTAAAAAAGGAAGAAATTTTAGCTATAGTGGCTTCCTTTTTAGCAAATTTTAGCAATAAAATGTCCCATCAGTCAAAAAGTACTTATGGTTGTCCTGTTTTTCTGGAGGAAATTGTGTAATATATCTGTGAGCTATATCCAGGCAGCAGGAACTACAGGGGATGGGGACAGATGAATAGTCAAACACAGAGTGACAAGAAAGAACAAAGCAGTCTGGCAATTGGAGAGGACATGGAGAGGAGCCAGAGCTGAGGGAGAGGAGCACGGGAAGAAGCCAGCCACGGAACGCCCAGGAGGAAGGAGTGGGAGACTTAACAACTAGTAGAAAACAGGTTTGAAAGACATACCAGCCCTCTTAATGGCTTTGCAGCTGGTGAAATACTCAGATTAATTATTTCCAGTTGTGCACTTAGTCCCGTCTGCTTCCTATGAGCAGTAAACAGATTGGGCAGAGAGTGAGAGGGGATGCAAGTAGGAGGTGCTTGGGTTTAGGTAGGATGAGGGCAATGACTTCAGTGTTTAACTGAGACATCAACAATGTCTTGCAAATTATTTTTTCTCTGAGATCTCTTCTAGGAATGGAGAAATCCCAAAAAAGTTTGTGGATCTCATGCAGCTCTCATGGTCTGAATTAAGGGATGTTTGGTTGTGCTGTAGGAGGCTGATGTCTGGATGAGACCTCAGGATGTGCTTGAACTGGGACTATCTGGTTCCATCCCAGCAGAGCCAACCCTGGATGATGGCATTTCAGAGTTCCATGCTGGGTGCCTTTTTTTCTTCTTGAGAAAAATAACACTTCTGAGGGGTACTTTTGGAAAAGTATGACTGACTGGGATTAATAAACTCCCAGCTGTCATTAATCCTCAGGAAGTGGTGTTTTCACTGAAATGCTTTCTGTTATATTCATACCAAACTCTACAGAAATCTGCAATAGTTTTGTGGTAAAGTCTGCATAGTTCATGTTTCTGTTACTGTCTCCTCTGCTGGTGCTGGCTATGACCCCTCTGCTTTCACAGAGGCTTCTCTGGACTGTGTGAGGCTGTCCTAGCAAGAGCTGAACTGGGCAACCTGATTCTGTGTGTATGTGCTTGTGTCTGTGCATTAGCAGGGTGGATAATGCATTAAAGCTGTATTATGCCACCTTGTAATAGAGAAGATGTGAGAGCAGCCAGGAGAAATACAGATGCAGTGCAGTTTAATAAGGCAGTTGTTCTACTGGGCACAATATTAATAAAGTTGAACACAAAAAGAAATAGGAAAAAAAAAAGGAAGAAAAAGCTACAGGCTTTAAAGGTGTGAGGTTTTATGCCAGTCACAGAGCCCTGGAAAGCAATAGTGATCCCTTTTCCAATCACCAAACACACCCATATAACAAGGGGAGTGACCAGTAGTGCAGGGCATGAGTTGACAGTGGATCAAGTGTCATTAAATAGAGCTCAGTTGCTCAGTTGCTGCAGCTGTGCTGTAAGATAGCGTTTGATGATGCGCTTTTTTTTTTTTTTTTTTTTTTTTTTTTTTTTTTTTAATTGAAGCTAAAATAAAACACAAAAACACAAAACAGGTTTTCTTTGGAAGATAATTTGTAATCCAGATTTCAGTTTCAGCACACTGGAGGAAGGGCAAGCTCGGTGGCAGGGCAGGGTCACGGTATAAGGCTTCTGCACACATTTGACCCCCCTACCACAGAAAAGAGATGTTGTTTTGCCCCATTCAAGCATGTGAGATTGTAATGAAAATACCAAATGTCATTTTGCAGGGTTTTAGTGAGAGGGTTGTGTAAGACAAGAAAGTGAGTTTGGTGCCTGGTAAAGACTCATCAATAATGTAATGTCCAATATAATGCTTTGAATGGCAGAAGCAATCTGAGTGGAAATAAAGACTACAGAAATGATGGACAGCTCACTCTTCCACATACCATCTCAATTACATATCTGTGAGGCTGCTCTTGTCTTTTCTGGGGTGGAGAAAATCTGGGTTTAAGACTGTTCTCCTAAATATAAGAGGGAAGAAAAAAACCCAACTAAATATGAAATATGTACACCCAGGTTCCTGGACAGCGAAGTGTAAGGAAATATTTTTCTTCTCCAGAATCTAATTTGAAAGTACTCTGATGTGAGGTAGGTATTCCCTGAGAATGCCATGTATCAAGGTAGTTTGATGATGTCCTGAATCTTTACGTGTTCAGTAATGTCTTGATTTTAAATATTAGAAGGAATTTGATCTCAAAGATACAGACTGTATGAAGACATTGCCAGAAGAAATAGGCAGGTATCCGTGTGTGTAAGGCAAGACAGAACCTGGCTAAGATTTTGAGGATACACTTGTTAAACTTAAAAAAACCTTAAAAAGTAGCTATTAGGACTTCAGTCTTGATTGGCCTTGCAGTTAATGAGATTCATTCTGTTTAGTTTGTTCTAGACTTGAATCTGAAGGTAAAGATATGAGGCAAGTACAACAATATCCCACCCTCTGCAGAGGCCAAGTTCCTGAATAGTCTGAAAGCAATAACACACATAATGAAGGACTTTTTTCAGAAGATTGAATGTAATATAAAAGGATGCCAGCAGGATCAAATGCACACAGTTTAAATACAGACAGGCAATATGTATGGCAGGAAGGATGGAAATACAGGAGCAGAAACATCAGAACTGTCACCAGGAGGACTTGCTGGGTTTTCACACCATGTTTTGAAAAGATCTGGGTCACTTCAACTATGGGAATGTAAGACTCAGATAAATCTTTCTGTGTGAGTGTTCTTGCTGCCTCTCTCTTGGCAGTTACATTTCCAACATTGGTATATTCTCTCCCAGATGAATTCAAATCATTCAAGCAGATCAAGGGAGAATGATGGAAAAACAGGATAATGGTCCATGGTAATTGGAAATCGGTGATGGAGCTCCAAAACTGCAGCTAGCAAAATGACAGATGGCAGGGTGTTGCCTAATAGTGTTGTAGTAATAACGTAAGTTCCCCAAAGAATAAAAAGGGAGAGTTTGTACAAAAGATGGTCATAAGGAAATTTAGCAGTTAATAAAATGTTGGCATTGTTTACTATTTTACTGCAACTGGAAAAGCGGATTTAAGGTCTATTCCAACGTGAAAAGAAAGGAGGTATCTACATTTTTGCATGCACTGCGAATAATGTTTTTAATAGCAGAGAATGAAAAGCAGAAGAAAAATCTCTGTAAAGGAGGTTTTTATAGGTGCCTTTTTCACACAAAACAGCCTGCGATGTGGAACCTGGTACTTCTGTTTATTGTATATGCTGTCAAAATTTGTAAATCTGTGATTTACATTTCTCCTTGGGTAGGCTGCAGGTATAGAATTCTGGGTTTTTATACACACATACCCATGCTCCATTTAAAACCAGAACTTAATGTCTGAAGCTGATCTATGCTATGTATGCCAACTGGTGATAAAATGTAATTTTTTGGGGTAACATTTGCTAATTTCTGGGAGACTTGACCAGTTTCTTTTGACCGCTGTTTAGCAGCACAGGTTCCTCATGTAGGGATTAACATTGCCTCCCTTACAGCTGAGGTTCGTGGGTTAATCTTTCATTATTTATGGCAGAAGGACAAACAAGAGAAGTGTTCACTTCAGGTCAAGGCTGATAGTTAGGCTAGGAAAATTGTGAGAGGCAATGGGACTGATCTCTGCTCTGTGAGAAATTAAAAATCATCAGTTCACACTGCAGCAGCTTGCTTGATTCTCAGGAACTTCTACGATCTCTGGATTTAAAACAAAAACAAAATAATAAAGAAAATGCACCCGACTGATAACAAATGCCAGCATTTGGCTCAGGGAAGGGAATACTATGTGACTTTGACTTCACCAGCAAAAAAGCTGGACAGTGAATGCAAACGATCTGAAACATTATGAGTTATGCTGAGAAATGGGTCCAGGTCACCCTGTGGATTCCCCCAGGGATGAAGCTGCAGCTTGAGAGGAAACATGTGATGCTGTTTGTGTTTGTTGCTTCTGAGCTGGGCTGGGGACAATCCTCCTAGGAGGTCACGTGGAAAATGCCCTGTAACATCCCTGCATCCCTGCTCACAGCACTGCCTACAGTTACATGGGTGAGTTTTAGCAGTGTTCTTGTCTTCTCTTCTCTTGGCTCTGGTAGGAGGTTGTCATCGGGGATCTAAAGCCAGGCACTCCCCATCGTGTTAGTGTTGGAGCATATGGCTGGGCAGGGAAAGGACGACCCAGCATGCCCAGAGATGTGACAACCTTATCCCAAGGTAACACTACATACATGTCCTTCTGCTGCAAAAAGTGGCTGGTCACACAGGGGAGGTGACACTGCAGGTCGCTCACATCTGAATCTCTGTCATCTGCAATATGCTGCTGCTGTTGCTTTTCCAAAAGTACAGGGGCTGAAGGGGGCAACAGGGAAAGGGAGAAGCCTCTAAATTTGCTTCCTAAGTCTGTAGCTGTCAGGTTTGTTAGCCTGTCCTCCTCTCTGATACTGTTCTTTTTCACTTCTTCTGGCTTAGACAAGTGTATGGTCCCTGCACCGCCTGATCAGCCCCAGATCGTGGTAGTTTCTGATTCAGAAGTTGCATTATCCTGGAAGCCTGGAGAGAGTGAAGGAAGTTCTCCCATCCAGTACTACATGGTGGAGTTTATCAGGCAAGTTTGCCCACGGAGTCTGAATTTCAGTGTCTGTGCAATATAGCAGGCTTTTCACCTACAATGCACTATTTAATTTACATATAGATTCTTCTCATGGTTTATTTACTTACTCTGTATAGTACAGAGTAAGAGTAGTAGTAGTACTTCAACAGTTTTCCTCTTGAAGTGTGTTGAATTGCCAGAAGTAATCTAATTTTCTATAAAATCACCAGTAAGTCATACCTTCTGATTGAAGAAAATACCATCTAGCTTGCTCTGTTTCCTCTGATAAAGGCCTGGCTGAGTGAAATTTTAAGTTCCTCCTGTCATCAAAGCCTGTCAAACCATACTGAGAAAAGAGTCTATGGCAGAGCAGTTTCCCTGGGCTGGAGTACCCTGGCCTGCTAAATAAGTAATTTGGTGATTGCAAACTCATTATGTTGGGCAGTTTTACCTGACGAAAGCCTTTTGGATCTTGAGCTTGCAGGACTTTGACTTTCCTTGTTATCCTAAGTTCTAATCAAGTTTACATGTAATGTTGGCTTTTCTATTTAGATTTTTTGGGGTGAGTGTTGGTGTGGTTTCCTTGATATTTTGGTTTTTTTGTTTGTTTGTTTGTTTTTCATATTGAACTCTCTAAAATTTGCAGAGATAGAACTGAACTGTGAAAAGTTGCTGATAAAGTTGATTTATAAGGTGCATATGAAAGTTCAGAAGAAGGTTATTGTATTCGAATGCATGAACAAGTATTCATTGTCAGTCAGTACCAGACTGTTCATGCAGTTGTGTTAGCTCATATCTGTTTATTTTTGTGTGCTTGACCCTGTGTTTGGCCTTACATTAAATGCAAAATTCAACATTTGAAAGTTTAATCCTTTGGGGGAATAGCTGGTTACAGGTTTTAGCTGAAGTTCCTGGATAAGGAGAGAGAATTGCTTTTTTAACTACTTTGAGATGTGAAGGTCAAAAAATCATTCTTCAGAAAAACATGTTCATTTTTAAGAAAGAATTGTTATTGTTAAAACAGAGAGAAAGGACTATTGGTTTTCAATGCTCAGTGTTTGTCTGCAACCTAAAATGTACTGATATAATGAAAAGAATTCCCAGGCTGAAAGCCTGCTTGTGAACTGCTGTTGCACTTTGTGTTTGAATCAGAATGCCCCATATTTAGTGAGAAGCCATCAAATGCTGATTGCACTGGGAGGCAGGACGTGAAGAAGAGGACAGGCTGAAGATACATTATATGAAAAATCTGCTATAGCATTGCCATGAAATTTCTCCAATACCTGTTTTTCAAATGTAGTCATAACCTGATCCCTTTTTTCTTCTCCCCATCTCTTGTCTCTCACGTGCTTGGTGAAGGGGGAAGGGATTTTGTTGAGTTCTGACTGACTTCTGTCATCTCTGAGCTTTTGCTGGAAAGTGGAGCCTGCAGGTTTATGTGCACTTCATCACAGCACCAGGAGCTTGCTAATGGAAGAAGGGGGCAAAATTGTCCTCATCTAACACACTGAAAGTGTACCCTCAAATGCTTCTGTTCAGCTGCAGAATGGAAACCTGCCTTCACTGTTTAGGTTTGAGGATACAAGTAATTGAAATTTTGAAGTTTCATTGTTTTTAGACTTAGGGAAAGAATTTGCTAACAGCACTGTGTTTTGATTATGCTGTTTAGTTTGAGATTTTAAGCTAAGCTTGAAGTGTGTTTGTTAATTTTGGGATTATGCTCTCTTAGACTTGGAGGCTTGGTTATATATTTGGAGAAACTTCAATGAGCCATAAGCCCTAGTGGCACTTAGAGGCAAAGATTTAACTTTAAGCTTCATTGTCTTTTGCTGTTTGTAGTTTTAATTACTATAAAGTGTATTAAAATGAGTTAGAATTGTCGACTTAAAACAATGTAAAAGCAAAATGAAAGACTGCAAATAAATTTAGAATTAAATCCTTTTATGTCAAAGAAATACAATATTATCCTGTGCTTTTGGAAAAATAATGGCTTTCTTATGCAAATCTGCAATGCCCCTTGGGTACAGCACAAATCTCTAAAAACTATGACTTTTAAAAATATTTCAGTTCCCTTAGGACTATATGACTTCAAATCTAAAAAAACATGTTGGGACACTGAGATGAGGGAATAACACTCTTTCCATTTGCTCAGCTGTGATAATGGAGTCTTGTCCATACAATACAGTATGCAATACAGTAATACAGTATTGCAATACAGTAATTGTGCACACACATTAGAATTTAATCAGAACCAGAGCTAAACTGCAGCCTGTCTCTGGTTATGGTCTGAATCTGGGCTTGAATTTAGGCATTTGCATGGAATTGCCTTGGGATCTGTTGGTTTGCTGTAGGCAGTAGAGAGTTGCAGGTGGTTTCATATGTTGGACAGGCTGGGGTAACACAGACTCTTGCTTGGGTCTTGACTCCCAAGAGGACACTGAGGAGCCTGCAGTTCCAACTTGGTTAAATGCTGAAAATGAAAAGGGATAATGTAGGTCTTGTTGCTCAGTGCACAGTTCATAGGGATTGTTTGGAGGAATGTGTTAAACCCAGAACAGTTAAAGGAATCTGTGGAAAATTGCAGAGTCAGTGTTAATAGTCTGTTGCTTTATGCTGGGAAGTATTTTATGATGAACAATATTCTAATGAAAGCAGACAATAGACAAACATAGTAGTCTGGGTGTTTTTTCTAAAGACACTATGAAAAAAATTATTCTCAAGATTATTTCTCAAGTCTGTCTTGGGTATCTTCACTGAAATGCTCCAAATACTGGGTTGTTTAGTATGTTGAATGCCTACGCAATCTTCTAAACTTGGGGACTAACTTATCCAGATTTTTATTTTCAGCAAGCTTCTACAGAATCACACATGTTTAGCAGAGTATCCCTTAAAAGGATAATCTGGTACACAGGTGGACTCAACAGCTTTCAGTAATAATCTTGACATATAGGGGAAATGTGTCAGTATCTCAGTAGTGACATGAAACTTCTGCTGCAATGACCTAGGTAGGTTCTCCCAATAAAAATTGGAAGATGTATCAGAATAGGGATGATAGGATAGAGCAGATTCAGCATGGTATTGAGGACACAATTCTTGATTAGTTGGAAGGCTTCCACTTGAAAAAAATAAGTTGTATCCCTGAATCCGTTCCATGGTGAAGTAGCTGTGCCTGGCCCTGCAATGTACCAGGCAGTCATATTTGTTATCGTTTGAAAAAAAACATGAAACAATAAATCTGATCAGGGAGACTCCTCCTAATAGCCAGAAAAAAATATCTTAAGTGCTGCTTTCCTGATTAATGCATGAAACAGATACATCTGCTGCAACATTTACTCTTTGTGAGAGCTAAATCCTTGGAAAGGTAATTATCAAAGAAAGATGAGTGGAAGGTGTAGAAATTAGAGAGGAAATTCTTAACAATACTAGACAGCATCAGAGTAATATTAAACAAACAAAATTAATTTGGAAAGTTTTCTACTTTTTCTTTCCTGAGAGTTGGACTGGCATATTGGTTGATATATTTTGTAGAAAGTAACCCAATAAAGCTATATTATTATATTTGCCAATACTAATATCCTGTAGTGAAGTATTTTCTGTATTGGGTATTTTCTGTAGTGAATAAGAATCTGTTGCACTTGTCACCATACTTGTTATTTGTAAAAATAAATAAAAAGTAGAGCTGAATTTTCCACTTGAAATGAGTACAAACATAGCACAAAAGAACAATCAAAACCTGTATAAAAAGTGGATTGTTATCAGGTTCTTCACCCTGTTAAATATTTTCCAGGTGATTTTATGAGGAAGTACAAGTGAGTGTAAAATTTCTGTTCTCTGCATCAGAAAAATTTCCACTTCTAAACTGAGTCAGTCCCCAGATTACAATGTAAAGTGGTGATACAAATGTTTTGGGACAGAATTCTGCTCTTGATTTCTATCTGTCCAGTCCTATTAACTTTATCCTCATGTTTGTGGTCTTAAAACCACTCTGACCCTGTCACTTGCCAGATTCTTACTGTATGGCGATTCTGTGTTGGAGATTCACAGCTGTGACTTCAAGAATGGAAAATGCCTGTGGAAGTGGTCTGATTTCTCCATGCAAAGATACATCATTTGAACCAGCCCTGTGAAGTCCTGGCTGAAGCCAGAGAGATCTTGGCTGGTCCAGGGAATGTAACTCCACAGAAAGGCAGGAAAAATAGCATCAGAATGAGCCCTTCCAGTGTAAAATTTGACACAAACTGAATTTTGCTGCAAAAAAGACCATAGATAGTTTTCAACAAAAGGTTACCAGCTTAGAAAACACAGAAGCAGGCTGGCCCTGGACACCATCACCATCTGAGTTTATTGTGTTCCTCTCCACATCTGTTTGCCATTTTTTCACCCTGTACCAATTTGTTCACACATGGAACGTTCTGGAGAAATAACAAAGGTTGGATGATAAATCTCCTTTTTCCCCTCCTTCAGCTGCAGATGCTTACATGTTTGCAGGCATTTCCTTTATTATTCACTTCTGCAGAAGAAAATCTTGTGAAGTTGAAGGCCTAGGCTAGGGTTTGTGTTATCTTCTGAATCTTCATAGGGTGCAATAGGTCTCCTCCTTGTATGTGTGTTCCCATTCAACCACAGGCATCAGCAGGATCTGTTGCAAAGAGACTGTGAGGCAGCTTTTGAGCTAATAGGAATTTCCTGGACTGGAATTAGAGAAAAAAGAGGGGGAAAAAAAAATGTGTGTACAGGAAAACTGAAAACACCACTAAGCAAGGATGTGAAAGGAAGCAAAAGTAACAGCTTTGGGCTGGAAAACGCTATGAATTTTCACTTTGGCCCAGCCTCAGGGGAGGGAAACAGTGAAGGAGCAGTCAAAATACCTGTGCTTCTTTCTACCAGGAAATGTTGATAGAGGGTGATTTAAGATGGTCTGTTAAGCTGTCATTGCATCTTGTGCATTTTTCTGATTTTATTTTTACTATTAACAAGACAATGAAATATTCACACCCTGTGTGCTACAGTGCACAGGATCCAGGCAGCTGGGAGCTGCTGCTTTGTTGCTGTGCTGGCCCTGCACAAAGCAATGAAACCCCACTGATCAGTAAGTGTTGTATTGACTGTTAAAAGAAAATGTACATTAACTCTGGCATTTCCTTCCAGCTGCAAATAAACAAATACAAAATGCCTGCCTTGTGCTATAATTTTCACTGTAAGACTGCTGGAAACATTTGCAGCTAGTCCTATGTAAACATTGCTAGATTCAGGGAGCACTTGGAGGTTATTTCCTGTAATAAATATTGCAGGAATGTCTTAGAAAAGAAAATGGGAATAATTTTCTCTGAAAGTAATTTCTGTCCCTCTTTTACTTTCATAGGCTTCAATTTAAAAAATTTTCAGTGACCTAGAGTTAAAGTTTACATTTTTGTTTTGCTTTTTAGTTGTTTGCTGTCTCATTCCATTCTCTCTTTGATAAGAGACCACTTTCAGAGAAAGTAGAAATTTTGTGAAAGCATTAGAATACCTTCTCGAAGTATTTGAAGCAGCCCTTCCCTTTCTGATGTTATTCTGCAGATGTACTTAAACATTTGAGACCAAACTGCCATGCTAGTAGTTGTACTGGTTTTAGATGGATTATAATAACAATAAAGAGTCTACTGATAGTTGACTTCCAGTATCAATCAATCAATCAATCAATCAAAAGTTAACTAGGCATTTTCCAGAGGCAGGCATGGAAATGTTGTTGCAAAATCCACATGCATAGTCCAGGTTATTGTTTGTGTGTTTTGTTTGGTGTGGGTGTTTGTTTGTTGTTTTTTTGTTGTTGTTTGGTTGTTTTTTGTTTTGATGTTGTTGTTGTTTTTAATCTGTAGAGAAGACTTTGGATCCAGGTTCTCCACTGTTCTCCACAAGCTTAACTTGATTGTCCTGGAAACCAGATACTGGATTCTCCTCTTGCTAATGCTTATGTATGTTTGAAGGAACTTGGTGGCACTGGAGCACAAACTCTTACAAATAAAGGTCTTTCCCTCTGTTACGAACTTCTGCTTTATACAGCCAATTGACCTACTTGAAAACTGTGAACCCCAAATCCATGAAAACAGATAAACAGAACTTGATCTGTCAAACTGTCCTCTAAACCTCTCAATGTTTATATGCAAAATCTGAATAGTGGTTTTGTATCACTACAGTTTTGATCTCACAGGCTTTGCAGCTTGGTAATGGTTTCACAGTCTGTCCCTTTAAGAGTGAAGGATTTCAGTGATGATTTAGCAGACTCATATCTCATTTATCTTGTGTATTTCCCAGGAAAGTTTAAAGGTAATTAATTTATACAGACAGCTTTAATTATTTATTATCTTGACTTCTTTTGATCCTGAAGGCCAGACCTTGACAGCAATTGGACAGTAATAAGAGAGCAGATCCAGATGGAGTCCATGGTTCTCAAGGGACTTCTCCCAAATACCAAGTATCAGTTTGCCATACGAGCTGCAAACTCCTTTGGATCCAGCCCTGCCAGTGCTCCGAGCGACGTGATCCGGACGTTCAGTGAGTAGAACCAAATTTTTGTGATTAAGGCTAGATAAAAATAAAGCGTGCCTGTAAACAAACTGCATGTAGGGCACTCCCAGTCTGATGCCTCTCACTCCTGTCCATGAAGCTTTCAGCATCTTGTGCAAGTCAAGACAGAAGCAAAGATGTGAAAAGCTCCAGGCAGAAGTGCTCTCATGTTCTTTCTCTGCTCTGGGGACCATTGTCAAGTATTCCTGGATTGCTATTTGCTGCCTTCTATGCTGTCTTCATGCAGAACTGATAAGTGAATATCACGAGGAGAAATGAAAGAGACAGGTTTCTCATTCTTTTTTTTTTTTTCCTTCCTGTTCTTTGAAAGAGAACTTTACATATTATGTTTATTATTAAACAACTCGGATAGACCAAAGAAATTCTAGACTGTATTCTGAGTACTAAGGCTGTGAAACTATTCACAGTCATAAAAATAGTGAAATAAACAAGTGAATATCCCTGTTTGATTAGAAGCTGCAAAGCAAGTGTTAGATGAAAATACATTCAAATATACCTGAATAATCACAACCTGGTAACAGATACATTCGCGTTTTTGTAGCAAGGTAGGCTATGCACAGTGCAATGAGGAGTAGGTCCTGTGCACATTTGATGGTCCTCCTTGGGATATAATCCTTTTCCAGTGGTAGTGTCTCTGTGGTCTGGTGCTATTGCTCCTTATCACCCCCAAAGTCATAGTTGTATGTGAGAATCCCAGATCAGCCAATGCCAAACCATGTTGCCAATTGTATAAATCATGTCTCTCACACAGCAAAAAATCCACACTTAGAGAATCAAAGAATCAGTAAGGTTGGAAAAAACCTCTAAGATCATCAATTCCAACCATCAAACGAACACCACCATGGCCACTAGACCATAGCCACTAGACCATGCCCTGAAATGGCATATCCATACATTTGAACATCTCCAGGGATGGTGACACGACTTCCCTGGGCAGCCTGTTCCAAAGGCTGACCACTCTTTCAGTGAAGAAATTCTTCCTAATATCCAATCTGAACCTTCTCTGGCATAATCTAGAGGCCATTTCCTCTCATCCTGTTACCTGGTGTGGGAGGGTAGAGGCAAACTCCCATCTCACTAAAACTTCCTTTCAGCAATGAGGTCTCCCCTCGGCTTTCTCTTTTGTAGACTAATCAAACCTCAGCTGCTCCTTATAAGACTTGTGCTCTGGACCCTTCACCAGCATGGCTGCTTTTCTCTGGCCATGATCCAGCATCTCAATGTCCTTCTTCTAGCAAGGGGCCCAAAACTAAGCACAGGATTCAAAGTGTGGCCTCACCAATGCTGAGTGCAGGGGCACTATCACTGCCCTAGACCTGCTGGCCACACTATTTCTGATACAAGCCAAGATGCTGTTGGCCTTCTTGGCCACCTGAGCACACTGCTGGCTCGTATTTAGCCAGCTGTCAACCATCATTCTCAGGTCTTTTCCTCTGGGCAGCTTTCCAGCCACTCTTCCCCAAGCCTGTGGTGTTGCTTGGGGTTGTTGTGACTGAAAATCAGGACTCAGCACTTGACCTGGTTGAATCTCATACATCTGACCTTGGCCCATCAATCCAGGCTGTCCAGGTCTGCCTGTAGAGCCTTTCTACCCTCATGCAGATCAGCACTCCTGTCCAGCTAAGTATCATCTGAGAGTGAGTGGAGGAAGCAGAGCCCCAGCTGGCAGACTATGAGGACTAACTGAGATATATCCTAAATGTGCCAAAGTATTTATTGTGTTTAAAAGGTTTCAGTACTTTTAAGTTCCAGTTTGGAAATCATTTTTAGGGGACAGAATACTATGCAAGAAAATGCCAGGGTATAATTTTAGCAGATTAATGAACTATTAAAATAAAGTAAAATCTGACTTTTTTTTTTTTCTTTTCTTACCTCCATGGTCAGTTGCAAATCATCTTTAATTAACTGGTAGAAAACAAGCTGCTGATATTTGGGTAGGACTGCGAGCTCTCCAGGTAGAATTTTCATGCTACAGAAATGTGGAGCACATCCCTAGTAATCCCCCAATTTTGCTGTCTAAGGATTTCTTTCTAAATACCCTCCTTAATATGGAATGCCATGCTTCCATTGACTCTCACACAGCAGTTTCCATTCTTTTTTTTCCACGTGTCCTAAATTCAATCCCTTGAGCAGTTTGCATGAAGGTTTTCAGGGCTGCTGAACTCATAAGTTTAATTTCTGCAGCATTTTTTTGGTTGTAAAAACCAGCATGCTCTGGGCTTTCTTGGCCCCTGGATCCTCAAGGGTCAGTTCCTGCTGCCTCAAACATCCTTTTGTGCTCCTCAGTATCCGGTTTATCTTTGGATGCAAGTGGCTGTATTCTTGGTCAGAAAAAGTAAATTGTTTAGACTCTGAAGACTGGAGTAGCCTTCATGCTGTGCTGATTGTTGTGGTGCTACAAGAAATGTACTTTGCCTTTGGAAGCCACCTGTTCTGCAGACCTGTGAAGGTGGTTCTAAAACATGGGGTTTTGTCAGTAGAACTTGGAGGGAAATTCACACCCAGTGTATATAAGCAGATTTCTGGAGAGGTTCATAGGGGTGGCGGTTTAACTCTCTGCACCTGGATCACACCTGAAAAGTGAATGTACTATGTGTGTTGCACTGCTCCCAGAATAGGCTCAAAAATGCTGTGCTGGTCCCTGTTAGGCACTTGGGTTTCTCAGTGGCTGAGAGGTTGCTCTCCCTGAACCAAGGGTGTGGCAATGCTTGGGGGAGACCCCCATGAGCACACAGAATTCCAGCAGCCTGGGGCCATGTCATGTCCATGATGTACTTAGGGCTTTGTTAGCAAACTCTGCATCCTTTAGCAAATGTGGTTCCTTTGCCAGGCTGCTCTTACTTTCCAAGATGATTTTTGCCAATGGGCTTTAAAACTACATATAGACACTACTTGTGAAAATTTGTGTTATTTTGTGTCCACATAACAAACAGCTTTTTGCAGAGCAAGGAGTGTTTTTCAAAGGGAGCAAAGGATATGTGCCTTTAAAAATAAGTTCAGTATCTTTCTGGAAGATATCAAAAATATAACTGAGTATAGCAGCTCTCACTTGGCTTTTGTGGTAATGTCTGTGTAAGAAACCAGTTTGATGTTAACCAGATACCCAAGTACATTTTGCATTGGTAAAAAAGCTAAACTTCTGTTGTGAAAAAAATCTCTCAGTTAAGGCCATGCATAGCCTGACTATTTATTTTCACACAAAACAGTAAAAATCCCTAAAGAGTGATGTAAACTGTTGACAAGTTTAATGTAACAAAAAAATGCACACTAAGCTTAAGGACAACCAACTAAAACTTACTCCTTATTCACATTATGTATCTGCAGGTACCCTCCCCCTTCTGGTAGCCAGAAAGCCAATGGTTACCTGGTCTGGCCCAGTTAATCATTGACTTCATCTGCTCAGGTGTAGACATTCAGTGGATTTGCAGTCCCCTAGGTCCTGTGGTTTTCAGCTGTCACTGCAGGAGGACACATGTATCCCATTTGTCTCCCAGACACTTGAGAGTCCTCTAGGGATGCTTCAGGTAACCTGAGGCATCTCAGATAGCACCAGGTGCCTGAATCTCTCCAAGTGCCAGCAGAGAAGGATGTCGGACAGTTGGCATGTCTAACAATGGGGCACTTTTGGTCTTTGGGGTGTGTGTTGGAGGCATGACTAACTTCATCATTAAAATGGTGCCTCCTCCCATGTGAACAGTGAAACATGCTGCAGATACTTGATGTTGTTTTCTGAGTGCCTGTATATTACTCAGAAATACCTGAAATATATTAGGAAGCTGGCAGAAGTCCAGCCTGTGGACTGTGTCTGTCTCCTTTGCATAAGGAGAAATATGTCTTAGTCCACATAATGCTGTGTTTGTGTCCTTCATGTGTTTGGATCTAAAAAAAAAATAAATTATAGCTTAATTGTTTAATATCATAGATCTTCATATCTGATTTGAAGCAATTGGTGCTTTTCTGCTGCTTATTTTGACTGAAAAAAACCCATCCAAGTATTGCCTCGAATGCACTGGACCTTTAATGTCTGTGTTGCATTGAGTAGAGTCTCTCACAGCTCTTGTAGAGAGGGTGAGATAGAGATGAGTCCTGCAGACACTGAGTCCATGCCACTTGAGGATGTTTTGTACTGGAGCTTTTCTCATTCTTACATCTAATTCTTTCATTTTGGTTTTAAATGGTGGCTGGCTCTGAAGTTCTCTTGACTACATTGTCTCAGTTCAGCATAGGAAACTGCTGTCTTTGCTAAAATGTTCTTCTGAAGGGTTGCTGACCATACCACCTAAAGTGACAGACCTCCCATACTCTGGCAAAGAGAACATTTGGCCTTGATTATAAGCAGTTATCCTCTTTCCTGGTAAAAACTGCATGCTTGGTTTATGTTACATAGCTCCATTTTCTGTGAGGAAAGAGAGGGCAGGTTTCCCCAAGGGCTCTAATTTATTTGTGATTTGGTTTCTTCTTTCTTTTCTTTTTTTTTTTTAATAGATGGAAATTATGTAATAAATCAATTTTTGTTGCCTTTCTTAATTACAGAGGTATGTTTCAGGTATTTCACTTAAATGTTTGTTGGGTTTGAGCTGTATCAAACCTTTCAATGGTTCATGGATAATTTACTTAAAAAAATATTTCACATATTAAGTTTAGTAACAACAAAATAAACTGTCCTGAAGAATCAAACAAACTGTCATCACCTGCATTGCTTAAATACCCTTCATTGCCTGGGGAAACAGATGGGGTTTGCACTGTGCCTGGAAGGTCACAAGCCTTGGGCTTTTCCAGACCAACAGAGGAAGCTTCTTCTGTTAAAAATACCCTCCTGCTTCTCTCCACAGAAAATGTGACACAAGTGGCTGCTCCATCTGGGTACATCCCTTCCTCTAGTCCTGGCTGTCACTGCCAGGCTCATACTGAGCAAGGCACTGGCACAGGTGCTTAAATATTCTGCACAGTGCTTGGAAGTACCCTCTGAGGCCCAGTCACAGGAAAAGGACTGTACCTTGGCCCCAGACTTTGATGTAAATGATGGTAATGTGTCTGGGACATAACAGATGGAGCTTTTCCACAGAACTCTTTCCCACAGACCTGCAATGGCTTTACAAAGGCAGCCCTCATGTTTATAGAGACAAGGACAAAAAGCAAGAGACAGGCCAAGAGGTATGCAGTGTCTCACTGTGAGTCACTGACAAGAATAAAACCCAGATTAAAATGCCCCTGATGTCTTTTGGACTTAGACCTGCATGAAGGTGATTAGTCTGTCAGCACTTCATTTAATCAGTGTCAGTTGGCTACCTCTTACGCTCTCCCGTGTCTCCTGATCAGCCTACTGATGGCCACCTAATCAGCAAAACAGAAATTTATGTGGCTTTCTGTTTGTTTTGAGAAAGATTTCTTTGGTACAACTTAATCCCTGATTCTTTGGAAAGAATCTGTCAAAAGTTCATGACCCCCCACAGGTTTCCCAATTAGTTATAAAACAGGATTATAGGACCTAGTAAAGGGTCTTAAATGGGCTTCATCTCCTTGTACACTGAAACAAAGATTTAAAGAAATTATAGGATGCTTATTATTTCTCTAGTCTTTGTTTTGGTATTTGCAGTGTACCTCTTTGGTTTATTGTCCTTGATTTGCTACCTGCTATGAGATGAGGTCTCTACCAAAGCTACACAGTGCTCTCAAGAGAAGGGCTGACATGGGGATTTCTCTTCAAAAGTCATGATAGTTTGTCTGCTTTCTGTTGTTTTGCAGTTTTGTTGTATCACATCAGATGTGGGTGTTGTGTCACATCCAGGGAAGAAGCACCAAGTACAAGACAGAGCATGGTGACTGAGAAGCCAGTGGGCTGCTAGGTGGTCTCATGATTTGTGTGTGTACTGACCTGTATAAATTCAAGTATAGCTAGAAAAGAGTGCATTTCTCTCTCATTGATCCCAGGTGCATTATGCATTACCAAATACTGGTCAAAGATTAGCAAGTGGAAAAATGTAGCATGTGCTGAAACTCACATGGAGCCAGGGGGAGTGGAAACAGATTTTGGGACCATATTAGAGACCTGTGGATATTATGACATGTTCTGAAGTTATACTTCTCCTGACCCTGAAGAAGGTCCTCAAAAGAGTCTTTTCCACCATTCATAATAAGCCGTAACTTCTCTTCAGGCTTTAAATGTTGTAACAGTTCAATAAGGTGAAAGGAATCACTGCCTGGTTTAAAGCAGTGGTTACATTTGGTCTTCTGTTGAAAAAGCATGGAACATTTTGGTCTGCCAGATGAAAATGGTACACCTTATGCTTAGGAAGCTCTCTGTCTTCCCTAAGTTACCAGGCCACATTGCATGCTGGTTGTTAATGATGTAGTTTAGTGATCCCCATTCAGATGAGTTACACTTCTTTAAACTGGCATGGTGTTAAAATCAAGTCAAGTGTAGGCAAGTGTACATATCTGTGTGTAAATCTGAAACCTAACATTCATATGTGTTGAAGATGTATGGAGGTATTCCTACGTGTATGAAGATACTTCTCTGTATTACTTCATTCCTGCCATCCTTATTGAACCTAAATCTGATAAATCCAATAGAGAGTTTGCTTGAAAGGAGAAAAAATTTGGCAGAATTTGGACTACAGCAGATGTTTATGTTATAGCTTGTGACCTCCAAATAGAAAATGGAGGTTTTGCATCACAGCTTGCTTGAATACAGGTTAGAATGTTTTCCCTGAAACCATAGTTTTAATTTTTCCTTTCCCCACCTTGGCTTTATGGATTCTGTTACTCCTAGGCAAAATCAGTTTCATCTGTTAGAAGGACTGAATGTGTTCTGAAATGGTTTCAGACACACCGTATAACAGCAATAAATAATATTACAAAGCTGACTTAAATGGAACAAACAGGATTGCAGTGAGCAGAAAATTGCTGCATCTGCTGGAACCTGAGTTAGTGAAGGGCTTTGCATTGTTCATATAATTTCCAGTAAACTGCAAGTCATGTTTACAGTGCTTTGAGGTTTGGCATACTGAAATTCTTTTGTAGAAAAGCATGTATTTTAAAAGCACTGTTGACAAAGGGGGCAATTCTAATGCAGTTGTGGATGAAAGAGGTCAGCCTCACAGCTGGACTAGGTGATTGTTGTAGGTTCCTGCCAACTCTCCTCTCCTCCTCCTCTCCTCTCCTCTCCTCTCCTCTCCTCTCCTCTCCTCTCCTCTCCTCTCCTCTCCTCTCCTCTCCCTCTCCTCTCCTCTCCTCTCCTCTCCTCTCCTCCTCTCCTCTCCTCTCCTCTCCTCTCCTCTCCTCTCCTCTCCTCTCCTCTCCCTCCTCCTCTCCTCTCCTCTCCTCTCCTCTCCTCTTCCTCTCCTCTCCTCTCCTCTCCTCTCCTCTCCTCTCCTCTCCTCTCCTCTCCTTCCTCTCCTCTCCTCTCTCCTTCCTCTCCTCTCCTCTCCTCTCCTCTCCTCTCCTCTCCTCTCCTCTCCTCTCCTCTCCTCTCCTCTCCTCCCTCCTCTCCTCTCCTCTCCTCTCCTCTCCTCTCCTCTCCTCTCCTCTCCTCTCCTCTCCTCTCCTCTCCTCTCCTCTCCTCTCCTCTCCTCTCCTCTCCTCTCCTCTCCTCTCCTCTCCTCTCCTCTCCTCTCCTCTCCTCTCCTCTCCTCTCCTCTCCCTCATTAATTCAGGACTGCAAGCAGTTCATACACCTTCAGACTGTTTCTTCAGTAGTACTCCCTTGTCAGTGCATTCACAGTCATCAGCAGAAATAATCTGGATTCAGCTTGTCCAGTTGCCTTCATATCACTACCAGTCATATATCTGTGAGTTCTCTGATTAATTCCATTGGTAGAACTCTGTGCTGAATAATTCTGTTTAAAAAAAATTGTTAAATTGTACTATTTACAGATTATTAAGTAGATGTGTTAGAGTGGAAAGTTTATACACATTCTCTCTCAGCTTAACATGTTGTTTTGGTTGCAAATGTGAATGCCTCATTACCTTTACTCATTTGCTTCTGATTTTTCTGTAAGCTGATACAACATGTAAAGCCTGTTAATATGGAATTCTCACAGAATGTATGGTGGGAGGGTGGCAGGGCATGTGTTCCTATCTGGTGCATGCATCCTTGGTTTCATATCTGACTGCCAGGATCTCTGTGCTGCAGTCATGGCAAAAGACAGTACAGTAGGTTTTAGAAAAATGCTCTCCTGCCTGAATTGGGTCAGTAAGGTATTTCATTCTTTATTTTGCACACAGGTGGGTGCTAGGGGAGCGCTCACTACCATCAGAGGGAATTTTCTGACTTGTCAGGTCTCCTTTCTGCAGACCACTACTCTGCAGCAAGGCTTTGCAGCTCTGTGTGTTGCTATGTGAAGGACCTGATAATTTATGAGACAGTACGGGCAGCACACAGCTGCTAAAATGAACAAGCACAGTCAGTCTGTACAGAGGCTTTGTACAGCGAGGGTTACCTGTGCTATCTTTAAGTGAACACAAAGTATTTTATGAAAAAGGCAAATGTATGAAGCCTGTCATTTTAATAGTCATCAATTTTTCATCTATCCTTAACTTCACTGAAATGAAATGTAGCAATAATGACAATGTTTGCTATGTAGAGTGCAGAAAAGCAGAGATTTTTTTTCTACAAGGTCTACTGCTTTAACTCACTGTTCCCAGCCCCAAGTCCTTCACAGCACAGTTCAGCACTCCAGGGAGAAGCACAAACAGATTTTTTGCACATGAATAACACATGATGTTTGTGCATACTTTTTTTCTTTTTTGGAAAATTGTGTTTTAAAAAATAACCTAAAAATAGGCTTAGGATGCTGATTTCAGGAGCATTGCAGCAACTGGAGGCAGACGAAGTCCTAAGCAGAGTGTGCCAGAAAAGTTCTACCTAAATTCTTCTCTTTTGCTGTTCCATTTATTTAATCACTGGTAAGACAGATATACGACTGTGTATTTATAAAAGCAAAAAACTTTATCTAAAACCAATACAGTTCTTAAAATGCTATCCACACTGAAAAAAAATCAGAGCTGTTCTCCTGGAAGAATGATGGGCAAAAGTCAGTTTGCAGTGGAAGAATGGAATTTTGCCTGCTTTGGTTGGGGATCAGAGTACCAAATAAAGCCCTCACTTGGCTTTAAGTTGCATGTGTGAATCAGGGGCTGATGAGATTTGAGTTGCTGTGTGTAAACAGAAAAAAAAATATGAACTGAACATGCTAGTTGTGTTGTTTTAGGGTCCGAGGAGTTAGGAAGTGGAAGCTATGGGCATCGTTACATTACAGACACCGTGACTGGTGATGATGATGGATTTGATATTGATGACTCAGACTATGACATTTACATAGAAGAGGTAAATTTCAATTTCTACTTTGGCATTTCTGTTTTCTTTATAGTCTTGTGTTTGATCTTATTAGGAAGTTTAATATTTGATAGTATGTGCTAAGGTATAATACTGATATAGTTGTTTCTTTTTTTTTCAGCGAGAATGAATTTGTTACCTGATCTCTGTATCTTGGAAGATGCTCTTTTCACTTCCATGTAGCATTTTAAGTTTTACTGAATTTGTGTTTCTTTATTTCCTTTCAGCTCAGACCACTTCCTGCTATCAAAGGAGGCAACAGAAAATTTCTGGTTGAAACCAAGGTCACACCAGGGTCCAGTTCCAGGCTCCTGTCACGGGTCCTTATAACTACTTCAGAACCTACTACTTCCACACCTACCACCACACAGCCTTCAACCACAGTGGGGGCTACTGCATATCGGGCATCAAGGAGGGGCAGCCTGTCTCCTGCCACACGCCTCTTTGATCTCTCCTGTGATGAGGCTGTCTGCTCTGCAGACAGCTTTTGTGTCAATGACTATGACCGGGGAGGCTCACGTTGCCACTGCAACTTGGGAAAAGGAGGAGAGACATGTGCAGAAGGTAGGTTTCTGCCTGCCCACTGCTGCTGGCTTTTTTTTGTCTGAGGCAAGGAGCAGCTTCACAATGAGCCAAGCAAAGCGCTCTTTGGGAATAGCCAGCTAGGCTTAATGGATCCCTATGGACAGCAGCAGCTTCCATGTCCCAGTCCAGACATCAGTCTCTTTTCTTCCTTTTCTTCAACTAGGTTTGAATAAGTTACTTTTTAATAAAGGTGAATATAGAACCCACGTGAAGATGCACAGGGAGGCTGTCTTCCTTACCACACCTTGGAGTGGGAGGGTGATGAAGCCATTTGTGTTGGTAGGCGCTCAGGCCTGCCAGGGTCCAGCCATGACATCCACAAATTCCAGCAGTGACATTCAACCCCCTCTTGGACCCTTGCCTTTTGCCTACTTTCCAGTATGGTCCATCAGAGGATGCTGAGCACGCAGCAGGGATGTGAGACAACCCCCCCTTTGTAAAACCATCTACATAAGAGGCTTGCCCCAGCCAGCATGCTGGAGTGGTTATCCCAGCATTCATGTCAGGCAGCCTGGGGCAAGGAAGGAACAAAATCTCATCCTCAGTTAGAAGTATGGTCTGAAGCCTCGGTCAATGTGATGATGTGTAGATGTGAATTTTCCCTTCCCTTGTCACCTTCCTGTCTGCTCCCTCTGCAAACCTAACTTTTTCCTCTTGCTGGGTCTGATGTTGAGCTGACCACCTGGAGATCTGGTCCAGCTCACATGCCAGGCCATAAGAAGGTCACTGTGTGTGTGTGTGTTTGGGTTTTTTGTTTGTTTGGTTTGGTTTTTTTCCTTTTGTTTTTGTTTGTTTGTTTTTTGTTTTTTCCCCTGGTGTTAGTTTTCTTCTGGTTTGGAGATAAAAGGGTCAGATGAGTACCAGACATTGTGCAAAGCAAATGTCCCATGGCTTGTAGTGGTGCTGTCCCACCAGTTAAGAAAGAGCTCATCCATCCCTCTGCATGCTGATCTGGTCTGCCAAGGCCCTGGTGTGTGGCAGTGCATCAGACACAAACACTTCTTCTGTGGGATCATGTTAGACATCTGTGGTGCACAATGTCATGCATCAGGGATGCAGACACTGAGGGTGTTTGATCTTCTCCTGCACAGTCCTGGAGTAAAAAGAGTTCATTTTAAAAACAATCTGTTGTGACTCAGTCACATGAAACAGCTGCAGATGTGAATTTTGGCTTTAACCAAGCATGAAGGCTTGAGGATTTATTTGAATTGACATAACTTGATAAAACTTGATATAACTTGAAGAGTGGGTTTGATAACTTCTGTCCAAACCCACCATCTTTTAAAGTGAGTGTGTTATTCTTTGATAAGTGATAGCATTATGTAGCAATATTCTCTTGTACTTAGCTTCTCCACAGAAATTAATATTAATAAATACTGTGTTAATCTGAATGAGACCAGACCTTTATTTACAATCAGCAGCTGCATTGTTGAGTCATTTCTGCTTGTGATTAGGTCATGAGTTATTTGTTGTCTGCTGTTGTTGCACTAAGGTTTATAACACTTTCTCTTCACCTCAGCCCAAAATGTAGGCCTTGCAAACAAAAAATCTGAGAGAGCTCCATTAAGGTCCAAATATGCAAGAAAAACCCGCTCTGTATCCAAATAGCAAGGAGGAATAACACTCCTTGTTCCTCCTTCCTCATTAGGCTTAGATCAACTGGAAAAACAATAATTCTGGCCTGAACTGTGTCTGTCCTCAGTGCTTCCTAGGAAATGAATCACAAAGGTAGCAGTAAAACATGTCTCTGATTTTCTTTTCCTGTGCTGAAGCCAGGATGGTCCTGTAACATAAGACAGACAACAAAGAGTGAGGATTGATAACACCAGCTGACCACTTTTGCATCCAGGGATGGAGGGTGCCTGCAGGGACTCTCTTGTCCCCATCACTTAATTTACCTTCTGCCCTGAGATGACCTGAGGGAAGTGTTGAAAGCTTCTGGGCTCTTATGAACCTTGCAAGGATTTTGTGGATGCTGGACACAGCAGCTGTGGAGCAGCAGTGACTAACGCTGTGTGTAGTCTTGCCGCGTTTTCCACATATGTTTTTATAATCCTACAACACAGAACATTGCTTTATTGTCTGTGTTAAATGTATTCTTAAAAGGAGATTAATGTAAAGTAGGTGGGTTCAGTCTGCTTTGACAAGTATCAAAATCTGGAGAAAGTTCCACTGAAGCCAGCAATTAAACTGTTGAGCAGTATTTGGCCCTCGGTATCCTGCTTCTTTCCAAGTGCACCAAGTCCTCAGGAATAAAAGAATTAGTTGTAGAAGGTGGTGGGAGGACAAGGCAATAGGTTAACTGATTGTTGACTGCTGCTGTCTAGTTATTGTTGGAGCAGCTCTGCCTCATATTATCACGTATTATCTAGCGCAAAATTTTTCTATTGATTTTTACAAGGGAGAAAACTGCTAAATAACATGCTTCTGTCTTTGCTTTTCAGATATTATTATCCAGTATCCTCAGTTCTATGGCCACTCATACATCACCTTTGAACCACTGAAAAACTCCTACCAGACATTTCAAATTACCCTTGAATTCAGGGTAAGTTTAAGCCATTTCAAGTGCATGTAAGACATTTAATTTTTATTCCCTTTTTCTGATCATTCGAACAATGGAGCAATAACTTAATTTCAGTATAGTTTACAATATAATTGTGATGAGCCTATGCATAATCTTAATCTCTAAATATCTGGCTTCACCTTCAATGGATACAAATGAAGTTGAAACACTGAGATAAAGTGTTTTTATCCATTATTTGTAGGCAGTGCATGAAAGAATTCCTGCGACTACTAATACTGTCCTTACAGACAAGCAGCAATGTACATTGGCAAGACTTTAGCCATGTGAATGAGCTAAAGGCTAAATAACACCTCGAGTTTTTGTGAATTACAGTTTGGAAGTGGTATGCAGTATTTTTGTGTAGAATAAACTTCAGTGTTCTTTTATTGTGCAAAATATTGTTCCATATCCAGAGCTCTGGATATGGAGCTCTGCAGGTCTGAAGTGGGAATAATATTCCAAATCTGAAGTTTGGGATGCTAGCTACTAATACATGCATGATACAGAAGTACTTAAACAATAGTTCAGAAGTGTATACCCCCCAGTGACCTGTGTTAATGCTGTCTGTGTGTTTCGGCAGAGCTGGTAGGGCTGCCTGCAGGGAGGGTGGCTGAGCTCTTGGCAGATTCTCCAGCCTGGGTAGGAGGCTGTCACTAGGGCAGTTTTTTTTTTTTTTTTTTTTGTGGAGAAAACTCCTCCATTGCTGAATTTTCCTGTCACTCTGAGGCTCAGGCTTCTATTTTTTACGTTGATGCTGTTGTTGCAGGCTGAATCAGAAGATGGTTTGCTGCTATATTGTGGAGAAAATGAACATGGCCGTGGTGATTTTATGTCACTATCAATCATTCGTCGTAGCATCCAGTTCAGGTAAAACCTCCACCCTAAATCTGATGTAAAGAGAAAGGGCCGTTCGTGTTCTGTATTCACTCATGCAGGCCTCCTGGCATTTTTGCCTGACATCCTCTTTGTTGTGACACATTATTTCTGGGTTTAGAGGAGGTGATCCTTGAAAACTGATGAGCTTTCTTGGGTTCCTCTTCCCTCCAGGGCTTTATCCCATGGTATTCTACCAATCAGGTCCTTGAAGAGGTCTGCTTTTCTGAAGTCCAGGATAGTGAACTTGCTCAACACCCTTTACATTGCCCTGGGGATCTTAGGCTCCATCATCTCATGGTCTCTGCAGCCCAGGCTGCTTTTCAACTTCAGATTCCCCCCACCCCCTCCTTGTTAGTTAGAGCAAGATCCAGCATAACACCTCTCCTTGTTGGCTCTTCTGGGAACAGAGGTAGCCTCTAGCCCAGAGGGAGACCTTATTGTTCTCTACAACTGCCTGAAAAGAGATTGTAGTGAGATGGGTGTTGGTGTCTTCTCCCAGGTCATGAATGATAGGAGAGGAGCAAACAGGGTTGCTCAAGTTGCACCAGGGGAAGTCCAGACTTGATAGTGGCAAAAATTTCTTCACAGAAAGGGTTGTCAGGCATTGAAATAAGCTGCTCAGGTAAATGGTCAAATCACCATCCCTGAAAGTATTTAAAAGACATGTACATGTGGTACTTAGGGACACTGTTTAGTGGTAGACTTGTCAATGTGCTAGGTTAATGGTTGGACTTGATTTTAAAGGTCAGCCAAAATGATTCTGTGATTCTATACCAGGGTGGTTGAAGTCCCCTATGAGAACGAGGGCTTGTGAACATGAGGTTACTCATGTACCTGTTAGTAGAGGGTCTCATCTGCTCAGCCTTCCTGGTCACATGGACTGTAGCAGACCCTCATTTGAATTTCCTCTCTCCCTGCTCTCACTTTTATCCTGACCCATAAACTCTTGTTTAGCTCCTCAACCATGTGCAGGCAGAACTCCATGCACTCCAGAAGGTCGTTGATGTAGAAGGAGACACCCACTTTTTGTCTCCCTTGCCTGCCCTACCTAAAGAGCTTGTAACCTTCCATTCCCATGCTCCAGTCATAGGAGTTATCCCACCATGTCTCTGTGATGGTTATAAGATCATGGCGCTCCACACACACATATGTTTCTAAGCCCTCTTGTTTATTCCCCACACTGTGTTTGTGTAGAGGTGTTAAAGCTGGGACCCTGGTGAAGCTGACTTGCTGACTGTAGTGGCTACGTTTCCTTCAGGAAATTTCTCCATCCCTTCCCTGCTGTCTCCTAATACTTCAGAAGCCACTGGCTTATTTTGGCAGAACTTCATGTGTGCTTCAGTGTTTCCAGCACATCTTAACCAACAGGCTGTAGCACTGTAGTTAGTGTCCTAACTTGGGCATGCCATCCCACAGATTGTCATAGGGAAGCCTGATATGATCCTCCTCTCCCTTCAAATCTAGACTAAAGAGAACTACAAGATTAAAGAGAACTACAAGCTCCTGGCAAAGACCCTATTCCCCCTTTGAGAAAGTCAAATCCCATCTGACACCATCAAGCCATGTGCAGTGGAGGCCATCCTTGGTGTTAGCACTGCTTGTCACCAGGGAGTTGGAAAACTCCAAAGAGAAATTACTGTGATTAGCAGGAGCTCAGAATGTAACACCCTCCATCCCGCAGCAGTTTCAGCTGTTGGCAAGTTTCTCAAAGCAGTTGATACAGCCAGAGGATGCAAAATCTTCTCCATGCAGGAGAGACAGATGAAGTTTGAAACTTAGATCAGATCATATATAAACCCACTGTTTAATTTTTCCTGTGGTCTGCTGGCATGAAATATGAAACAGAGAGGTTCCCAGGAGTGAAGGGAATATCTGGAGTCTAAAACCAACTTTGAGTTATTTGGTTAATATAAGATGGTCCCCTTGCCCTCTTTGTCTCACACTCCCAGGTTCAACTGTGGCACTGGAACTGCAGTCATAACGAGTGAAAACAAAATCAAGCTGGGGAACTGGCACAGTGTCACATTGTTCAGAGATGGGGTAAACGGCTGGCTCAGGATGGACAGTGATGCTCCAGTGACAGGAAAATCCCAGGTATGTCATCCTGTACCTGCAGCTCAACTTTGGGCTCTCTCAAGAATATGCAGATATTCTCTTCTGGCCAGCAGAAGTCTGACCAGATTTAAAAGGTACATTTTTATTTATCAGTGTCGCAGAATTTAGTGAACTAGTATCAGAGTACAGATTACTCTCCCACATACATAGTTTAGAAATCATGGAGGTGAATATCCTGGTGCTGAATCCCATCAGTTTTCTTCTTGTCCTCCGTGCTTGCTCTGCCATCCTTCTGCTACACTTTGCTAATCTCACATATAGGACACTTAAATGTTCACCAGCTTTTAGAGTATGTGTCTCTGGTTGCTTTCTTTTTCAGGGCTCAGAGAGCTGCTCTGCTTCCTCAGACAGAAAAATTAGATGCATGTGTGCATGTATATGTATATCGTTATGTATAATGTGTGTACAGCCACACAAGGTTTTTATACAGAACTGTAATTACATGTATACCATGAACATAGATTTAAGCACAATAATGGAAATAGATGGACATTCTGCCCTGATTTATGTCAGCATTTTCATACGAGGCCCCCAGGATTAAATATAATAAGGAAGATATTTTGACTTACTAATCTGATGCCAGGCCAGAAAACAGAAGTGAAATCCAGGCACAAAAAAAAAAAAAAAAAAAAGAAAAAGAAAAAGAGATTGCAAATTATTTCAGATTTTTTTCTTCTTCCCTTTGGTAGCCATGATTAGCATGTCATCCCTAGCACTGAAAAAGTGGACTCATACATCCTATCACTTCACACATCCGTGTGCAGGCACTGGAGGGAAAAAGTGCTGCACATAGAGTTCTCATCAGCTGGAAATGACAGATTAAAGGATTTCGATGGTTGTCACATGTCACTATTTGTTACCAGTGCTGTGAGGCCACACAAAGGACAAATGTGAATCAGGAGACACATGTCCAGTAAGGACTAATGCTAATGTCCAGCACTTTGGTAAGACTGTATCTGGCTACTACACATGGCTATCTAGCCAAGAAAAATGAAGTCAAGGAAATAGAGGTGTAATAAAGGGCTGATAGGAAGACTATGGGCCACAGAGTCTTTTACATGAAGAGTTTGACAGTGGACACATATTTTTGTAGCTGCAGCCATACCAGAAAAAAAACACCAATTGTTCCAGGTGCTGCTCTCCACCAGAACTTGCTGCTCCTGTAGTACTGTTGTGCCAGGGAATGCTCCCCAGTCCTTCCTAGTTAGAATGGCCCAGAGCCAGGAGCATGGTAGCCTCTTCTGACCTGATTTATTTTTACTTGAACAATCTTAGAGAGTGAACACAAGAGAAGTGGCGATTGGCAGAATAAGCACAGGTGGAGCATCAAAAGTGATGGAAGATGGCAAGTAGTTAGAAGCAGACTGGTTTGCTGTATATCCACAGCCCTGGAATATACCCACTGTGAAACATCTGCACTCTCTCTAGACAAAGGCTTCACCTGAATTATTTTTCCCTGCTGAAAATGAGATCTATTTGATGTATTTCTGCAGTGAACACCTGAAGACTCAGTAGCCTTGGTTTATTTAGTCTGGCAAAACATAGGCTAAGGGGATACAAGTTATTGTTATAAATACCAGCGAGGCAGGGCAGAGGTGAAAATTCAAAAAAGTTTTTAGGCTACACTTTGCTGCTAGCAGATTGACACACTGGTGAGCATCAATCTTTTGTTTCTTTGTGTACCCTGTAGCAGTGATAGTAAGCTTGTATGTGTATGTCTACAGGCAGGCTAAGGTAAAAAGAAAAAAAATGCAAAAACCCAAAAAACAAAACAAAACAAAAAAAACCAAACCCAAAACAAACCAGCAAAAAAACCCCAACCCAACCAAACAAAATAACAACAAAAAGCCCCCAAACAAACAAAAAATAAAGGAGTAAAGTTAGTGCTAGCAAACTGAGCTGAACTCCACTGAAGTTGTAGTTTCGTTGGTTTATGCCTTGTCTTGGGTTGCACTGTTGTTTTTCATAATTTTATTTTTTCATTTATTATTCAACACTAAGTACTTGCTTGGTTCTGTCCAAAAGGCAGTATTGCATTGGTCTGTGTCTCACAGGGCTTAGAGTTCAGAAGACAAACAATTTTGGCAAAAGTAAAGGAAGATATGGCAGCACAGACCGCAATCCCCTCCCAGAACACAGTGATTTTTAAACTTTTCATTATGTATTAAGTAGCCCATGTTATCATGAAGGATGCAGGTGCAAAAAATGACATTTAAAGTGACAGACTGAGTAATGGAATGACTAATGGAAAGGAATTATCAATGAGCAGCATGCATATCCCCTGACATAATTCACCGTGTAGGGAAAAAAAAGATTGTACACAGTGTGGCTTAGTTAGTTATCCTATGTTATATCTTTTCTACATCATGTCATCCTCTGTTTTCCCTTCAGGGCCAATATAGTAAAATTACATTCCGGACGCCTTTCTACATTGGCGGTGCCCCCAGTGTGTACTGGCTGGTCAGAGCTGCAGGCACCAATCGTGGGTTTCAGGGCTGTGTTCAGTCACTCAGCATCAATGGAAAGATAATTGACATGAGACCCTGGCCATTAGGGAAAGCTCTCAGTGGTGCTGATGTTGGTAAGTCTAATGCTTTGGGGTTTTCAATCAGTGATAAACCAGGGGACGCTTTTTTTGCCTGTCAGAAAAAATTGAGCAATGGTCACTGTTTGAGGGATGCTCTACCCCTTTGCACAATTCTTTTGCTGGGTGTAGTTGGAGGGTATTTCACGTTTAACATCACTGCAGTATACCAAAAAGCCTTGGGGATGCCATTGTGCAGCACTATAGTAAAAGCAGTTCTCTTGAGCAAACAGGAAACTAAAAAGTTGCCAATATAATTATGTCTGCACCAGTATTTCTGCCAGCACCTCTCAGGATTCGTCTTCATGCTCCTGACTTAGACAATCATATCATCAGAAATCAATAGTATGCACACAGTGTTTGTATTTAAAGCACTATAAACATAAGAAAATGTGGTTGCCTGAAGGCACCATTGCATTTCTCCAAAGCAATACAAGGATCTTTCAGACTCACAGCAGTGCTTTGGGCTTTAAAAAAGTCTATGTCCCATAAAACCCCCATTACTGCTGAAGCAGTCATGCCTTCCTGGTACCCATCCATTGTTTTAATGTCCAGTATGTTTTTAAAATACCATGGAACACATTATTTCAGCAGCTTAATGAAGTGTCATTATAACATTATCTCCCCTTTGCAGATTGAAGGATGGAGAAATTGGGTATTTAATTAAGTATTCCTGTTTTATGTATTCATCTCTGTTTCATGCATGTAATGGACCCTTGGAAAAAAGGCAAGACAACAGAATTCTTGCTGGAATGACCTCCTGATCTAAACAGATTAAGAGTTAATAGTAGAGCCAAGTCATACAGCAAGTGGTAAAGGCAGCAAATAGGTCCCGTATCACTGAAATCTCTGTGGCATGCCTCACCCACAAAGTTATCTTTCTTCTCTTCTGTAGAAGTGCATTTGGCATCACCAGAAGGAAGTAATTAATGATAAACTTCCTAACAATCACTCTGCATTCTCTATATAACATGATCAAACTTCTTTGCAATACACTGAGAGAACTGAGTGGCCCAAGAAACAGATGTTGTAAAGAGTGAGACTTTGGAAATTCACAGTATAGTGTGAATCTGTGGCATTTAGAGAGATTAAAGCCATGCTGAAATTCTCTGAGCCCTGATCTCTGTTGCATTTTGGGCTGCAGCTAGCTTCATTCCCACCCATGAAGTTCCACGAACTACTGTATGATTAACACTCAACATTAATGAAAATTAATGCTGCATTCTGCCGTGTGTGAGTTGACACTAGCGACAGAGACTTGAAAACAGTATGCCAGATAAATTAAGCTTAGGATAAACAAATTTCAAGTGAACTCTACTAGGGCTTAGGGGTATTTTTTTATAGCCATACTTTTGTTTGTTTCCCACTGGCATGGTGTGTAACTCAATGGTGCTGTGCTACATGGATTTGCAGAACAGTAGAGTACAGTAGTTTTACAAGACTCTTCTCAGCCATCTCAGTTAACAAATCTGTCCTCCAGTATTTATTGTCAGAGGTCCCTTATGACACTTGTGTAATTTCAGAGATGTTATTTCATTGTGCCTCAAAAATAAATGTGAAATTCTTAGTTTGTCATAAACACCTTGCCCCTCCAAATGACATGCTTGGACTTGTACAGCGCAAGTGTCTTTCTGGACTTCTTTTAATATATAAGATTAGTTTTTTACTGTCACTGATGGGGGAATTATTTAATCAGAAACAAAAATAAAGGAGAAAGTCAACAAAGTCAACAAGAACTTCATAAGATGTACATTTAACCATTGCATAATCCATCTTCAGAGATACCAGTTTTAATAAGTAAATGAATAAACTATTTGTTCTACAACAGTTTCAGTTTAACACCAGTAAATAGAAATAGTCTCCTTTTTGCTTAGTTGATGTGCCAGCATAGTAGAAAGGTTTCTGAAAAAGCCCATATGGTGATAATATGGATCATTTTTAGTGCAGAGAAGAGGGCTGACAACCTCATTTTAGTTAATAAGATTAGCTGCTGATGATTAACACCTTCTGTGCTTACTGTGGCATTAATTTATAGTAAACAAAGAAGCACTTAAGATGATTGTAATTAAAAAAGTCACAGCGCTTCTAAGCAATCTGTAGAGATTTGTGTTTTATGAGAAAATAAAGATAGGAACAAAAGCAGAAGAGAAGTGATTCAGAGAATTGACTGAAAGCTACAGCTGTCAAAAATTTTCAATAAGGGCTAATTTTTTCCATCTTTAAAGTCTCTTCCTAGTCTGGTACTAAAAAAAAATTGTGAAATTGAAGTTACGTTGTCTAAATTCCACATTATTTGACAAATTGACATAGAAGCTAGGCAGAAGTGCAGATTTTATTTGTGAGTAGCAATGATGAACCACCAAATTAATCTTCTTTGACAAACTTGTCTGATATATCAGTGTTCTGACTCTGTGTTTAGGTGAGTGCAGCAGTGGCATCTGTGATGAGGCTGCCTGCATCAACAGTGGTACCTGTACTGCAAGCAAAGCAGATTCATACATTTGTCTTTGCCCTCTTGGATTTAAAGGTCACCACTGCGAAGAAGGTGAGAGAATGTTGGGCTATTTATACCTCTTTGCATGTGTTATTTATTGTTCAATATGTTTTCCACATAGTGACATCCAAGGAACTTTTATGCTGTCACACTGACAGAGGAGGGTACTTTATCTTTTAAAAATCACATTGTGAAACCCTTCCCCAGCATTCACTTTGGGGATATATTCGGCTCCTACATAGCCAGTGACTCTCAAACCTTTTTACTTGTTTAAAATAAGTGTAATTAAGTATCTCAGAGTTAATTTTCAGAAGGTAAAATAGTGTACAACTACGCAGCTGCACATTAACTCTACAAAAATTCCTGCTTTTCTCCTAAAGCCAATGTCAGCTGCATATTCTGAAATGTAAAAGACACAATATAATCTTCCTGCTGAAATCTCAGAGGTACATATAGTCAAGTATATACAGCACTATCTTCTGTGCTGCAGAACTTCTCATGCCAACACTTTTAGTGTGCGTGCTTACTACTTCAAAAAACACTGTGATGAAACACTAAATAAAAGGAGCACAAAGCTTTGCAATAGAAATAAATTCCTGGAAAAGGAAGGGATTAAGGTTGTAAACAGTGTTGGCTAAGATAAAAAGTATGTTTTTGACTTGGAAGATAAAATTTTTAGGTTGTTTTTCTTAACATTATCTTTAAGTACCTATCAAAGACACTGACAGTGGTTGGTAGGAGCCAGCCCCTTACATTGAAGCCTCAAGTGACCTGCTTGTGTATTCTGGATTTCCAGCACTCACCTTGGCCATACCTCAGTTCAACGAGTCCTTAAGGTCATTTGCTAGCACACCGTGGCCCTTGGAACCACAGAATTACCTTTCCTTCATGGAGTTTGAGATGACATTTCGTCCAGATTTAGAGACTGGTGTCCTTTTGTACAGCTACGACACAGACAGCAAGGATTTCCTCTCCATCAACATGGTGTCTGGTTATGTGGAGTTCAGGTTTGACTGTGGCTCAGGAACAGCTGTTATCAGGTAAACAGCACTGCTTGTGTTTCCTTCCCAGCAGTCCCATGGTGCTGATCCAGGAGTGGAGTGGGCTCAAAAGAGTAATAGCCTTTAATGAACTATGGTGCATCATCAGTCTCTGGAGCCTACTTTTTCTAAGGAAGTGCAAAAACACTGGAACTGTATTCGAGGGGATAGGATTTTCTTCCTACATAAGTTTATATTTCAGACTTTATTATCAGAGTTACCATAAGATGCTGCCATCTTACTGCTGATGTTAGTTTTGTTTCTGTATAGAATTGCAGAAATTTCCTGCTTTCCTCCATGACATTGTACTATAGCCAATAGGATATCTATAACTATTTGAGCACATACTTTAGAGTCACAGGATTACACAACACTGGCACTTCTGTGAGCATCTTCATCCATGTTCTCCAGTTTCAGACAGTAAGTATTGGACTGGAGGTGTCAGAAGAAGGTACACCAGGTTACCTTTTTCCTCATAGCACTGCTGGGTTTTTTGTTGTTTTTTTTTTTTGAGGGGTCTGAGGCTAGTTTCCAATTTTCATAACTTAAGCAGATCAAGAGATAAATACATGGTTTAAACAAGTCACCCCAGGCTCTGAAACAGAGACAGATCTTCTGACAATGATTCATCATATCCTAAAATTAGGGTCTAGGGTAGAAGCAACAAAATGCCTCAGGAAAGGCTGCTATCACTCTGTGGAACCAAGTGCCTAGTCTCTGAGCAGCTGTTCCCTGGGCTTTTCTGAAAAGTCAATGAGCTGAGTAGAGCTACTCACTACCTTGGATATAGTCCAAGAGGCTGCCAGTTTCAGCAGGCTGACCTAATATGTAGAAATACTCTACATAAATGTTATGCAAAATGTGAACAGTGCCTGCAAGCCTCATATTTCCCATGTATAGGCACATCAGGAACTTCAGCTATACTGTGATTAGGAGAAATATACTGATTTCCACCTGAACAAGGACCCCAGCAAATGTACCCATTTGGATGACAGAGATGAAATTTCAAGGAAGCAAAAATCAGAAGAATGCACAACCCTAATAAACCACATCTGTGGCAACACAGTTAGCATTGTCAGATAGAGAAGGATCCTGGAGTCACTATGGATAGTTCTGTGAAAGCAGCAGAGTACAGAAATGCAGGAAAAACAGAGAGTGGTTAGGAGTGGAATAGGGGGAAATCCTCCTAAAAACCCCACAATGCACCCAGTCTTGAAAACTTGCTGCCATTCTGGTCACTTCATTTCAAAATAAATAAGCAAAAATTGAAAAAGGGTAGTTGTGTTGATGTCCAGGGGAGGGGGAGAAACAAATAAAGCAGGACCCTTCCACGGTGAAAAGAGTTTGGTGGAAGGTTTCTAAATTGTGAAAGACATGAAACTAAATAAGAAAGAATAATTCTGTATTTTTTCAAAATGCAAGAATTAGGAGTGGCACTGCAGACATAGAAAATAAGAAAAATATGTCTTCTTTTTTTTTTTTTTTTTTTTTCCCCAGCCATCACATAAGTTGTGGAAACTAATTGTCTAGGCATTCAGATGCCAGATCTATAAATACATGGGAAAAAAAAAATCAGGCAAATTTGAAGAAAGCTCTATTGAGGAAGATCTAACACAGTTGTACGGATGCAGCCTCTGACTCAGGAAATAGCTAAATGAGACATTGCCAGAAGCCAGGGTGATATATCAGGGGGAAGAATCACTCCATACTTAACCCTCTTCTTTTCTCTTTATGAAAAGTGGCAGAAATATCTAATGTCAGAGACCTTTGCTCCATCCTAAAATGGCCCTTCTTAAAATAGCCTTCAATATTTTTCGGATTACAGCCCTCTAATTCCAGTTACTGGCAAACCTAGGACATTAAAATAAACTTTTTTTTTTTTTTTTTTTTTTCTCCTAAGTATATTCTGTTGCTTCAAAACACTTTGGGCTAAGGTTTAACCAAGATGTAGGATTGTAAGATGTGACAAGAGCCACAAGCACTTGCCTGGGGATAGAAACTTCCTCTTTCTACTGGAAAGCAGAAGAGGCAGTAGGATGGCAGCTAGCACCAGGAAAAAAGGAGAGTGAGGAGATAACTGGGTAATGCGGGAGACCCATGATATTGTCTCAGGATGTCCTGTTCAGCTCCTTTTCTAGATAGGAAAAGGAGCTCCCACTCTTTTATCAGCTCTGTCAGTGATTAAATAAGATAAGTAGATTGCTGTTTTTTTGTATCTGCTTAGACAATATCCACTTAAAAGTCTGCCTTGGTCTTCATCATACCACTCCACACCTACCTTTGTCCTGAATGGTGATATCACTCTGGTCATCCTGACTTATCTTTTCCACAGGACTAGGCTATTAAATATTATGTCATCATTAGAATACAATTATAATGTCTTTCTAATTGAGGATGAGGCAAGCTCATTTATGTACATCAGCAGCAGGAAAGCTAATAATGTTGATGAAACTTGGGTTTGGCCTTAAGTGTCCCAGGATGGAAGCAGCACCATGCTCTGCGGGTTCCTGGAGAAGCAGGGATGCCAAGAGGACAGACAGATACAGAACCTGAGCTCTTTATCAAGATGTCTCAGGGGAGAATTTGTTACCCTCTGAGACCTCCTTTGCCAGGCATTCAGATGATCAAGATCTTCATTATTTGGTGTAGTTTTTAAGTTTTGGTTTACTTTGGAAGAAACAAACCTTAACCTCACATCACATGAGGAGCCAGAAACGTTCAAATGCTTGCAAAAAGCATTACCAGACTCATGCTGGCTTCAGAAAGCCTTTGCAATTCAGAAATAGCATGCAACTCTGAAGTGGTAACTCTGTAACGCTTAATGATCTCAAATTGTAATTAAATCTCTCAGAGCAGGAGGGTCAATATGGGGATGATCAAGTCAGCAGAGGAGATAAAATGTACATATTGCCACTTATTAGGTAGCCCATTATATCTGGTTCCTTTGTGTATACATATTGACTTCTTGAAGGTGATTAAATTTTGTTACCTATTGATTTACCCAAGGTTGCTAGATCCCAAATGCCAGTACATATGAAAAAGGACAAGTGAATTAATTGCTCAGTGATATTTTTAATAGGATTTTCTGGACCAAGTGTCAAAGTAATATTGCCAGCTTTGTCTAAATAGCTTAAAATGGGCTTTCACAAAATTGGTGAGCAAAATAGATACAACAAAAAGATTTCAAAGCTGATGTTTTTTCTTGAGAAAAAAATAAATTGGTATTCTCACATTTTTAAAATAAACCTTTTTAAATCATCATTTGAATCACAATTCATTCACTATTCCAAATCACAATTTTTCTCAGTTCTTTAATTTTAACTTAATTTAAAAATATAAATAGCCTTAAAATAAGAGGCATTATTTAACCCCCCAAAATCTGGTATTTTTTCATTGAAAGCTAGAGTCTTCAGGTATCCCAGATAACAGCTTCTGATTCTTCCATCTTGACCAGTGAATCAAATTTGAGTTTATATTTTTCCTGGATGAAAGGCTACAAGATAACATTTAGAGGTAAAATGTTTTAACCAGTGTGGTAAAATGATATCTGAAAACAAGAAACAAAGTTGTGTAGAACTTATAAAGGAGAATGTGGTTTTGCTCTTTATAAAGGCTGCTATTCACATTAGTGTTGAATTTATAAATACTATTATGAACAGTTTTTTTAAAAATAAAAATGCTTCCTTTGAAACGGGTGAATGCTTTGCACAGCTGGAGATTGTTGAACTGGAGATTGAACTGGAGATTGGATATCTAGCCAGAATCTCATCACATCATTAGGATCATATTTTAGTTACTTCTCCTGAATGTAGAGCAGCTGGGCTGCACGTCTGTGTATGTATGGATGTGACTGTAATGAGATGCACAGAGAGCTGATAAGCCAGCACAAAGTAGTTCTGTTTCAAAAGAGGATGAAGAATATGGGGACTAGACTGACCATTAAGAGGGGAGCTTTGTCTCCAGCTATATGTCATGGTGAAATCAGGATGCATATCTGAGACAAAAAAATGTCTTTATGCATTGTAAATGACTGAACAAAACCAAAAGTAGCTTGGAGGTAGGTGAGGTGCATGCTGTTTATAGAAATGTTTAAGTTACAAATAAAAGTAGAATTCTCGGGTTTTGCTATAGAAACATGGTCTTATTTTCCTTTGCTGATGGGACTGAGAAATTATGTTACTTCCCTATATGGAAAGAACATTATTCTATTTGCACACTATTCTATTTGTAATATTTATTTAGAAAAAAAACCCAGAGGACTTGACTTTTTAGCTTAGCAACAATATTTGAAAATATAAGAAAGGTAAAGGCTTAAAAAAACTTGAAAGTTTTCTTCCTCTTAAAACAGGAGTGAAGAACCTGTCAGTCTGGGTCAATGGCATGAGCTGCGAGTGTCACGCACAGCGAAGAATGGAATCCTACAGGTGGATAAACAGAAGCCAGTGGAAGGGATGGCTGAGGTGAGGTCCTGAATATGGCAGTTAGACAATAAAAGTGATTGCATAGTAAGCAACACAGGCTTCTCTTAAAAATCTTACAAGCTCGAAAATGTATAAATCTTAGAACAACTTTTTCAAGCCCAAAATCAGAAATTTGCACGTAAAGTCTTCCCTTTGAGGACAGGTGTTCTTTTAAAGGCAGCTGAAATCACAACTTTACCTGCTCATGGTTTTGAGTTTGGTTCATACATGTTCTTGAGGTTCTTTTCTTGGTATTTACTGGTTATGGGAATCCATTGCACAATGCATTCACTGTGAAATGCATTATCTGGTGAAGGAAGAAACTGGAAATTATGTGCAGAAAAAAACACATTTTTACCTCTCTCTGTCTGGATATTGTTCTGGAAAGGTGCCCAAAAGTATATTCTTTCTTTGCCTTTTCCTCCCAAAATAAATTTTCAGGACAGAGCTTACTCTTTTTCAGGACAGACGTGGAATACCTAGGTAAGTAGATGACTTGTATTTTATTTATCATTCACTAAGAGGTCATAGTGAGTCGAGTTTTTAATAAGATTATATGCATGCACAGACATAATTTTTTATTCCAAGAATCTGAGGCTAGAACTGTTTAGAATTTTTTTTTTCCTAGTAGAAAGTTGGACCAGAAAATCAAACCCCAGATTTTTTTTTTAATTTTTTTTTCCTAACTGGGCAAGAGCAGCTGATAGATAGACAGATAGATAGGCCAAAATAGATGGGTCATTTTTTTCCTTGAAGTGCCTCAGTGCAGCTGCAGAAGAAGGCTGGCTGTGAGGTCCCAACAAAGAAATCACAGGAGCTTCTGCAGGGCTGGTGTTAAGCAGCTATTCTGTCCTTAGCTGTTAAAGGTCTTACACTTCACTCCAGGATCCTGACCAGTCCCATAAAGTATCCTGAGCAACTGCTTCTGGTAGCTAATACAAACTCAATGTTTCTTCCATTTAGTCCTGTATCTTGCTATGGACTAGCTTTTCTGATGTTGGAAATGTTAAGTGAATCCCTATTACATGGACTTTGCTCTGATTTTAAATTTATGAACTTTGTTCTGGTTCTAGATTCACACCATTGTCCCTCAAGTAGTTGGAAATATAGCTAGAAGTGCAGTCAGAAGTCAAAATAAGTCAGTCTCCCGCCATTCTTCCTTCAGTATTCTGATTTTGAAATAGAATCACAGAATCAGAGAATTGTCATGGTTGAAAAAGATCACTGTGTCCAATTTTCAATATCCACACCAGAATAAATAAAATACATTTATTTATGTCTATATCACTGTGCCCACTAGAGTATCTCCTGAAGTGACTTGTCTACATGGGTTTAGTGAAGTAGTGGATTCTCCGTCCCTGGAGATATTTAAAAAGAGACTGGATGTGGCTCTCAGTGCCATTGTCTAGCAACCACAACGGTGGTTCAAGGGTTGGACTTGATGATCTCTGAGGTCCCTTCCAACCCAGCCAATTCTATGATTCTATGATTCAAGGAATGGTGACTCTACCACCTCCCTGTACAGCCCATTCCAGTACCTGAATACTCTCTTAGTAACAAAATTCTTCCTAATATCAAGTCTAAACCTCCCCCAGTGCAACTTCAGGCCATTTCCTTTGTCACTGTTCACTTGAGAGAACAAGTCAACATCCCACCTCCCTGCAACCTCCTTTCAGGTAGTTATAGAGAGCATTAAAGTCTCCTCTCAGCCTCCTCTTCTCCAGACTGACCATTTGCAGTTCTCTGAGCCTCTCCTCATAGGAAATACTTGAGATTTTTCAGTTAGTTCTGATTAGGGTAAAACACTGTCAGTAGAGTGTCCTACAATGGCTTTCCTGAGAGAATTGTACAAAGAAGTGCAATTAACAGAATTTAAAAGGCATTATAATAAGCTATAACATCTAATGTAAGCTACTCTGAAGATACAAGCATCGTTCCAGCTACTCTAATGACCTGTTATTTCTGTGTTCCTTGCAGGGGGCTTTCACACAGATTAAGTGTAGCTCTGAAATATTTATTGGTGGAGTCCCTAGTTATGATGCTGTGAAGAAGAACTCTGGGATCCTCAGGCCCTTCAGTGGAAGCATCCAGAAGGTATGTGCACAGAGTAACTGGGCCCATGAAGGCATTTATTTCCATTTTACTCAGTACTCGCTTTAGGTGAAAACTCTTATGTCACTGGCAAATAATTCAACAAAGTAGTCCAACATTTCACCTCTGGAGCCTTCCAAAAAGTGCTTAAACACATATTTCAAAATGAAAAGTTAGAATAACTTTAATAGCCAGTAGATATTTTCACTGCTATAGTTTTCACTTGAGTAGAAGCCAAACAGGATCAAGTTCGGAACAACACATAAATCTGTATCAAAATGAGAGCCCTCAGAGTGTCTTTCAGCATTTTTTATTAATAAACTAACAGAAGGAATGCTTGAATACTTCAAGGTATGCAAACAGAGTCAGCTAAATGTCTGATGAAACCAAAACAAAAATGAGTGAGAAAAAAGCTGCACATCACAGTAGATCCCAGTCAAAGCTGTGTATTGTTATACCACACTGTACTTGGATGCCAAATATTGTCTCCCCTCCTACAATTTTACATAGGGCATGTGAATGGAAAAGATTTTTTTCATTGATGGCAGACTATAGGGGTGATGTTCCAGTGAAGTCAGCTCTGCATGCGTGCAATTCTTTTCTGGAGAATAAATCTATAAATTCTTAATAAGTCCTAATAAGTAATCAAAAGAAAATTCAGATTGAGCCACCATTTGCTCACCCTAGGTTAGGCATACTTAAAATAATTTAGATAAAGCTGAAAGATTTGCCCTGAATCCTTGGTTAGTTTTACAGGAGTGGAGATAGGATACACTTTTTTTAAGAGTCCTATTAATCACTGGAAAATCATTGCTGGAAGTTAGAAACTGAGAAGTCAGGGAAGTCTTCACTGGCCCACCTTTATGTAAGGACTGGATGTTTTTTGTTATTGAATCTCTTTGATGCTGTTTCAAACAGGATACATGCACTTGATGCAACAGCTTCTCCCAGTAGGGCCCCCTGAGGTCCGTCTTCTGAGTTATTCAAGGAGCCAGTGGAATTGTGGCTAGTTTCACTTGTGCCTTTAAAATCTCTTTCTTTGTGAAAAGGATCTTCTTCTTGTTATATAGCTGAGATCAGAAGTTGTATCCACACATAAACTCTTTGCCAAGATATCAGATGAGATTATAAAAAATGTCAGTTTATACTGGAGAACATAGGTTGCTGGCACACTGGAAAAATCCCAACATTTAACAGTTCTCTAGGGCTTATATCAAACAGTTTTGTGAAATCATCAGTAATATCTTTCATCCATTTTTAACTCTAGCATCTTTCAGGCAAGATGCCATAATAGAAAGTAAAAGAAAATGTGAAAAAACATTTATTCTGCTTAGCATTTCTGTTGTCAAGTCATCTCCTGGGCAGATTCCTGAGCTCAGAAGCACTTTTCCTCAGCAATGCACTTCTAATTTTATAGTCCTAGTGCACGACTCTGCTAGTGTTCAAACAGTATTGGTAAATCCTATGCATCTTCACCTCATATGGAGGTTGCCCAAGTCTGTGTCACAAAATACAAAATAAATTCACCTTCAACTGGTCAGGGCAAGGAGCAAAATGAGTTGGACTGCTGCAACTGGAAAACATTCATCACAAGGCATAGTGGTTTTGGCTACATTTTGAGCTTTACCTTTGTCTGAAGGCTTTCAGAGAATTCTTCTGACTAGCACTGCAACACAGAAAATTTGGAAGGTATATGTTTTAGCATGACCTTTGAAGCCTCCTCTCTTTCTGTTTTTTTGTTGTTTGTATTTGTTTTGTTTCGGGGTTTTTTT